>NW_006773157.1:840468-849706 GCF_000442215.2 Lipotes vexillifer | reverse complement strand
CTCTTTCCCACTCACCTCTGAACAGTAGAGGGTGCCAGTATGGAGCTTTCCACTGGGCATTAGGGGTTCCCTCAACTGCAGGAGAGTGTCAGAGTAGCTAGGAGCCCCCGTTTCATGACTGAGAGGAGAATCCAGCCCCAGAGCTTCTGCCTCTTCATTTGGAGGCAGATTTGGAGAGTGAATCTCCTTTTTAGTATTCTCCTTGCCATTCGGGAGGGTAGAGCAAGCTAGCACCAGAGAGAGAATTCGGGCAGAGTGGGCATATCGATGTGGGGAATGAAATGACAATTTTCCCCTAATGCTAAAGAAACTCGATTCTAATTGCATTACAGGAATAAATGAAAAATGCTCTAGAGAATAAGTGCAATAGTGATGGTTTCGCAGGAAAAATACAAAGATACTCACCCAAAGCAAACCCCAAAAGGCTGTTTCCCAGGAGCAGGGCAGAAGACTGGGCTGGAACAAGGCCTTGGCTGACACTTCACCTGGGATAGGGTTACTGGGGGGGCCCAGGTGTAGAAGTGAGATCAGGTTGAAGGCTTTACTGCTGCTGCTCTGTCTGCTTGAAGCAGAGTGAAAGTCAGGTGTGGGGTGGGACACGGGATTTATAAAGCCTGAGCAGGATGGTTGTGAGTGGCCCTTTGGAGCTCAGGGCACAGCGATGGACTCAGGGAAATTATAAAGGGATTCTGGACGTCAGCGTGGGGCTCCAGGAATGGATGAGCGCATCCCCTTTCTAATTTCTATTCGTGGATGTTGGTAAAGCTCTTGGAAAATGAAGAGCAGAGCAGAAGCAGAGTGTCGTGATTGTACAGGCTCAGTCTTGCTGGCCGGGAAAGGTCGCTTATAACCTCCCACATACTCCTTCTGTAATGGCCAGGGACTGCCTGCCGAACTGGTGCCACAGGCCTGTCCACCTCCAGGAAGCCAAGCTAGAAAAGCCACTTCCAGGTCTGAAGGCTTTTCCTAGGAGGGCACAGGAGAGTTTCAGCAGTGAGATGGGGCGTTGTGGCATGCTGGGTGCTGGCAGTAATAGCACTGAAGGCAAGAGTCACACAGGCCTGGGTTTGCAGCTCAGCTCTGCCAGTCCCAGCATCTTGCTCTTTACCCTCCTCATCACCATCTTCAGGGTACACACCCCATGCCAGGCACCATTCTGATCACTTTACATACATTAATACATCAACTCCTCACAACAGCCCTCTGGGGTAGGTACCCTTATTTCTCCCATTTTACAGATGGGGAAACTGAGTCACAGAGCAATTAAGTAACTTGACCAAGATCACACAACTAGAAAGTGATAGTATTGGGATTTGAACCTAGGCTCTGTGGCTCCAGAGTCTGCTCTGAACCACCCTGGACGGGCTACTTCTCTCTTCATGAACCAAGACGTCACCTCTCAGAACGTCAGTTTCCATTCGTGCAAAGTAGGAATAGTAACACCTACACCACCAGGCACAGCACAGGGTAGGGGCTTAATAAATGTAACCTCCCTACTTCATGGCTTTGGGTCTTAACATCTTTTCAGCCTTGGCTTTTCTTTTAATTTCTCAGGGCTCCACGGACCCTCTCCATGGGAAAATGTGCACCACATAGATAAACCTACACGTACACACAGTCCTTTGCACACAATTTCAGTGGGTTCACAGATCCCTTGAAACCCTTAAGGGTCCTCCAACCCACAGTGAAGAGCTTCTGCCATATGCCCATGTTTATCCACTCCACTTATATTTGTTGCTTCCTATTATGCAAATGCTGGGTAATGCAGATGCAAAAGAGAGATGGTTCCTGCCTCAGGGAGCCTGTGACCTGGTGGGAGGAGGTGGTCTGGTTCACGAATACGTGCAACAGGGTGTTGTCGGTGCTTTGACAGGCAACTCTATAAAGTAGGGTGTATAAAGGACTAAAGAGGAGAGGCTGTCTTTTAGCCACGCCCTCTTGCTGAGTGTTAAGGAGAAATCCGCTACAGACAGAAGAGGAAGCCCTTGAAGGGTGTTTCAACCCAGTATTTATTAAATGCCTTCTCATTCTGCTTTGCAAGCATGTTAACTGATGGGGCCTGATCAAGGGAAATGGGTAGGGACTAGTCAGAGTCTAGGTGGTCATGGGAGTGAGGAAAGAGGTTCATGAAGCAGGTGGACCCTAGGGTGAGGTTACAAGAATAAACTTCTAGGGAAGGGCTTCCCTGGTGGCGCAGTGGTTGAGAGTCCGCCTGCCGACGCAGGGGACACGGGTTCGTGCCCCGGTCCGGGAAGATCCCACATGCCGCGGAGCGGCTGGGCCCGTGAGCCATGGCCGCTGAGCCTGCACGTCCGGAGCCTGTGCTCCGCAACGGGAGAGGCCACAACAGTGAGAGGCCCGCGTACCGCAAAAAAAACAAAAAACAAAAAACAAAAAAACTTCTAGGGAAGAGTACAAAAATGATCGCAAACGTGTATTATCTTGACTGAGAACTGCAGAATTTCACAGCTGGAAGGAAACTCAGATCATTTAATTCAACCTTATCACAGTACAGGTGAGACACTGACGTCCAGAGTGAGGAAGGGGCTTCTCTCAGGTTCCCAAAGCACAACAGTGGCAGGGCTAGGACTTGAATCTGGGACCACACACTCAGTCTAGATTCTTTGATGCCTCCAACTGTCTCTACTTCTAATTCATTTCTGTATCTCCCTGGGTACCAGCTCGGTGCTAGGGCACTTGTAAGTCACGTGCTGATTGACACTGAGGGGATGCAGTGCAGAGAGGGATGTCAGTGCAGGTGATTTTAGGAAGAAGGGGGGACACGGAATGAGGATCAGGAAGTTACAGGGTAAAGAGTTATAGAGCATCACAGCCTAGGTGGCTTAAACAGCAGGAGTTTATTGTCTCCCCGTTCTGGAGGTTAGAAGTCCACAATCAGGGTGTCAGCAGGGTTGGTTTCCTTCTGAGGGACCGTATGGGAGGGAAGATCTTTTCCAAGCCCCTCTCCTAGCTTCTGGTAGTTCCTTGGCTTGTGGCCCCATAACTCTGTTCTTCACATGGCTTTCTCCCTGTGAATGTCTGTCTCTAAATTTCCCCTTTTGTAAGGACACTAGTCATATTGGATTAGGGCCCAGCCTGATGACCTCATTTTAACTTGGTTACCTCTGGGAGACCCTATCTCCAAATAAGGTCTCATTATGTGTTGCCGGGAGTTAGGACTTCAGCATACGTATTTTAGGGGGACACAATTCAACCCGTAACAGGTGAGTGTTAGCCGTCACCAGGACTCTGTCCTGCTTATTGTGATGGGAGGAAAGGAAGAGGGAACCAGCCTGTCCCCCACGAGCTTTGTTGTCTCTCTACGAGACAGGGGAGACCCCAGGGTCTGGGAGCTTATGAGAGGGAGAAATGGTAGTGAGAGGGTGAAGGATGGTGCCCAGGGTGCTGGATGCCAGATGAGAAGCTTGTAAACCTGGGAGTACTGATGAGCTGCTGCCCTGTAGCCCCTGAACCTCCATTCCTCCCTCTCCACCCCTTGGAGGCCAGAAACCTCCAAGTTCACAAGAACCTGGTGAGAACCCATTCAATGCCAGAGTCCTCAGGACCCTGTACAAGAGCGTCACCTGTGCTCTGAGAAGGGACAGGGGGACATCGACCTCCCTCCAAAACCACCTTCCCGGAGACTGTTTCTTGGCAGGTGCTAGGAGGACACTTGCCTGGGAGTGAAAACCTTGGTTGACTCTGCCACCAGTTTGCTGTGCAATCTTGGGCGAGTCCCTTTTCCTCTCTGGACCCACTGTGGCATAGGATGGATCAGCCCTGTGCATGGAAGGAGGAAAGATGAAACAATGAGTGAGAGTATCCTGGAAAGCATAAAGCTTGGTACAGATGCAGGGTGGCCTATTTTTCTTCCTCTTTGTACCATTTCCTCCGACCCAGAACTGCCGCCCTCATTCCAGAGCCCTTGGCAGCCCTTCTAGAACCATCTGCATCAGAGCTGCCCGTCCCCTCCCATTATCTACAGAGACAGCTGAGTCCTGGCCACTCTTGGTTGCCTAAGCATAAAATATTTCCTGAAGATCAGTGGGTACAACACATTTCCTTCTTTCTCTTTTCTTGCGAGATAGGGCAGTGAGCATTTCGGGGGGCTCTGTTCTTTGAAAATATTGGCCCATGTCAGACTGGATGAGCTGGGTTATGCTGCAGTGATAAACAACACCCAAATCCCAGTGGCTTAAAACAATAAAATTGTATTTCTTGTTCATATTACTTGTCCATTGTGGGCCAGCTGGGGTCTGCTTTTTGTCAATGTCACTCCAGGACCCAGGCTGATGGAGCAATGTTGCTGGTTGGCTTGGCAGAGAGTAGAGGGATCTGGAGGGTCTTGAAGGCAGAGGGCCAGAGATATTTAGTGAGTAGTATTAATGTTTATCACAGGTGCCATAGATGCCACGGTAATTACAATGCACCGTTCATGCAAATACTTTATTGAACACCGGATAACCTAGTCTCAGAATCACCTGGAAGACTTGTTACTATGCAGACTCCTGGGCCCCAGGCTCCGAGTCTCAAATTCAGAAGGTTTGGGGTGGAGCTGGGGAATCTGAATTTCTAACAGGTTCCCAGGTGAGGCTGGTGCTACTGCAATGGGACCCACACTTTGAAAACCACTGGTCTTCGTTATGCTAAGTCATGGCTGCTGTGCTGACCTCAGCTTCCGGTCAACTGCAAAGAGCCCAGCGGGTTCTTAACAGGTGCATCCCCTTGGTATTCAGGGCTTCTCCTGATGGGTAACAGGGAGAGAGCACGTCTCAGAGTAGTCAGCAAGGAGGGGGAATTTCTCTACACAACCTCCCTGTCTCTTATTTCCCCTTGGTCAGAGTCTTCCCCCGTGGAGCAGTAACTCCCCCCCGACTTCTAGACCATGTAGTCTAGCCCTTTCAGTGGCTGCTGGCCACCCGGGGTCATGTGGTTTTCATCCAAATCCAGAAGTTGAGGGATTAGCCTGAAGCTCCAGGTATGTGGCTGCTGGGCTGAGCTGTGGCCCGGGAGAGTGCTCAGCATACTTGGATACCTAGTTGGGTTGTCAGTCCATGCAATGGTGGCTGAGGGGCGGGGAGCCACAGCGGAAGATCTGGGAGATTGGCTGCACCACAGTAACCTGAGGGGTGCGTAAAACTTAACTCCGGTAAATGCCTCACGCCATTTTGGGATTTAGGTGCCCCTGTTTTACTATTGCAGTTGTTTCGTACAGTGACTGTCATTTAAATTGAAATTTAACTCACGTTGACTGGTTTCTTTGCTCCCACCTCTTGCCTCTCACTTCTCCCTTCTTGGTTGTTGTTCTCCCTTCGTTGTTCTTGAAGGGTCTTTTTTTTTTTTTTTGCGGTACGCGGGCCTCTCACTGTTGTGGCCTCTCCCGTTGCGGAGCACAGGCTCCGGACGCGCAGGCTCAGCGGCCATGGCTCACGGGCCCAGCCGCTCCGCGGCATGTGGGATCTTCCCGGACCGGGGCACGAACCCGTGTCCCCTGCATCGGCAGGCGGACTCTCAACCACTGCGCCACCAGGGAAGCCCGAAGGGTCTTTTTTTAGTGCCTCTTTCCAGAAGGGTCTATGAAGTGATCAACTCTTAAATGCTTTACTTGTCTGAAGATGCCTTTATTTTGCTCTCACTCTTGGTTGGTGGTTTAGCTGCTGATGGAATTCGAGGTTTTCAGTCATTCTCCTTCAGCAGTTTGAGAATGTTTTTCCGTTGTGTTCTGGACTTTGTCATTGCAGTGCTCTGCAGTTTCCCTAGGATGTGTCTGGGTGTGGGGTTATTTTTATTCATACTGTTGGCTCCCCAGAGGTATACATCTTCTTTAAGCTAAGGATTCATGTCCTTTATCAGTTCTGGAAAATTCTCAGGCATATCTCTTCAAATACCTCCTTTCCTTCATTCTCCCAATTCTCTCCTATTGGAGCGCCAAACTGTTGGGCTCTCTCACTGCTGCCTCCTTTATCTCTCCTAAGCTCTAATTTTTCATCTCTTTATCTCTCCAGGCCGTATCTTGGACATTTTCCTCATGTCTATTTGTTTCAAATCCTTTTGCTCTGCTAATTAACCTGTCTTTTGAGGCCTTAATTCCCATGATAACATGTTTCATTTCTAGTTTTCTTGTTTCTTTTTCAAATCTGCATGTTTCTTTGCCGTGGTGTGCTATTCTTTCATTATGTATTCTAATCCTTCTTTTATTGCTTTAGTTATTTTAAACATATTCCTTTTGTAGTCTCTTCAGATAATTCTATCTTGAGCTATTCTATTGGATCAAGTTCCTGGAGTATCAGTTCTCCTGTTTTTGATTCTCCCTGACCATGGATTGTTTCCTCATATAGGTTGTAATTTTCTTTTCCACCTCTTTTTTTTTTTTGCTATGAACTCTTTAGCCTTTTTGCCCCTCCCCCATGTCCCAGGTTGTGCAAGAGCCCTACACATTAGTTTTGCATTTTCTTATTAGGCACTCTAATGTTTTTCACTGGCTCATGACCAGTTTTTGCATTGATAATTCGGTTTGAGATTCCACGATGTGTGTGGTGAAGGTTTAGGGGTTTTCCCTTTAAAAAAAAATTGATGTGAAATTCACATAACATAATATAAACCATTTTGAAATGTTCAATTCAACGGCATTTAGTGCATTCACAATGTTGTGCAACCACCAGCTCTTTCTAGTTCTAAAACATTTTCGTCACCCCTAAAGGAAACCCCGTACCCATTAAGCAGTCACTCCCTATTCCCCCCTCCTGTTTTTTGTTTCCTGTGGGAGACATTTTTCCTCATCCAGAATCCCTGTTTATTCTTAGGCTGGTTAGGCAGCATTTTCAAGCATCCCCTCCATGGAGCTGGCAAGTCCCAAGGCCCAGTGTGCCCGTGTGGGTGTTAACCCCCAGGCTCCCAGCCTGGGCTGAAGACTAGGGGTAGCAGCTAGCCAGGGCTGACGTTCCCTGGGCTGCCTTAGCTTCAGCACCTGACCTTCTGCGACTGCTATAAACTACCCGCACCTTTTTCTCACACTTAAGGATTTACCTTTCTCTTATTAGAGTTCAGGTGTGTATTTTTAAAAATATTTTAATTATGCTTGGGAGGCATTTTTGTAGCAGGGGTGCCTACATTAGCACTTTTTACCTTGTCACTGGAACTGCCCCTGGTGTATAGCTAGTGGTGGAGTGGGGAGACTTATAACCAGACCCTGTGACATTTAATTCAGTGCTCTCTTGGACTGATTGCTAACTTCCAACAACATAATAAAACATAATAAAACAATAGTGTAAATTCTGGTGGTTTACCCAGCATTTCCCATAGAGTGTATCACTTGGTCCTCACAGGCTGGAGAAGTGAGTATTATTGTTACCACCCTGTACAGCAGAGGAAACTGCAGCTGGGTGAGGCTAAGTGATGCGTCCACATGGACAGGTGAAGCCCAGGAATTGAGATCAACTTGCAATCCTGTACTTTCCCCTCCTTCAGTGGGTTTTCTCTCGGCAGGAGAGACCTGTGGCCAGGAGAGGAAAGGGGGGGTGAAATAAGAGGGGAGGTGGAGAGGTTTATAGGGAGAGGAAGGGACTGAGGGCAAACAGGTTTGATTTTGAAATTTTGCTAAGGTGAGTCTGATAGGTGCCAGGATCAGGGTAGTGAGTCCGAGGGATTGCTGCATGTGTGTGTGTGTGTGCGTGCATGCATGTGCACATGTGTATACAGAGCTGTGGGTCCTGTCTGAAACACGTAGCTACTAGGTAAAATAATTCTCTGCTGACCCTCTAAGAGGCTCCCTAGGGAATCCTGCCAGCTGCCATCACCAGAAACAGTGCTGATGCCACTCCCTTGGGTCACCAACACCTGGCGCTGAGCTTTGCTACCTAGAACAACATTCATCCTTCCATTTGTCCATCTATCTATCAACATTTATTAGATACCTGTGCCTTGAAGGCACTACGGAATCCTGGGAGTAGAGAGACGAATAAGAAGCATGTGGTCTAGTGGGAAAAATGGTTTTATATATATGTATGTGTGTATATATACATAGAGTAGACATATATATATATAATACTATCTTTAACTTTTAAAAGATTTCAGCACAGTATAATAAGCACCCTTCAAATAAGCAGGCAAGGACACAGAGGGTGTCACCAGGCTGGTGGTGGGGAAGGAATAGTTGCCTAGCTGCCCCGGCAGGTCCTCGCTGAGTAGCCAAAGCTGGTGCAGCCACCACCATCTCATCGCCCGTCTGTGGGCCTAGGGCACTGATTTAGGATGCCCAGAGCGGCTGATTCACGCTTACCAAACATATAAAATACTGATGCTTAACGCTGCGACTAATAAATTCATGTACAGTGAGAAATAAGGACCAAAGACTTGCTCTTGTTCACTTGTGAGTACTTTTCAGGCCCTCAATAAATAATTGTTGAATGAGTAAATTCATGGTCCAGGCACCCCCAAGGCCCAGTGGGTTCTCTGAACACCCCTCCTGTTAGCACCTGTTTTGGATTCCTTGTGTTTCACTCCAGGGCACCACCTGGCAGTTTGGGAGGTTTGGGAGCCACGTGGCAGTTGGTTCCATGTACTCTGAGCTCACAGCCCCTGGGTCCCCTCTGTCACTCTGTTCCACTGGTTGTGTTGCTGCCTCACCTGTCCCTCTCTCCCGCTCAGAAGTGAGTTCCTGAAGCAGAGGAATCCTGTCTTCTACATGGGGTATACCCAGGGCCTGGTACTTATTGCTGAATAATCATTGAATGAGTGAGTGACTAACTGACTGAATGGATGAATGAAATAGACTCATACCGCAAATACTGAGAGACATCTTAGGGAGAAGCAACCAGTTCTGTCTGGGGAATCCAAGGCCAGGGGGATCAAAGAAGACTCTTTGAAGGAAGTCAGTTTTGAGCTGAGCCTGAGAGATGAGTAGGAACTTGGCCGGAGGACAAGAGATGGGCAATGGTTAAGAGCCTGAGTTTTGAAGCCTACTCCTTCTGTGTGACGCTGACACTGTTATTTCACCTCTCTCTCCCTTGCTTTTCTCATCTGTAAAATAAGATAGGGCAGTGTTACCTCTTTGGGCTGTCATGAGGATTAAATGAGTTACCACAAAGAAAGCATTTAGGCCAGAGCCCAGCACAGAATAAGAGCTCGGTAAATGTTTGCTGCTATTTGTATTATTTTTGTGAGGGAGGGCTTTCTCTGGCAGAGGGGACAGCCTGAGCAAAGACGAAAGAGCAGACAGGATCGGTACACTTTCAGCAGG
>NW_006773157.1:822285-840427 GCF_000442215.2 Lipotes vexillifer | reverse complement strand
AGCAGGAGCACAGGTGAAAACGTGGCGGGAGAAGGGGCTGGGTCGGGCTGGACCCTCAGCACCACACTGAGGAGACTGGACAATTTCATGAGATCATTGAAGGGTTAAAGCAGTCAGTGACATGCTCACGGTGGTGTCAGGAAGCCACTGCTCTGGGGGCAGTAGTGTGGAGGACAATGGAGGGGGTGAAAGACAAGTTAGGAGGTATGTGCAGGGGTGGGTGAGCCGTGGCCGTGCCCCTTGACTTTGGTCTGGCCTAGCCCCGAGCTTCCCTGCTAGCAATGCCCCCCCACCCCGCCCCCTGCAGCAAGTGCCAGCAGGGTTTATTGTGCTGACACAGCTGGGGAAAGACGTAGGTGCTGCTTCTTAATTACCAGCTGCAGCTGTAATTAAACCTCTGCTATCCGGACTGGGCGGCCTCTGAGGGGAAGCCTTTATTAGTGTCAGAGCAGTTGGGCATTTATTTAAGTCCCCTTCCTGGTGTCCTGGGCCGAATAAAGCCTGTGAAATAGCGAACCTGTCCCCAGCCTAACTCCCCACTTCTCTATGGAAACTGCTTAAAGGCTCCCACTTTCCATCTTCTGAATTCCCTCAATGTCTACAGAATATACCACCTCCGACTTCTGGTCCTTGTTGGGAGTTTGCTGCTTCTCTGATGTTCTCACCGCGCTCTGAGCCCCGTGTGGCCTGGCCCCAGCTAACTCTGACCCCTTTCCTCCCACGCTCTCCCTCCCATGCCGGCCTCCTTGCTCTTTCTGCCTGTGCCTCGTGTTCCCGCCTCAGCACGCAGGAAGCCCTGTTTGCTGTTCCCTCTGCCCGTATGCTCTTCCCCAGCACACCATGTAGCTCACTCCCTATTTCACTTAGTATCTTCTCAGGTGCCATATTATCAGAGCCTTTCCTGACCACCCTGTCTGAAATAGCAATCGCCTCTCTGACATCTTTGTTTGCCCTTATCTTATTTTGTTTTTTTTTTATTGCAATATAGTTGACTTACAATGTTGTGTTAGTTTCAGGTGTACAGCAAAATGATTCAGTTATACATACATGTATATATATATCTGGTTTCTTCAGAATCTTTTTTCCTTATAGGTTATTACAAAATATTGAGTGTAGTTCCCTGTGCTATACAGTAGGTCCTTGTTGGTTGTCTGTTTTATTATTAGTGTGTATCTGTTAATCCCAAACTCCTAATTTATCCTTCCTTCTCCCTTTCCCTTTTGGGAACCATGTGTTTTTTTCCTGTCTGTGGATCTGTTTCTGTTTTGTATATAAGTTCATTTGTATCTTTTTTTTTTCAGATCCCACATTTAAGCAATATCATATGATATTTGTTTTTCTCTCTGACTTCACTTAGTCTGATAATCTCTAGGTCCATCCATGTTGCTGCAAATGTCATTATTTTATTCTTTTCTATGGCTGCGTAATGTTCCATTGTATATATGTACCACATCTTCTTTATCCATTCATCTGTCAATGGACATTTAGGTTGCTTCCATGTCTTGGCTATTATAAATAGTGCTGCTATGAAATTGGGGTGCATGTACTTTTTTTTAAAATAAATTTATTTATATTTTATTTATTTATTTTTGGCTGCATTGGGTCTTCATTGCTGCACAGGGGCTTTCTCTAGTTGTGCCAAGTGGGGGCTACTCTTCGTTGCAGTGTCTGTGCTTCTCGTTGTGGTGGCTTCTCTTGCTGTGCAGCACGGCCTCTAGGTGCATGGGCTTCAGTAGTTGTGGCACGTGGGCTCAATAGTTGTGGCTTGCGGGCTCTAGAATGCAGGTTCAGGCTCAGTAGTTGTGGCACATGGGCTTAGTTGCTGCGTGGCATGTGGGATCTTCCCAGACCAGGGCTCAAACCCATGTCCCCTGCATTGGCAGGCAGATTCGTAACCACTGCACCACGAGGGAAGTCCCTGTATCTTTTCGAATTAGGGTTTTCTCCACCTATTCTGTTTTTTAATTAGCATTGTCACTACCTGGCATAGAGACATAAGATATATATTTTTTATTTTCTGTCTCTCTAACTAGAATATATGCTCAGTAGGAACAAGGGACTTTGATTTGCTCCTAGCTGAGAGCTCTACTCCTAGTACAGCACCTGGCATATAGTAGGTGTTCAGTAAGTGATGAATGAATGAACAAACAGATGAACTGTAAGCTTTTAAGGGCAGGAGCAACCTTTTTTTTGTATGTGGGCCTCTCACCGCTGTGGCCTCTCCCATTGCGGAGCACAGGCTCCGGACGCCCGTGTCCCCTGCATCGGCAGGCGGACTCTCAACCACTGCGCCACCAGGGAAGCCCAGGAGCAACCTTTTAAAAACATGTCACTGTATGGTCTACGATGGCTTATATTGTGCCGAGCACATAGTAGGGACTCAGAAAATACTGAGTGATCAGGTACTTCTAAACTCTTCCAATTCTGCCTCGCCCCCTCCCATCTGATTCAAGACTCCCCTCCCGCACTTCCCACTGCTGCTTTCTCTAAATGCTGTACCCCAGACTCCTTATCATTCTGAATCTCGCTTCCCCAGGGTCTCGTTGGGTCTGCTGATCTTCAACACCCCACCCTGGCACCTGAATTCTCCACATATCCACTGTCTGGGACTGTGTACAGGCCGCTTCTGCTTCCTAGAACCCTTGGTCCTGTTTCCACAGTTTCTGCCTAGTGGCTTTTGGAGGCTCCACGCGTAGCTGCCTGGTCTCTGGGAAGCCCCACCGGACACTTCCCTCGTCCTCTCCCCTCCGAGTCCTCATCTCAGCCCCTTTCCCCCACAACCGCCCTTAAAACTGTCAACTTCTTTACCCTCTCTCTCCCTGGATGGTGAGCTTGTCGAGAGCGGAGGCTCAGGACCCCTCTGTATCTCAAGCACCTAGCCCACGGCCCAGCAGGGAACATGCCTTTGCAGCCTTATTGATTAGAAGGAGGACATGTGGGCTGGCTCTTCCTGGGGACCCTCCAAGGACCCCCAAAGGAGTGGTTTCTGGGCAGGGCCCTGAGACCCCAGAGTGAAGGGTGGCCTGCTCCAGTTAGGGTTCTCATCCCTACTCCCTCCATCCCCTTGGGTCCCCAGCGCTTAGTGTCACATGTGTGTGAAGAGTCTGGAGAGCCTGTTCCGGGGCTCTGTGGGGACTGAGTCCGCTGTCCCAGAACCTCTGTGTTGGGCTGAGTTTGCAGTCATGGGAAGGCAGTGAAATTTTTCCCGCAATGCCTTCTGGTTTATTGAGCTCCTCCTTCACTCCTGGCTCCTGGCCTTTGTAGCAGAGAGGTTTCAGAAAGTGGCCATTGCTGGGTTTCGTGGACGATGGACATGTGGTCCCCAGCTCTCCTCTGATGCTTGCTCTCTGATTCAGGACAGCTGCGTGGCTTCAGTGAGGGTGAAAATGGTGACTCAGAGCCTCCGTCTGCCTCCCGATGGCCCCTTCAGTACTCTTGGCTTCGAATGGCTCTGATCAGCTGCCCGTCAAGTGGGTGGGGTGGGGATAGCCTGGGGAAGCTGGCCACCTCCTCATACCATGCGGGCCAGGCATCGGCCAACACTCAGGGAAGGCTTGAGAGTCAGGTCCCGTCAACTTGTTGCAGGCACACATTCCACCACCCCTAGCTTGTCTGTCCCTGGGGGTAAGAATGAAAATATTTAACTACAGGTAGAGAGCTTCTACCAATAGGGTTAGAATGGAATAGGGTCTTAGAGGCCTGCTGTGGGGCTGGGGGTTAACCCTGTAGGTGCTGGATTATGGGTAGATGGAGGGGGCTGGGAGAGGGGCAGTGGTGGCAACCACCGACCAACCAGAGCAGAGGTTTTTCAATATTTTAATACTCAGTACCCTTGTCCCCTGAACCAGAGCACCTGGGTCTTTTTTGACCCTGGAGATGTAATATGTCTGGATCCTTGAGGAAGGGACGTCTCAGCTTGAGCATCTGGCTGGGGTGGGGGGGGGCACTGCTTTCAACCCATGAGAGGGGTGTCTGTGTGGCATCTAGGGCCTGACAATGTAAAGGTCAAAAGCACGGACCCTGGCACTGGACTGCTGCCTCCCGCCTTTGTGACTGTGGGCAAATTACTTAGCTTCTCCGTGCCTCTGTTTACTCCGTGGTAAAGTGGTGTAGCAAGAGTACCTTCCTCATGGGGTTGTTGTGAAGATGAAATAAGTGAATCTATGCAAACCAAGCACATGGCGAGTGCTGTGGAAGTGCTCGCTTTTCTTACATGTGCACACGTATGTTCATGAGTGTTAGGTTTCACTGTGTGTGAAGAGCTCCCCTCTTACGTGATGTGTGCACATGCATGTTCTCAGTGTATACACTTGCTGTGTGTGTGTTGTGTGTCTGCCCATGGGCAGGGCCCCCGTACCCCATGTGTCGAGTGCACATCTGCCTGCTGTGTGTTTTGAGAGCTTGTGCGCACGTCTCCCTTGGCTCTCCTGAGACTCACCTTGCCCGTCATCCTTTCCCACTTCGCTTTCTCCTTCTGCTCTGCAAGCAGCCAGTGGTGCTGAATTGTCACCTAGGGAGCCAGACTCGCATCTTTGCTCCAGATGGAGTGGGAAGGGGGAGCCAGGCGACACTATCTATCTCATTTCCCGGGATGGAGACAGACCTGGGACCAAGGGCAAAAGCCAAGTCCCACCCCTGGCCGGACAAAGAACTGGCCCTCTGGCCACCTTTACCCTGCGCTGAGCTGGACCAAAGGGAAGGAAAGAGGAAATCCCAAATCTGGAAGCTGGGGGCCAGGGGGCAACTTGAATGTGGCCCCTATCCCTTTGGTATGGCCAGGTGGAGGGACCAAGCAGGCCTTGGCCTCTGTTTATCCACAAGGTCCCATCCACCAAACTGCAGAGGCCTGATAGTAAATCAGTAGCGAGCGTGATTTAGAGTACTCTGTTTGCTCAGCTCAGCTCAGCTTTTGGCAAGGTAAATGCATAAGCTGCAGAAAATCTCTTCGAAACAAAGGTCTCAAATGCCCTTCAGTCCTCCCATAAAGGATTCTCCAAATTATATGGACTAGATTAGTATCTCTATTACATAAAACCATTTCAATGCCTGCCGTGGTCTTGGAGAATAAAGTCACCCGGACAGACCTTTTGTTGTTCTGCCCCACCAGCGAGTGGCAATTGAATATCTCCCTTTAAAAGTGTGTCAGGTGGAAAGAGCGGCTAATTTACTAAGTGGAGGGGCCTTTGTTAGGGAGACTGATGCTTTGTTCTGCTTGTCCGTTTTAATCTTGTTTTTGCACAATGGATTTACATAAAGCACTACCAGCCAATTTGATTCTGGGGAGGCATGTCTGGCAGGGCCCGGCCTTGCAGAAGGAGGCCACGCAGGGTCTCCTTTGCCTCTCTCTTCCCCCTCGCCTTGCTTTTCCCTTTCCTATTCTGGGCTCTTACCTCGATCCCAAGGAGCAGGCCCAAGCCCTGGGGCAAACTCTATGGCTTCGTGGCAGTGGCTGCCTTTGTCTTTTTCTAATCAGAGCACACCCTCCTTTTTAATTGCCTCTCTGCATGGAAACCCCAGAGGCAAGATCCAGGTTTGGGGCTACATTCTCTGCCAGTTGCCAGGTTTGAGTCTAGCTGAGGTCTTCAGCCCTAAAGTCGAATGCCATCTAGTGCCTGATGGGATGGTTTTGGGTTGGAGGGCCTCCACGGTCGGTGGCACGAAGCATTGTTGTCGGAGAGTCCTCCCCAGCGCTGGCTTCTGGCTCTGAGCAGTGGATCACTGATCCCTGGTTGGGAGGAGTTGGGCTTTGCCTTGAGCAGGGGCCACCTCCTTGGGGCTTGAGGCCACTGTGGTGCCGGCAGATGTGAGCCCTGACCCGGCTTTCAGAGATGGAGTTTTCCGTCACCCATGCGGCTGTCATCTTGCTGTGCAACCGGGACGAGGCGCCCACCTCTCTGGGCTTCCGCTCCCTCATCTGTAATGTCAGAGACCTATCAGCTCTGAACTTCTGTGAAACAGGAGGTTCAATTATGGTGACTGAGGGGCAAAGGTTTTTCTCATTTTGAAGTAAACGGGCAAAGTTAAGGCCAAGGGAGTATGGAAAATGGAAACATGCACTTGTAGTTCTTAGTGAAATGAATTGGGGGAGGAACCAAATAGAGGCAACGTGATTGGCAAAGGATCACGGAACAGTCAGAGCCCTTTGGAAGTGCTGTTTGCTTTGTTCCAAGGTGGTCGACCTCCATATCCCTGGGATTATCTTGACAAGTTCCATGTGGGCGAGAGGTTCATAAGCTTTGCAGGGGCAGCCCCAAGGGGCTGGTGCAGGCCCTCACAGTTTCTCCTAAAGACTTAACTGCTTGGCAAGGTGCGGAGAGGGGACTGCAGGCAAGGTGGAGAAACTTCTTTGGGCCCGTTTGGGACACGTCCTAGATAACGACCTCCTTTGGGGGACATTCACCTTCCCAAAGAGGGAGTTAAAGGAGGGGCTCACACTTTTGGTGTCAGGCCTTTGTATATGTTACCTCATTTTGTCCTCAAGATGACTTTCCAGGAATGATTGCTCTGTTTACACGTGTAAAACTGAGACTCAGAGGAGTTAAACGCTTTGCCCAAGGGCACCACTGGGAAACGGTGGAGCCGGGTTTCCAGTGCACTAATGTGGAGGAAGCCAGGGCTGGGAAGTCCTTAGGAACCTTATGTGTAAAAGGATGCCCCCCTCCCCTGGCCAGGGTCTCCCTGTTATTGGTGCCCAGGCTCTGCGCAAGTCAGGAGCCTGCTTTGCAGCCCAACTTTGTACTTTGACCCGTGAGTGACTCAGACACGTCCTCCCTCTCTCGGAGTTTTTTTCTTTGTCCACAAAATAGGAGCATCCACCCTGTCCTATAAGACAATATGGTGCGGCTGTGTAATCACCAGCCCCAGCTGACCCGTAGTTTGCCCATCAGGCAGCAGAGATAACAATCTTCTGCTCCTCCCTGTCTTACCATCACAGCTAACACTCATCTAGCACAGAGCTTCCCTGCTAGGTCAAGGGCAAAGGAGTCACAATTTTCAGATCTGAAAAGGAGCCGAGGGTTGGGAGGTGCACGGGCTCCCTTCTCTGGCTTTCTAAAGAAAATGTCTGAAACTGTCAGAAAGAATAGCAAATACATATTACTGAGCACGTGGTATGTGTCACAGTGGGGTGGAGTCCTGGAGTGTGCAGGAGATGAGCTTTGTAAGTGATGAGGCGCCAGTCATGGCTCTCCTTGCTCCAGGGCACGGCATGGACTACAGCATTTCCACCTGGAGAGCGAAGAAAGAAAGTCTACATTTGCATGGTACATATATACTGATACAACAGAATACTACCCAGCCGTAGAAAAGAATTAAATAATGCTGTTGGCAGCAACATGGATGCAACTAGAGATTACCATACTAAGTGAAGTAAGTCAGAAAAAGACAAATACCATGTGATATCACTTATATGTAGAATCCAAAATATGACGCAAATGAACTTATCTATGAAACAGACTCACAGACATAAAGAACAGACTTGTGGTTGCCAAGGGGGAGGGGCGTGGGGGAGGGACGGATTGGGAGTTTGGGATTAGCAGGTGCAGACTATTATATAAAGGATGGATAAACAACAAGGTCCTACTGTATAGCGCAGGGAACTGTATTCAATATTCTGTGATAAACCATAATGGAAAAGAATGTATATTTATGCATAACTGAGTCACTTTGCTATACAGCAGAAATGAACACAGCATTGTAAATCAAATATACTTCAATGAAAAAAGAAAAACAGTCTACATCTGCATCATCAAGGCCCTGGGTTTAGCATGCAGGTGTCCCAGAGAGGGGTCGGAGGACCTAGCCTGCCAGTGATAGGAAGCTTCTCTGCCCACTGACACTCTTAATCTTCCATTGAGGAGGTTCGAGCATTCCTAAGTCACAAGCTAGTCTTAAAGGTCTTTGCTAATAACTTTACAGCTCAAATGGTGGAAGGCGTAAGATTTGTCTGTCTCTCACAGTTTTGAAATGAGCCTCCATCAAAGGCACACAATAGGAGCTCTGAAGGTCATTTCCAGCCTGGAATTCCAGGGTGTGTCTGGGTCAGGTGAGGACTCACCCTGCTCCCTTGATGGAGCTTTAAAATGCTGACATGTGTACAAACCAGGCGTGCAACAGTGTGGACGCCTCAGCTGGAGGTCTTAATTGCTTGCTAAGAAGGAGAGACGAGACGATTGATTCTAAGATCTGGGAAGCTGCCTGGGGAAAGTGGTTCATTTCCCAGAGCAGGGTGCAGAGCAAGGGGAGCCATATGGCCCAGCGGTGGAACCCGCGGGGCCTGCGCCGTGCCAGCACCGTGATGGGTGCTCATCCTCTGATCTTCTGGCAGTGCCTTGCAGTGGGTTGTGTGATTTCCAGATCACAGATGTGGAAGCAGAAGCACAGAGAGGTCACGTAACCAGCCAGAGGTGCTTCAGCCAAGAATCAGAACAGAGAATTCAAACTTAGGTCTAACTCCAAAGCCAGGGCTCTTTCCTAGAGACTGTGCCAGACCTGGACAGAGGTGGATCTACGAACGTGGTATTAGCTGAGGGAGTGTTTCTTAGGGAAAAGGCATCACGCAAATTGCTATGTCTCAGGGCCTCTCGGTACCCCTCCCACTGATGAGCCGGGAATTTTCATGTTAGAGAGATTCTTCTGGGTGATTTCCTGGTCTCCAGAAGATTCCTCCTAAAATGTAGCCCTGTTACCTGAGGAGGTAACATGTTAATCTCCAAGACCGCCAGGATGGAGAGAGGTTGGTATAGGCGAGTGGGGAGGGGAGACCTGGGCAGAGCATACTGGTACCCTCTCTCCTTTAAAACTTGATCTGAAGCCAGCCCTTTCCCCCTATCCTCATGTTAGGAAGATACCCCAGTTTGAGTCTCCACAATCAAGGCATCCCAACCCATGTAAACGGGTTGGCTTTAGGTTAACCAATTGCCCAAATCTATGGCCAGGGCCTCCCGGCAGGGAGGGAGCATGGCCTGTGGTCCCCTCCACATCGCTTACTCCCTAGCTTGTGGGGATGGGACACAGCCTTTAGGCTCCTGTCTCCCCAGCCAAAGGAATACGCTGTCCCCGGAAGCCCAGGACAGGCTCTGGGTGCCCTGCTGTTTAACCTGCTGTCTCTGTGTCACATTATGTCTTTGTGTTCTCCCCTCCATGGCCTCCTTGCAGAAGTTGGCCCGAAGGCCCACAAGGCAGGGTTTGGGTCTGAATATCTCCATGTCTCTGTGGGGCTAATAGGCAGTTTGTAGGGTTTGACGATTTCAATGTCTGCCAAGAGGGGACTATGGGGAAGTCAAAATATCCCCTCCCCCAAAAGGCTGGGGGCCTGGCTCATTAAGCTCCAGCAGCAGAAGGGATGATCTCGGCCTTTAGTGGGTACTTTCTTGGGTTCCCTGACCCCGGAGACAGCAAGGCCTGGCCCTGGGAGTTGGCGAGTGGATACAAGCCCATTGGGCCTTTTGTGCTGGTGCTGGTATGACGATGGCCTCTCATCAGTAAAGCTGAGGCTGGAAATGAGAATTTCTTCCTGCTTGGCTTCCCCCCTCTGCCACCCCTGCTTCCTTCCCCTTCATGAATTTCCCTTTTCCTTGGTGGAGCCCATTTTAGAGTTCTCCTCTTGTTTTGCCCACGGAGAGGGGAGGGCCAGAGGTGACAGCTGCATCAAATGACCTTCAGAGGTGGCGGGGAGCTGGCACCTGTCCCGCAATGGCTGCCTCCCTTTTCTCCTCTGTCTCTGGTCCAGCTGGGCCTCCTTCTAGCTGCACCCTTGTTCTCCCCACTCAAGGGCTCCTGCGTGCTGGTGGAGGTGGGGGCACCTGGGAGTTGGCTCTTAGAGGGGTAGCCACCCCAGCACTGCGGCTAGACTTTCCCAGATGACGGAGGGAAGAGGAGACGCACCAAGGGGACAGCAGGGAATCCGCACTGAGGGGTGGCGGTTCAGTTTTCTGACCCCAGCACAGTCATATTGGGAGAGCAAGGGCCAAAAGTGAGATGGCGTGGCTGAAGCTCAGAGGTGAGCTGTGAGATCCTCTGGTCCGGAACCCCAGGCCTCATGTCCATGGGGCTGGAGGCTTCGAATTACGTGATCAGGATGTGGATACTGATCCTTCTCTACACGCAGACCAGGGAATCACAAATCTTAAGGTTAGGTGGGACCCTGCAGACCACGGACCCTGGACACAGCTCTCTTCATCCTAGTCTCTGCCTGGGCCTCCGGCCCATCATTCACACATTCTTCATATGCAAACGGAAGCCCAGGAAGCTGTGTAATGTGGAGGCCCTGCTGCTGTCACAGCCAGAGATGGTTGTTCAAGCTCAATTTGATTACATCGGTTGACAGGGAACTCACTCTCTTAAGGAAGCCCAAGTGGATTTGGACTACTCTTAGTGCGAGAAGGGTATTTATTTTGGTCCTGGAGCAAATTTCTGTCCTCCATATAACAGCTTATTAGATGTTTATGAAACTTCTCACCTCTCCCTGCCCACCCCCCATTTTCTTTTTCAGGCAAAATATCATTTGTTGATTTAGCAATTGATTTTCAGGCACCTCTTATGTGCCAGGCTCTAGGCCAGGTGATCAAGAGACAGGAATTAATAAGATGGACATGACCATTCAGGGAGCTCACTGCCCAGCAAGGCATCATTTCCAGATTTCTCCACCCTCCTCTTGCATGTAGGAAGGGCTGCAGGTCTGGCTTGATCAGGGCAGAGGTGACAGCCCTGCTTTGCTCTCTGTACTTCCGTTAACCTCATGTGAAGTTAGGGAAATCACTTAGCTTCCCTGGGCACCATCCTGAGGATAGCAACATTTGCCTACCTACCTCACAAGATTAATGAGTGGGATCTGACACAAATTGGAGTTTTACTCTGTTATACACAACTGCAAGGTGTTATTTATATCCAGTCCCACAGAGGCATGGGGGAAGGCAGGAAGAGAAAAATATTTATTTTGGTAGTGTCCCTATGACAGTAATTACTGCACCTTTTCAGAAAGAGGGTCATCTGTTTAACAAACATTTATTTCATGCCTACTCAAATGACTAAACAATGTATTCATTTACTTCTTATTCAGTCAGCATGTACTGAATGCTTATTGTACTCAGTGCTGGGGCCAGGGGTGGATGTTCAGGGGTGAACAAAAGAGCTGCGGTGTCTACCCATGAAGTTAATAGCGTAATGAGAGACAGGCTTTCAGTAACTGTCCCCCAAGTAAATCGAGAACAATATCTTCAGTGGATGCCATGAAGGAAAAGAACATGGGGTGATGGGAGCCAATATTAGGGAGACCTTCAGATGGGAGGATAGAGAAATCGGGGAAGACGGTATGAAGCTGAGAGCTGAAGGATGACTCGTGAAGCCTGGGGATGGGGAGGGAGCTCCTGGCAGGGGGAACTGCAGGGTTGAAGACCCTGAGGAGGGACTGAGCTTTATGTGTCTAAGAAACTAGAAGATGGTGGAGGGCAGGGGGCTGGGGAGGAGGTGGCAGGGGATGGGAAGAGGTGGGTAGGGCCAGATCCCATGGGGCTCCCACGGGAACAGAAGCCCTGGCCTTGGCATCACCACTGGGCCAGAGCCAAAGCAGGCGAGAGTCTGGAGCAGAGCTCGGGGGGGTGTGGAGGCATCATTGTTGCTGCAGACAGGAATGCTCTGCCCTGAGACTGCCAGGCCATCTGGACTGGGGAGTGGCAGTCGCTGCCCTGTGAACTCTCACGGGTCTCACCTCTTCCCTTTGTGGGAACAGGTGCCCAGCGCAGGCAGGCTTTGCAGGATTGAGTTCTGGCTGTGACTCTGCTATTAACTTGTTTGCGACCTTGGCCAGGTCACCTGCCTCCTCTGAGCTGCTTGGGGCTCTCATCTATTTACACCTGATAAATAACCCTGGCTATGAACTACACGCGGGGAGGGGGACAGAAAAGCAGCGGAGATCCTCGGAAAGAAGGGTTTTGCAAACTGTAAATTGCTGGGTAGATGTAAGGTTGCTCTGGTAACTGAGTCCTACCCTCAGTTTGTCTTCCACCCCCTTCCCTTCTCCTTTTGCCAAGGTCAGGGGCTGCCTTTACCTATAGTACCTGCCAGCTGCTTTTTCATACAGGCATGCGGGGAGACAAGGCAACCAGCTGTGAAGTGAGTTGCCCTAGTAACTAACGCCTAGCTGGGAAGTTGGAATTTGAACACAGGAACCCCAGCTCTGGGGCCCACGGTCTAACCACTAGGCTGTCCTACCATACTTTGTATTTCCTGCAAAGCACTTGTTATCCTGTGTACCTCGTGACAAGGAAATCATTGCCATCCTCGTTTTCCAAATGAGAAAATTGGGGCTCTAAGAAGCATTCACCCGAGGTCACAGAGCCCAGTTCTCTTGACTCTGAGTCGTGTGTTCTTGCCTTCCGGGCAGCCTTGGTCTGGGCCTGGAGGAAGTGGAGTGGGGGCCTGGGGGCTGTGTTTGCGCGTGGGTGTGTGGGGGGCCACGGAAGCATGTGGGCCGCAGCCCTGAGTGCTACCTTCCGAGGGCTTCTCAGACTCCATGGCAACCCACTCTGGGCCTGATCTTTTTTCTTGTTGTTCTGGTAAAATGTTTTGTTGAGTACCTGCCGTTCACGTCCCCTGTAGGTGTTCTGGGATAGGGGATGGAAGAAGCAACATTAGGGGCTTAAAGAGCTGAATCACTTGTCACTTTTCCTGTACTTTTCTGCCCCCAGGGGGAAAATAAGCGTCCTGCCTTTTTGGGTTTTGTGGTTTTTGGAAGCGTGTGTCCTCAGGTGTAGGGGAGCCAGCAGCGCTGTGGGCTCCCCCCCCCGCAACATGAGGCTCAGGCTCCCAGCCCCCATCCCAGCACAGCGCCCTCAGCCACCAGCAAATGTCCACCTGGCTGATGTGCAGTGCAGGCTCTGGGCCGTATCTGTGCACTGGGAGGACCGTCAGACAGGTCTCTGCTCTCCAGTAGCTGATAGCCCAGCCTGTGAGATGAGCCCCCCCCACATTCGAGGCCATCATTAATCATGCCAGCTGCTCAAGGAGGCAGGCTGAGGGAATGCTACAGGTAACCAGGGAGGCTGTACCAAGTGCCAGGGGCATGGAGCCGGGACACCCGGGCTCTTGGCCAGCTCAGGCGTGGGTGACCTTGGGCAAGTGCCTTCGCGTCTTTGAGCCTCACTGTTCCTGTCTATAAAATGGGTATGATAAGAGCCCTGTCTTGCCTACTTTTGGGGGGAGTTGGGAAAGCAAATGAATGACAAACATAAATGAGCTCTAGAAGTTACAAAGTGCTAGATGGATAGTAACATCATATGCTCTGAAAATTCAGAGACAGAAATGTTTTATCTTTCTCTAATCCCTCCGTCCTTTTCTTCCTTCCTTCCGTCTTCCTGTCCATCCTTTTCCTCCATCCTTTCTGCAAATACCCACCAAATTACTTCCCATTGTAAATACTGTGCTAGGTGGCAGGGCAGGACTGCGGGGAGGAGAGCAGGGTACAGATAAAGAGGATCTGGACCATCTTTTAAGGAGTTGGAGATAGTTAGGAGCCAGGAGTCACCAGAACTGCGATAGGAAGTAGAGCGTGCCCCCTCCCGGCCACTTGGGGTTCCTGGCAGGATGCCCCAAGCGCAGAGGCACGGGCTGAACCTTGAAGAAAACCTGGGAAGGTGGATGGGCAGCAAGAGGGGAAGGATGCGCTGACATTTTCCAAGGGGGTTGGCTCCACTGTGGGGTGCAGAGAGGTCGGGGTACAGGGACCCAAAGAGGATGCTCACGTGTGAGCATGCTCTCAGCTGGAATACGATGTCCTCTCAAGAGCCGATGCTGAACAATCTGGGGGTCCCAGCATCTTCCTTCCCTGTGGTCTCCCCTGTGAGGGCTCTGACCGGAAATGACAGAGCCAGCCCAGTACCTGCTGCAGCCTCTGCCTCCCTTTCCTCCTCCCTCCTTTTGCCCCAACCCGTCCCCCTCAAAGGGCCGGAGGGACTGGGTCTGGATGACCAGACCATCACTAAAATGGAAGGAATGGGGAGCTCTGTCACTTCTGGTCCTGGGGAGATGCTTAGAGAAGTGATGTTAATTAATTAATGAGTGAAGAAAGAAAGGGAGGAAAGGAAATGAGGGCATACATGAGAGGTGTGGGAGAGGAGGAAGAAACACAAAAAAGGAAGGATGATGGGAGAAAGAAGGGGACGGAGGAAAGCATCTTACAAGATTAGGTTGACGAAAGCTGGAACGACGGAGAACAAGGGTCTTATTTGGAAAAATCCGTACTCCTCTCAGCGTGATACAGGAGTAAACGCCATCTCAGGGAATCTGCGAGATGATGTTTTATTAGGTCTCCTTGTGCTGAGACCAACAGCTGCTGGGAAGTTGGGACAGCACATCCTTGCTCTGCCAGCCTCTCCCCTCTGCCAGGTGCTGCAGAGCCCCTGGGTTACCTGCTGTTGTCCCGGGCTGGGCCAGGCAGGGGTGACAGAGACCAGGCTATTGCCAGGGAGGTGACTCCTCAGGCCCTAACTCAGCAGCAGACCTGACCTTCAGGCGGGGGCCAAGGTTTAGCCCCCTGATGAGCATAAACCTTCCTCAAAGCTTTTCAGTCCCAAGTCCCATTCCCTCAGGGCCCCACTGTGATGACAGGTACTCTCACTCAGGACTAATAAAGTCGACACTAATGTGTTTCCTCTCCCAGAGGAGTCTCCTGTATGTTAACAGAGGCCTTTTGGAGAGTGTGCCTTATTTTTACAGCTTTAATGGTATTTATTTTCTGCATGGATAATACGTTCACCTGGTTGGATATTTAATAGTTACAAAAGGGGATGCAATAGGGAGCCTTTCTCCTAGTTCCCCCTTCCTGGAGGAAGCCAGTATTAGTATTTGCATCTTTTTGGATATTTAATAGTTACAAAAGGGGATGCAATAGGGAGCCTTTCTCCTAGTTCCCCCTTCCTGGAGGAAGCCAGTATTAGTATTTGTGCATCTTTCCAGAGATAGTTTATGCACATATAAGGAAATATGTATATGCATTGTTTCCCTACGCTTTAAAATTTTTACACCAATGGTAGCATATTCTAAACCCATCTCTGCCTTTACTTTTTTCACTTCAGCTCTAGCTCTGTGTGTGTTATCAGTACAGACGAAGAGCTTTCTGGTTCCCTTTTATGGCTGTGTAGTATTCCATGGTGTAGCCCTACCATGACTGATTTACGCTTTCCGTTATGGACAGTGCTGTTGTAGACAAAGGACCATGGGCATTTGTCATTTTCTCAAGTGCAAGTATATTGAGGTGGTGCTTTTTCCCAAAGGTACAGGAATGGGCCCGTGGTTGAGATATTTAGGAGAGAACAGAGTCCCTGCTCATTTTCATCTCAGCTGTTTCTGTTCGTGGCTTAGGGCTGGTCCAGGGTGGATAGGAGGGGGTGAGGGGCAGGGCCATCCTGCAAAGCAAGGCAGGGAGGGTCAGGGTGGGATGCCTGCTTCCCCTACCCCAAGTCACCAGGCCCAGGACGATGGCATATCCGAAACAGTGAGAGGCAGGTGACCCTGCTCCACCCACTAGAGTGAGAGGAGAGAGCTGATCAGGACTGTTTCCAAAACGTCTGTCTGCTCAGGTGAGGTGCTTCATGTCACCCGGCTGGGGGGCCCCCTCCTTTGGGAAGCCTTCCCTGCTCACCCAGCCTGTGTGCCAGCATCGCTCTCTTACCGGCCGCCCTGCAGGCTTAGGTCGGCTGGAGAGGCTATACAGGGGAGTCTGGAGGAGTGCCAGCCCCGGGGGGCCTGCAGAGCCCTGGGCTTGAATCCTGGCTTTGCCACTTAGAAGCTGTGGGACAAGCGATGGTGGTTTTTAACATGAAAGGGTTCTTTAAGAACGAAAGCATTAAATGTTCAAATAGAGTTATTTGAGATGTAAGGAAACACTCTGGGCTTGACCCTGGGTCCAGGGATGGTTGGGGTCCATCAGGGAGCTGGAAATCAACTTCTCTAAACACTCTTCGGGGAAGAGCTGCCAGTTGCCAGCTCACAGAAGATCAGGCTGTAAGGGCTCCGAGAGTCTGTCTTGTCCACCCCACCTCCTGCATTGTTGAGATGGAGAGTGTGAGTGGTCCACGTGGCAAATTAAACACAGAGCAGAGTCAGAGGCCTCTAGATTCTCGGGCCAGGGATGTTAAAGGGTCTTTTCAAAGAGAAGTTAAGTTCCTGAGAAATCAGGAAATTCCTAAACACAACTGGGCCAGAAACAAATACAGCCCAGGCTACAGAGGAATGTGATTTGATGAGGACTAATTCATCAAAGCACCAACTCCCATTTGTGGGCTTCAAGGGAGTTTAGGGGTCCCTGGCTGGGCAGAGTTGCTAGCAGGGACGGCGGGAGCTAGAAGGGAGGAGCCGCTGACAGCGACCTTCACAGCTGCCTTTTCCTTCCACTTTGCATTATTTTTATTAAAGCCCTAAACCAGTGGTGCTAAGTAGCTCCTGGTTTAGCTCCTCAGTAGGAATGAGATTTAAAACCAGGAGGACCACGGGTTGCTCGCCACTGGTGGTGCGTGTGGTAGTGACGGCGCTCATAAATCTTGGTGTGGGCTTCATTGCGCTGGCTGCTGGCGGCAGCCTGGCCACAGTATCCAGGACAAAAGGCTAACTTTGAAGGCAGGAAGGATGCTTCTCCATGCATAGGACGGTCAGTCCCAGCCACACCCTCCTCAGAAGCTATGGGGTCCTGTCATTCTGTCTCTGATCTACGTCAGTCTCAGTAGAGAAAAGCTACCTGAAGTCCTATCACATGGAATCGGAATGAAACGTGGGCTGGGGAGCAGGAAAGGGCAGACTCAATTCCAACACAGGCAAGTTCCGTGGAGGCAGATTTCAGCTCAGTGAAGCAAAAAGCGTTCTAGTAAGAGTGGTTCATAAACGGAAGGGGCTTCATTGATTGATTCATTCATACATTCAACAGATGTTTAGTAAGTTTCTGCTCCATGCCAGCACTGTGCTGGACCCTGAGGTTTCAGCAGGGGACTGGGAGGAGAGAGAGGGGGAGAGAGATAGCATCTTCCTTTCAGAGGCTCCTAGTCCAGAGTTGAAGACAGTCAAACAAGCAGAACAGTGACATATGCCCTGTACTTTGACGAGGAAGGACAGATGCTAGGGAAGTGCATATCAGGAGCACCTAACCCTCTCTGAAAGTGCCCAGGGACAGTTTCCTGAAGTTGGCAACATTTAAGGTGAATGAATTAACCAGCAATGAATTGTCTCTGGAAGGGAGGACAGCACGTGCAAAGGCCCAGAGGTTGGAGAGAGCCTTTCTCACTTGAGGATGTGGATGCAATTGAGTGAGGTTGGAGCAGAGCGACTGCACCCGCTGCTACTAGAAGCCTCTCAGTAGGGGTTTGGCACAGGATGTAGGAGAGGGGCTCCAAGCACTGGATGAGGTGGTGGAGGTAGGGACTCTAATTACTTGGCCCCTCCTGCTCTGAGACGCCGTGGTTGCGAGTGCCTGCTGACGTCCCTAAGTTCCGAATGTTCGAGTGTCATGTGTGGGTTGCCTCCTCCAAAACCAATCATGGTAGTAAGAGTTGGGATTTATGGGGCCCTACCTTACAGGCATTATTTTATTTAGCCCCTCACAACAGCCCTCTATTTAGGTGATGCTATTGGACCAGTTTTACAGTGGGAGAACTGGAGGCTTTGTTAGGTCATTGTAATTGTCTCAAGGTCACACAGCTAGCTCAGTGGAAGAACCAGGACTTGAACCCAGGTCTGTCCAAGCTGAAGCCCATGTGCTTAACCACGTCCCTCTGCCTGGGACCTCTCTGATGTCCATCTGCTTATCTCCCCAGCGCCCCTCCTGTGGGACTCTGTCACATGTGGCCAGGAGAAGGGGCCAGCTCCTTCAGGGAGGGCAAGTCACAAGGCAGAACCAGGGGACCAGTTTTTAAATCAGAGCATTAAAAAAATGCTTGACAAGCCTCATGTTTTGCTTTCCTTGTAGGTGGTGAGGATCAATTTTCCCAAAGAAAAATATCAATCAGTCGGAATGTTTCTTTCTGGAGAAAGCCTGCCATCTGTCAAATGGGGGTGGGGTGGGATCCAGAAAAAGATTTTCTTGGGTTGTGTGCTGGGGGTTGCTGACTCAGGCCGTATGTTCCAACATCATTAACAAGTTGAAAAGCTGTTGCTCCCT
>NW_006773157.1:811024-821950 GCF_000442215.2 Lipotes vexillifer | reverse complement strand
AGGAATGCAGGATTGGTAGTTTGAACAGCTCAACCGGGAAAATCCTTTACAGAGTGAGGAAGGAGTGTCCACAGCAGATCTGGGGCCTGCAGGATTGATCAAGGGAACTGACTGCAATGCTGGTGCTTTTATCAGGCCCAGTGGTTGCACATGTTGCTTTACCTGCAAACCCGATAGGAACATTCTGACAAGTTGGCAATTTTAATTGATAAACAATTATTAACAGTTAAGCCATGTTGTGGCGAGACTGAGGCAGGCTAATATCTAGGGGTGATTGGTGGAGATACGGGATAGGAACCCAGGGGAGTCTGTTATCTGATACTGGCGTTTGATGATAGGCAGCCCCCAGGTCTCCAGGCTGGAACGTGGAGGCCCAAACCCGACTGAAATCCTTATTGAGTTTTGCTGGAACAGTCCTTGACTGTAAGCTAGAGAGTCACCGGAATTTTTCTCAAGGGCATTTCATTGTCCCACTGTGGGGAGATCTGGGACTTGGCGTTGCCCTGGTCTCAGCTAAACTACGTGTTCAACCCCAGCCAGACTGGCATGGCCCACATTAGAGATGGGCAGAGCTCTGGGTGAAGGGAGACGGGAGAGATTCTTTACAGATTCAGATACTTAATCATTCAACATATATTGGTGCCATGTGCCATGCTAAGTTCTGGGACATAGGATGAACTAGAGAGACCCACCCTGAACTGGCTGTGATTTCAGCACCAGAAACATTTTAGTGCCCTTGCTCACCCACTCGCTCACTCACATACTGTCTCCCTTTCCCACTATCACTTTGTGAAGATTCGGACTGTAGCTACTTGCTTATGGTATTCCTAGCACTTAGCACGGTGCCTGGTATGTAGTAGGTGCTTAATAAATGCTTTCGGATTCAGTGACTACTCAGAGGCAGGAGAGTGGAATAGATGACCTCGAAAGAAGTAATAGCTAGGTTCCCATGTGACAGGCACTGTTTTAAGCAGTTGACGTGTATTGATGATTTAACTTTGCAACCAACTTACACAGTAGAGGATCATTGTCTCCATTTTAAAGATGAGAAAACTGAGGTCCAGAGAAGTAAAGTGACTTGCCTGGGGTCACACAACTAGGAAGTAGCAGGACCAAAACTTAATCCAGACAGCCTGGCTCCCGAGTCCGTTCTCTGATCTCCTCACAATCCTGGCCCATGGGAATCAGCATGACCCTTGTCCCTCTGTGCACAACTCTCTGAGGGTGTGTCCTAGGCTCCTAAGGGCCAGAGAAGCTTTTGGGGGGAAAGAGGTCAAGAGCAGGCAGGAGGAGCTTTCACTGCCTGGGAGTCCCAAGGGCAGGGCCTGGGCAGTTCTGCATTTTGGACTCCTTTGCATAAGCTCTGCCCAGGGAGCCCAGCACACAGCAGGTGAACTGTATATGTGTGGGTGGGTATTTGCATGAATAAGCAGAGGGTGCAGGGGTGCAGGGCTGCAGGTACCATCCCCAAGTTCACATTTCCCCCCGAGAAGCACAACCACTGGCCTTGACAGAAAGGGCCTGGCAGCCTGGGGCCTCCTTTTGTTCCATACTCTTCTCTGAGAAACGGAAGAGGAAAGGGGTGTGGACGGTGCTCCCCTGGATAAATTAGAATTCACCAGTGAGCTGAACCTGAATTGTGTCTCCTCCCTCTGTGCCCTCAGTCTCTGCACCTCCAGTGTTCCCAGTGCTACGGCGCTCCCCTACCTGCCTCGGTGAATGAGCAGTCCTTAGGTCGAAG
Organism: Lipotes vexillifer; assembly: GCF_000442215.2. Lineage (NCBI taxonomy): Eukaryota > Metazoa > Chordata > Mammalia > Artiodactyla > Lipotidae > Lipotes > Lipotes vexillifer. The sequence goes on along the minus strand of NW_006773157.1, from coordinate 820,209 downwards.
TCAGGCTGTTCTATCATCCTTTGAGCCATAAATGAACCTCAGGATGCTCTGAGGCCTTGCATCTCAGCTGCCCTGGCCAGTCCTTGGAAGAGGAATCTTTTTTTTTTTTTAACATCTTTATTGGAGTATAATTGCTTTACAATGGTGTGTTAGTTTCTGCTTTACAACAAAATGAATCAGTTATATATATACATATGTTCCCATATCTCTTCCCTCTCGCGTCTCCCTCCCTCCCACCCTCCCTATCCCACCCCTCCAGGCGGTCACAAAGCACCAAGCTGATCTCCCTGTGCTATGCGGCTGCTTCCCACTAGCTATCTATTTTACGTTTGGTAGTGTATATATGTCCATGCCTCTCTCTCACTTTGTCACACCTTACCCTTCCCCCTCCCCATATCCTCAAGTCCATTCTCTAGTAGGTCTGTGTCTTTATTCCTGTCTTACCCCTAGGTTCTTCATGACATTTTTTCCCCTTAAGTTCCATATATATGTGTTAGCATACGGTATTTGTCTCTCTCTTTCTGACTTACTTCACTCTGTATGACAGACTCTAGGTCTATCCACCTCACTACAAATAGCTCAATTTCGTTTCTTTTTATGGCTGAGTAATATTCCATTGTAGATATGTGCCACATCTTCTTTATCCATTCATCCGATGATGGACACTTAGGTTGTTTCCATCTCCTGGCTATTGTAAACAGAGCTACAATGAACATTGTGGTACATGACTCTTTTTGAATTTTGGTTTTCTCAGGGTATATGCCTAGTAGTGGGATTGCTGGGTCATATGGTAGTTCTATTTGTAGTTTTTTAAGGAACCTCCATACTGTTCTCCATAGTGGCTGTATCAATTTACATTCCCACCAACAGTGCAAGAGGGTTCCATTTTCGCCACACCCTCTCCAGCATTCATTGTTTCTAGATTTTTTGACGATGGCCATTTTGACTGGTGTGAGATGATATCTCATTGTAGTTTTGATTTGCATCTCTCCAGTGATTAGTGATGTTGAGCATTCTTTCATGTGCTTGTTGGCAGTCTGTATATCTTCTTTGGAGAAATGTCTATTTAGGTCTTCCTAAATTTAGGAAAATTTAGGTCTTCCGCCCATTTTTGTTATTAAGCTGCATGAGCTGCTTGTACATTTTGGAGATTAATCCTTTGTCAGGTGCTTCATTTGCAAATATTTTCTCCCATTCTGAGGGTTGTCTTTTGGTCTTGTTTATGGTTTCCTTTGCTGTGCAAAAGCTTTGAGGTTTCATTAGGTCCCATTTGTTTATTTTTGGTTTTATTGCCATTACTCTAGGAGATGGGTCAAGAAGGATCTTGCTGTGATTTATGTCATAGAGTGTTCTGGCTATGTTTTCCTCTAAGAGTTTTATTGTGTCTGGCCTTACATATAAGTGTTTAATCCATTTGGAGCTTATTTTTGTGTATGGTGTTAGGGAGTGATCTAATCTCATACTTTTACATGTACCTGTCCAGTTTTCCCAGCACCACTTATTGAAGAGGCTGTCCTTTCTCCACTGTACATTCCTGCCTCCTTTATCAAAGATAAGGTGACCATATGTGCGTGGGTTTATCTCTGGGCTTTCTATCCTGTTCCATTGATCTATCTTTCTGTTTTTGTGCCAGTACCATACTGTCTTGATTACTGTAGCTTTGTAGTATAGTCTGAAGTCAGGCAGCCTGATTCCTCCAGCTCCATTTTTTGTTCTCAAGATTGCTTTGGCTATTCGGGGTCTTTTGTGTTTCCATACAAATTGTGAAATTTTTTGTTCTAGTTCTGTGAAAAATGCCAGTGGTAGTTTGATAGGGATTGCATTGAATCTATAGATTGCTTTGGGAAGTAGAGTCATTTTCACAATGTTGATTCTTCCAATCCAAGAACATGGTATATCTCTCCATCTGTTTGTATCATCTTTAATTTCTTTCATCAGTGTCTTATAATTTTCTGCATACAGGTCTTTTGTCTCCTTAGGTAGGTTTATTCCTAGATATTTTATTCTTTTTGTGGCAGTGGTAAATGGGAGTGTTTTCTTGATTTCACTTTCAGAGTTTTCATCACTAGTGTATAGGAATGCAAGAGATTTCTGTGCATTAATTTTGTATCCTGCTACTTGACCAAATTCATTGATTAGCTCTAGTAGTTCTCTGGTAGCATCTTTAGGATTCTCTATGTAGAGTATCATGTCATCTGTGAACAGTGACAGCTTTACTTCTTCTTTTCCAATTTGGAGTCCTCTTATTTCCTTTTCTTCTCTGACTGCTGTGGCTAAAACTTCCAAAACTATGTTGAATAAGAGTGGTGAGAGTGCGCAACCTTGTTTTGTTCCTGATCTTACTGGAAATGCTTTCAGTTTTTCACCATTGAGGACGAAGTTGGCTGTGGGTTTGTCATATATGGCCTTTATTATGTTGAGGAAAGTTCCCTCTATGCCTACTTTCTGCAGGGTTTTTAATCATAAATGAGTGTTGTATTTTGTCGAAAGCTTTCTCTGCATCTTTTGAGATGACCATATGGTTTTTCTCCTTCAATTTGTTAATGCGGTGTATCACATTGATTGATTTGCGTATATTGAAGAATCCTTGCATTCCTGGAATAAACCCCACTTGATCATGGTGTATGATCCGTTTAATGTGCGTTGGATTCTGTTTGCTAGTATTTTGTTGAGGATTTTTGCATCTATGTTCATCAGTGATATTGGCCTGTAGTTTTCTTTCTTTGTGACATCCTTGTCTGGTTTTGGTATCAAGGTGATGGTGGCCTCGTAGAATGAGTTTGGGAGTGTTCCTCCCTCTGCTATATTTTGGAAGAGTTTGAGAAGGATAGGTGTTAGCTCTTCTCTAAATGTTTGATAGAATTCGCCTGTGAAGCCATCTGGTCCTGGGCTTTTGTTTGTTGGAAGATTTTTAATCACAGTTTCAATTTCAGTGCTTGTGATTGGTCTGTTCATATTTTCTATTTCTTCCTGATTCAGTCTTGGCAGGTTGTGCATTTCTAAGAATTTGTCCATTTCTTCCAGGTTGTCCATTTTATTGGCATAGAGTTGCTTGTAGTAATCTCTCATGATCTTTTGTATTTCTGCAGTGTCAGTTGTTACTTCTCCTTTTTCATTTCTGATTCTATTGATTTGAGTCTTCTCCCTTTTTTTCTTGATGAGTCTGGCTAATGGGTTATCAATTTTGTTTATCTTCTCAAAGAACCAGCTTTTAGTTTTATTGATCTTTGCTGTCGTTTCCTTCATTTCTTTTTCATTTATTTCTGATCTGATTTTTATGATTTTTTTCCTTCTGCTAACTTTGGGGTGTTTTTGTTCTTCTTTCTCTAATTACTTTAGGTTCAAGGTTAGGTTGTTTATTCGAGATATTCCCTGTTTCTTAAGGTGGGATTGTATTGCTATAAACTTCCCTCTTAGAACTGCTTTTGCTGCATCCCATAGGTTTTGGGTCGTCCTGTCTCCATTGTCATTTGTTTCTAGGTATTTTTTAATTTCCTCTTTGATTTCTTCAGTGATCACTTGGTTATTAAGTAGTGTATTGTTTAGCCTCCATGTGTTTGTATTTTTTACAGATCTTTTCCTGTAATTGATATCTAGTCTCATAGCGTTGTGGTCGGAAAAGATACTTGATACAATTTCAATTTCTTAAATTTACCAAGGCTTGATTTGTGACCCAGGATATGATCTAACCTGGAGAATATTCCATGAACACTTGAGAAAAATGTGTATTCTGTTGGTTTTGGATGGAATGTCCTATAAATATCAATTAAGTCCATCTTGTTTAATGTATCATTTAATGCTTGTGTTTCCTTATTTATTTTCATTTTGGATGATCTGTCCATTGGTGAAAGTGGGGTGTTGAAGTCCCCTACTATGAATGTGTTACTGTCGATTTCCCCTTTTATGGCTGTTAGTATTTGCCTTATGTATTGAGGTGCTCCTATGTTGGGTGCATAAATATTTACAATTGTTATATCTTCTTGGATCTATCCCTTGATCATTATGTAGTGTCCTTCTTTGTCTCTTCTGATAGTCTTTATTTTTAAGTCTGTTTTCTCTGATATGAGAATTGCTACTCCAGCTTTCTTTTGATTTCCATTTGCATGAAATATCTTTTTCCATCCCCTTACTTTCAGTCTGTATGTGTCTCTAGGTCTGAAGTGGGTCTCTTGTAGACAGAAAATATATGGGTCTTGTTTTTGTGTCCATTCAGCCAATCTGTGTCTTTTGGTGGAAGCATTTAGACCATTTACATTTAAGGTAATTATCGATATGTATGTTCCTATTCCCATTTTCTTAATTGTTTTGGTTCATTATTGTAGGTCTTTTCCTTCTCTTGTGTTTCTTGCCTAGAGAAGTTCCTGTAGCAGTTGTTGTAGAGCTGGTTTGGTGGTGCTGAACTCTCTCAGCTTTTGCTTGTCTGTAAAGGTTTTAATTTCTCCATCAAATCTGAATGAGATCCTTGCTGGGTAGAGTAATCTTGGTTGCAGGTTTTTCTCCTTCATCACTTTAAATATGTCCTGCCAGTCCCTTCTAGCTTGCAGAGTTTCTGCTGAAAGATCAGCTGTTAACCTGATGGGGATTCCCTTGTGTGTTATTTTTCCCTTGCTGCTTTTAATATGTTTTCTTTGTATTTAATTTTTGACAGTTTGATTAATATGTGTCTTGGCGTGTTTCTCCTTGGATTTATCCTGTATGGGACTCTCTGTGCTTCCTGGACTTGATTACCTATTTCCTTTCCCACATTAGGGAAATTTTCAACTATAATCTCTTCAAATATCTTCTCAGTCCCTTTCTTTTTCTCTTCTTCTTCTGGAACCCCTATAATTCGAATGTTGGTGCGTTTAATGTTGTCCCAGAGGTCTCTGAGACTGTCCTCAGTTCTTTTCATTCTTTTTTCTTGATTCTGCTCTGCAGTAGTTATTTCCACTACTTTATCTTCCAGGTCACTTATCCGTTCTTCTGCCTCCGTTATTTTGCTATTAATCCCAGCTAGAGTATTTTTCATTTCATTTATTGTGTTGTTCATCATTGTTTGTTTCATCTTTAGTTCTTCTAGGTCCTTGTTAAATGTTTCTTGCATTTTGTCCATTCTGTTTCCAAGATTTTGGATCATCTTTACTATCATTATTCTGAATTCTTTTTCAGGTAGACTGCCTATTTCCTCTTCATTTGTTAGGTCTGGTGGGTTTTTATCTTGCTCCTTCATCTGCTGTGTGCTTTTCTGTCTTCTGTTTTACTTATCTTACTGTGTTTGGGGTCTCCTTTTTGCAGGCTGCAGGTTCGTATTTCTCGTTGTTTTTGTTGTCTGTCCCCAGTGGCTAAGGTTGGTTCAGTGGGTTCTGTAGACCTCCTGGTGGAGCGGACTAGTGCCTGTGTTCTGGTGGATGAGGCTGGATCTTGTGTTTCTGGTGGGCAGGTCCATGTCTGGTGGTGTGTTTTGGGGTGTCTGTGGACTTATTATGATTTTAGGCAGCCTCTCTGCTAATGGGTGGGGTTGTGTTCCTGTCTTGCTAGTTGTTTGGTATAGGATGTCCAGCACTGTAGCTTGCTGGTCGTTGAGTGAAGCTGGGTGCTGGTGTTGAGATGGAGATCTCTGGGAGATTTTCGCTGTTTGATATTATGTGGAGCTGGGAGGTCTCTTGTGGACCAGTGTCCTGAAGTTGGCTCTCCCACCTCACAGGCACAGCACTGACTCCTGGCTGCAGCACTAAGAGCCTTTCGTCCACATGGCTGCTTGTGTTGGATGGTCTCCAGCCTCAGAGGCCTGTCTGCTCACCCGCTGGGGCGGGCGGGGCTGGGAGTTGAGGCTCGGGCTTCGGTCGGAGCGCCGGGAGAGGACTGGGAGAGGACTGGCGTTGGCGGCATGAACACCAGAAGAGGAATCTTAATAGCATAAAAGACAAAAACAAACAACCAGCAACAGTTATAACTAACCTCTCGTTCTGGGCACTTTTCATGAATTAGCTCTAAGTCCACAGCCATTTTATAGATGAGGAAACTGAGGACAAAACAGGCAGCTCAAGGGCACGCAGCTAATAAATGGCAGAACAGGGACCCGGGCTTTTAGATGATGCTAGAATGCCAAAGAATAAAACTCAGCCAGGGCACCACTGAATTAAGATAAGTGGCTGTGGGCCAGCTTGGCAGGTTGGCTGGGGGTGACAAACCCCTTGTTACCCATCCCAGAGCTCTGTGTGAGCCTCCCCGGGACCCCTCATTGGGAATAAGGAGGACCCGCAGGCCCCAGACCAGGAGAGCATTTGGCCCTTCATGTCCTTCCATCCTATCAGCCCTGCAGGTGAAATGCTTGTTTTTTTTTAAAAAAAATTGACAGTTCATGTCTCAGAGCCAGACGTGACCACAGCAATTAAAAGCCAACTCTAGATGTGCCCACCGGCTGTTTTGTCTCTTCCCAGCTGTGGAAGGGATGCAGGGCTGGTAATGATAAAGGAATGAATGATACATATCTTATGAATGGTTTTAGAACTTCCCTTGGTGACTCCCTGACACGGACACACATGCTCCCACCCATACCCATCCCCACATGCTATGTGATCTTGGCCATGGCAGAATCACTCATGCTAAGTGTGTCACTTTGGAATTGGCACCTGGGCCCTTCTGGATGTAGGTCATTTTATTTCCAAGCAGAATCAAATGACAGCCTCATCTGAGGCTCCAGCCAAGAATGCTAATGGAGGGCTGATCAGTGTGCCTTGGAGCACTGGGGAAACTGGGTTTGTGGAAAGCCCCAGAAGCCATGTGCTGTAGAATTCTGGAAGTCTACCACCTCCTTTCCCAAGCCTTCTTTTGTCCTACCTGGGTATCAGCCTAGCTGGCCAGGGAGCATGGAAGTTGTCTTTATTTATCTTGACCTTTTCATGTAAGTAATTTTTATAGTTCCATTAACTAGTAAGATCATTTGCAAGCCACCAGGCAAAATATATCACCATGAACACCTCAGGGACTTGTGGTTCATCTTGAGTGGAATGCTATTAGGATTGAGGATTGATTCAGAGCGCTCACCACGAGCAAGGGACAGCAGACTGGATGCCTTGGTCAGGGACTGGCCAGTGTTGGCTCAGCAGTTCATTTGCAGAGGAGACCCCAAGTCTGACCTAGACCCTTTGGCTCAATGCCAAGATCCCCATACCGGGTCCTGGGCTGCTTTATACCACCCCAGCCCAGGACTGATGCTCTGGCCTTGCATCTGTACCTCAGAACACATTTGTTCCCATGCCGGCATTTGTGGAATGGAATCTTCTCAAATTTGGCTTGAATCAGTGAGCCAAAAAGTCAAGCCCCAGACTCCCAGAGCTGGAAGGAACATTGGAACCACGTCATTCAACCCCTTCATTTTGCAGACAGACAAGCTGAGGCCCAGAGGGAGGGAGGGCACTTGGTAAGTTGGTGACAGATCTGGCGCTGGTACTTAACTTATCTCAACCTGTGGTCCAGGTGATGGTGGAGCACGTGGTTAAGAGCAGGCCTTTTAGCACCACACGGATGTGGGTTCAAACCTTATCTTGGCTTCTGGGTCAGCTAGGGTCCTGGTGAGAAACAGATGGCATGTTAACTGAGGAGGGTTTAATAAAACAATTACTTATAAAGGCTTGAGAAGGGTTAATGGAAAGTGCAAGAGATGGTGCAGCATTTAGGGCTGGCAGCCGCGGAGAGCCGCTTCATCCCTGAGCTGGAAGAAGCCCCCCAGGACCGTGAGCTGTAGGGGAGAGGACCACCACCACCACCAACCCATGGCCCAGCCTTGCCTCCTGCCCAGCCTCCCAGCTCCTGCTATTTCCCATGCGCTGAACTCATCCAGAAGCCAGAGGGCAAGGAGGCCCATTAATGCAGTCCATGGAGGTCCACTCATAGGGCACAGAGAAGGGTGGGGAGTGATCTGAAGGGACAGATGCAGACTATCCAGCCCATACATTCTCAAGGGGTAAAATGATTCTCAGTCTGTTTATATATAAAGCACAGATACGCATACAATACATACACAGATATGCAGCACATCTGTGGTATTAGAATTTCATGGGAGGAGATGATAAAGAAAAAATTGTCCTCGATGGCTCCTGGGAAGTGGGGTGTGGGGTGTGATCGTGAAAGCAGAGTAACATGCATCTAGCATGGTCTCTTTATAGCAAGGGGAATTTGTACAAGTTGCTTAGCCCTTTCTGTGGTTTAGGTTCCCAACTGTAAATGGAGCAGTAATAATACCTGCCTCAAGGATCAAGTGGAACAATGGATAGTCAGTGCCCAGCAAAGAGGAAGGACTTATATTTGGCCTCTTTCACTCACCACAGCTACTAGTGTCCATCCGTGCAAGACCATCATTGTAACACAAGGGGTCGTTAAGTTCACTTGACCCCTCAGGAGGAAACAGAGGACTGAAATAAAGGGCCAGGTGGGCATTTGTGGCTGCTGAAGGTTATGCTTTCCAGCCTCGTGCTCCTTCAGGTGGACCCAGAGGAACATTTGAGAAAGGAGGCAGGGCATCATTGGGTGTTTGCTAAGCACATTTTGGACTTTGTTTTACCATCTGGTTATATCAGGGAGTGAGTGAATGATAGAAGTATAGAAGGGCGGAAAGGACCTTAAAAGTCCCACAGTCCAGGGACTTCCCTGGTGGTCCAGTGGTTAAGAATCCGCCTTCCAATGCAGGGGACGTGGGTTCGATCCCTGGTTGGGGAACTAAGATCCCACATGCCACGGGGCAACTAAGCCCTTGCGCTCTAGAGCGCGCAAGCTGCAACAGAGATCCCGTGTGCCGCAACTAAGACCTGATGCAGCCAAAAAAAGAAAAAAAAAAAAAGCCCCACAGTCCAATTTTCCACCAAATCAGGAACCCTCTAGACCAGGAGGGCCCCCTCCCCCGATAAGGAATCAGATAGTAAATAGTTTAGGCTTTGCTGACCATCAGTCTCTGTGGCGAGGACTCAACTCTGCCCTTGGGGTGCAAAAGCAGCCTTGGACAGTATGTAACTGAGTGGGCACAGCTGTGCGCCAAGAAAACTTCATTTATAGAAATAGGCAACAGGGAGATTTGGCCCGAGAGTCGTAGTTTGCCTGCTAACCCCTGCCTTCCAGCATGTGTAGATCCTCTAGGCTCTGCTGGAGTGTTCCCGGGGTGGGGGGGTGGGTTGCTCCCTACCTATAGGAAGAGCCCCCTGAACTGCTGA
>NW_006773157.1:758568-810340 GCF_000442215.2 Lipotes vexillifer | reverse complement strand
TGAACCATTCAAGTGGTAGAAAGTCTTGCCTTGAGTTAGGCTGAAATCTGCCCTTTTGTCACGTGTGCTTCTGAATCCCTATTCTGTCTGGGACAGAGTGACTCCCACTTCTCTTTGGCAGCCTTTCAGCCTGTCAGCTGACTTTGACCTGCCTCCCACCCAATACTTCCTTCTCCAGGCTAAACTTCCCTGCACACCAAGTCCCACCCTTCACGTGACCCTCACAGGTCATGTGTCCACACCCTCTGCATCCTGATCCTTCCCGCCCCCGCCCCCCACTTGTCAGTGCCCCTTGCAAAGCACAGGTACTCAGAATGGCCACCAATAGCCACATATGGAGTATCTGTAAGGCATGGCTCACGGGGAGATACAGGGATGTTTAAGACTCTGGATTTACCCTCAAGGAGCTCACAGTCTATTGGGGAGACCGGATAAACCCATACTAAGTGGGGAAGTGGCAGGGCCAGTGAGGAGGAACCTCGTGTGGGTAGGGAGGTTCTAGTGGGAAAATATTTCACCTTCCATAAATGTTCAGACTGGGGTGGCTGCAGCCCTCCGAGCTTCTTGGTGGAGCTGGTGATAGAGGCTGTGCCTGGCCTTGCTGACCCAGGTGACCTGGGGCTGGTGAGCGCAGGAGAAGCATTTCCAGCTGCTGTGACATGGTGGAGACAGAGCGTCAAGGGGGTGGCAGCAGTAGAAGGAACCTTCAAGGGTGATGTGCTCTAATGCTCTTATTTTATAGATGAGAGAGGGGGGAAGCCACCTGCCCCGACTCATGTGTCAGGTAGCCCAGAGCCTGAACTCACACTGGGTCTCCTGGCTCTTAATCCAGTGCCTTTTCCAAAGAAATGGAGGACAGAAGCCAGGGGTCCCCGTGAGGTCGAGAGTAGAGGTTTACTAGGCCATAGGAAGGGGACGGGACTCGGGGGCCAGGAAGTGGGACTAGAGCACTGGCAGCTGTCCAGGCCTTTCCTGGAAGAGGTGGGCGGATGCTAGCTCCCGGTGATTCTTAGCTGAGTGGGACTTTAGGCCTCATCTGGTCTCATCTGAGTTCCAGGTGAAGTTGCTGGGCCTGGAGAGGAAAGTGAGTTGCTTGATATCATTGAGATGGATGCTGATAGATGCAAACCCAGATCTCCTCACACCCACGGCTGGGCTCATTCTACACGCCCACCACCGTCCCTCGAGATGGCCCATCATCACCCTGGTCCCACAGGCCCAGAAGTAACCTGAGCCAAGGGGCAGGGTTGGGTTTAGAGATTTGGCGACTTCCCTGAGACTGAGCTCTGAAGCCAAAGGCAGCCGCACCCTCCCCGCACGTGCTTTGGTGCCCTCCTCCTCGGGACCCACAAACAAACACTGAGCACCTACTGTGTACCAGGCGGCATAAGGGCTTTAAAAGGCCAAATAGGAGTGAACTCTGTCCCCCAGGGGCTGGAGATCCGCAAAAGAGAGACAAGTGCTGACATAGGTAACTCCCTCAAGGTATGCTGCGATGGCCCATGACAGGGGTTGACGTAGCATGTGTGAGAGCCCCGAGGCCTGGCACATAGTGGGTGCTCAGAACCTGGTAGCGCACAGGAAGTGGTGATAACCGGTAACTGCCGTCAGCTACCTTAGACATCTGTCCAGACCCCATGGCGTGTGTGCATGTGCGTGTGTGTGAGAGAGAGAGAAAGCGACAGACAGACAGAAGTAATAATAGCAGCTCCTGCTTATGGAGCCCTTACTGTGGGCCAAGCACTCAACATGAATTACTTCATTAAGTCTTTGCAGCAGCCCATGATGTATTATTGTCCCCACTTTACAGATGAAGAAATTGAGGCACAGAAGGTTAAATCATTTGCTTATTGTCCTATAATTGTAACTGAAAATGGCAGATAGGGAGTTTAAATGTAGGTCATCACCTTCTCTACCATGCTGGCCATTCCACCAGGGGTGGAGATGGGGCTGCTCTCCAGCATACCACCCCCCAACTGAGTCCCTACAGCCCTCCGCATGTGTCTACGACTTCAGTGGAGGGCAGAAGTGAGAGAGACGGCCTGTGTGTGGAGGAAAAGGAGGCTCAGGCATCGCCAGGACCCTGCCTCAGGTCTGAGGACACCCTACTAATAACAATAGCAAGACCCACTCAGCACTGACTGCACCCCAGGCTCCGCTCTAGGTACTTTGTCAACTCATTGAATCCTCACACACAGCCCGAGGCCCATCCTGTCGCCATCCCGCATCGAACAGATGGGGACTGACACAGAGAGGGCGGTAACTTGCCTGAAGTCTGGAGCTGCTGCTAAGTGGCATCGCTGGATCCAGCCCCGGCTCCCCGAGTGCCGTCTGTGCTCTTAACCAGTGTGCCGTGTTGCTTCTCGCTAAATGTGCCTCTAGCGCCTGGGAGGTTAGAAGCAGGACTGAGGCAGGACGGTGGCTGGGGGAAGCTGACCGGGTGGAGGCCAAGGGAAGAGGGAGGGTGGAGCTTGCTCAGAGCCCCTGAATGCACCTCCCTTGCAGGTAGGGAGAGGGTGCAGGACATAGGCCAGGAGTTAGGTCTCTAGGGGCAGAGGACCAGAGTACCGGGTGGTCTTCGTCTTTTCTCCTTGATCTTCTCCAAGCCCCTGCCCAGCCCCAGCCTGCGGGGCACCCACGCCTGCAGAGGACATGTTGACACAGCTCCTCTGGTTTGAGTCTTCTGGGCAGGGGAGGACGTCCAGCCTGGGCGAGGCATGAAGGCCCCGTGTCTTGGGCTCCTCTCAACTCCCTCGGCCTTCGGAGGCCTCTGTCTCCCCGATCTTCCTCCTGCAGCTCCCTCCTCTCTGGCCAGAGGCCACAGGCTGTTCACAGGATCCCAAACACGCAGGCCTCAGTTCCTCCATGTATAAAATGAAGCATTTGGACGTGATTTTCTGTTAGGTGCCTTCCAGACCTGACATGCGGCAGCTTCCCAGTCCACTGCCTGCCCTTGCCGCCCCCAGCAGAACCCCCAGGGATCAAGGTGCTGCTCTCTGCAGTCAGAAAGCAGCTGGAGGTGTCTGGGCTCACCTGACAAGCTGATGGAAGGGTCTGCTGGAAGGCGGACTGGCCCAGCTGTGGAGCATACTGGGACCTCAGCCTAAGGGAAGGGGGAGCAGCTGAGGTCAGGGCTGGGCTGGGGAGCCGGGGGAAGGATACCTAGTGTCCAGTGTACACTGGGGACATTGACCCGTTTGAGCTTGTTTAGAAAGTCTAATGGGAGCAGGGGAGGCCAGGCAGCAGGGATGACCAGGTGGGCGTCTTGCTAGCAACTGGGTGAGCAGCTCATTGTGGCTGTAAGTGGAGGTGGTCACTGAGGTCAGGGTCCAGCCTGGTTCCCCAGTAAGAAGTGGGTTAGCTAGTAGGCCCCAGCTGCTCCCCAGAGCTCCAAGCGAGGGGCTGTCAAAGTCTTGAGCACAAACCAGAACTCTGCCCAAAAGCCACTTGTACAAATGAGAATGACTCAAGGGCCGGGGCTCCCCCCAGACACACCACATCCCAGGCTTGCAGAGGCTGGGCTGTCTGCAGACCACTAACCAGTGGGGCATCTGAAAGGGCTCTTCGGGGCCTGCCTCGCCAGGAGGCCTAGGCAAAGCTAAGGCCACAGCTTCAGGGTCAGTGTCTGTGTTTGGGAGGGGCCAAAGGTCCCCACACCCACCATAAAATGAACTCTGTTGTCTACCCTGACAGCGCCCTCTCGCTGGGCATTCGGCCAAGCAGTGGACATGGAAGCAGGGTGGGTGTTAGGAAGTCAGTGGCAGCTCCTCCAAGCTCGCCATTGGGGGCCACCTGTCCCCGCAGCGCAGACAAGTTCCAGGCAGAGAGAAGGTCTCTAGTTGCTTGTCAGAAAAAAAGCGCTTCATCTAGATCCCTTCTGAGCAATTGACAGGGTTGATGGTAGCTGCAAGCTTACAAAATTGGCAGAGGTGGCAAAGGGGGTTTCTGTAATCCCTCACTGATGGATTAGACGGTGGGACAGATCTCTCAGGAGCAATGGGTGACCTTGAAAATGTGGATGTCAAAGGGAGAGAGAAATAATCTCCCTTCCTCAAACTGCTGCCAGTAAGCCTTCTCAGCACTGGGGTGGTTGATGTAAACTTTGCTGCCGTTGCCTCCCAACTCAGGAGGCTGTAGCATTTGACTGCGTGATAAGAAATTGCCAGGCGCTTTCTAATTATAATTATCATCGTCGTGGCTGTCTCTCTTAATTACTTTCTCATAATTAGCTTTTGCTTTTTCCTCAGCATTTGTGTACTTTGCAGATTTGCTGACATTTGAGAGCCCCAAAATAGGGACATTTGGGAAGGAGGGCAGAAAGGTGGGGAAAACATGAGAGGAATGGATTCTTTTCAGGCAACCTGATCAATTTGGGGGCCTTTGCAGAAGGAAATTGGGGAAGCCAAAAGATGGGTCATTTTCTGAGCTGATGGGGAAAGAGCAGGAGTGAGGATGTAGGGATTGGGCTTTGTGGAACGTCTCCAAGTGTTCAACCTTGGAGGAAGTATTCTTGAAAAGCCACCAAGGCTGCCATTTCGCGGGCTTGGGTTTCATTTTAGGAAACAAGCCTGGGATGAAGCACACCCTTGTTGAATCCTTTTCAGAGTTAATTAAATAACTCGGGTCAGGAGCAGCTTGATTTTCCCCCAAACCAGTGATGCGTTCTGAGCATCCCTGGGCCCCAGGGAGTCTTTACAAAGTGGATTGTGCTCCTTGACCAGATGGTTGGTTTTCACTCTCTTTTCCTGTTCTTCCTCCCCCTCTTCTGATCCCCTGCAGCCCTGTGTACAGAGGAGTGTGTGCACGGCCGCTGCGTTTCCCCGGACACCTGCCACTGTGAGCCCGGCTGGGGAGGGCCCGACTGCTCCAGCGGTGAGTCTAGGGTCTTTGGGAGTTGAGCGGGGCCGTGGCTCTGGCTGGGGAGGGGCCGTGCCGTGTGGATGCTGAGTTCTTTGTCCTGGGCTTGGGCTACCTAGCGAGTGTGGACAGCGGGGAGGAAGCATACCTACCGGATGGTACTTGGGGTGGAGGGCTCCAGGGGCATGAGGGTCATGGTTTGTGGCAGCCTGGAGGGGCATTGCATGTCGTGTGTATGGGGAATTGTGGGGTCATCTGTACGACTCTGGCTTTTGATGAAACACCTCCGGATAAGGTCTTTGAGGCTTGAAGTGAAATTGAGATGCCACCTAAGGGCCCAGCCCCAGGAGGTCAGTGTGGTCAAGGCCTTCAGCTTTGCTGGTGCAAAGGCTCAGTGGGTGCTCACAGAGGCTCAGGGGACTTATTTATGAGACTGATGGGTACTGGGATGCCTCTGTGTCCCCAAAGGTAGGAGAATGGGATGCTTGTAGGGCTGATCACTGTGTTCTTACATATCTCTGGGTAGACTGTTCACATTCCCTAGGGAAGGCTCTCTGGTGAGTACGAGTGAGGCAGATGTTCTTGGGACCGACAGAGTGACTCATAGCAGCACGGGCATCATCTCTCGTGGGGCTGGCCGCCGAGCGGGCAGGGTACACCGGCAGCTCCTTGGGGAATTCTCTGCCCGGAGCCCAGCTGAAGGCAAATCCTTCTCCTTTGGCTCATTTCCCTTAAATACTCACAGATGAGCCTCTTTCCAGTGGCACATTTTGCAATCAATGGTTGGTTAATGTCATGGTCTTATTTGATTTCCAAGGAGATCTTGATTAATGTTAAAGCCCAGTTTTCTTCCTGCTTTGAGCTGGGATAGTATCTTTTTGTGTGTGACTTGAGTAGGTAACAGAGCTAAGCTGATCCAGTAGGGGTCTAACCCCCATCATTGACCCATCTTTGGGAGCCACCTCCCCGTTGCCTGTCCCATAGTGACTGCAATGGTCGTAACAACGTGGAGAAGGAATGGTGGGTCCACATTGGCCCAATGTGGTGATCTTGCCCTTTTCCAGTCTCTGCTGGGGTGGAAACATCTAGTTATGGTCCTTTTTTTCCAAAGGCCTTGACTGGACCCTCTTTGTCTACCCAGTATATGGGAACATACCAGCCAAAGCAAGCTATTGGATGTGGTTTTGTTTGGGCCTGGGTGCTTACCTGGCTTGGGGAGACCAGGATCTGTTTGGGGTGCTCCAGAGACTCTCTCCAAGGTGTTGGGACCTCCAGTGACTGTGGTAGCCTCCTCCTTCCACCTGTTTCCCTGCTTTGAGGTAAGTCACGCTGAGCAACAGGGCAGGGACTCCTCCAGACAATGAAAAGTACACCTGAGGAACACGTGAGTTAAAAGAATGTGTTCAAGCAGTCTTTCTGTGAACTCCAGGAAACATGCTGGCCGAAATGTTTGAGAGCTTTTCCCCGCCTTGTCTGTGTTTCGTTTTGTGTAACTTTGCCTACAGTGAATCTTTGATGGGGAACTATCTAACTTGGATTCTGTGAACCTTGCTGGGACAGGTCTGCTTGCTGTTGCCAGATTATAATGTCAAGCTCAGTCTGTTGGAGGTTGAAATACAGCCTGAGTCCCGGGAGTCCTGAGTGCATATAAACCACCAACCAGTGCAAGTGTGTTTGGTGCTCACTGTTTCTAGACTGTGATGATTCGGGGGCCTGGAGGGTTTTTCAGACAGAGTCTGTCTCTCAGGGTTTCCTTCCGGTCTAGTGAAAGAAGTGGAAGGGAGGCGGCCCTTGATCGATGGGAGTAGGGAGTTTAGAGTAAATCTTGCCCCTGGAGTGTGCTTACCAAGCACGTAGCCCTGTAACTTTACAGTATAAAACCGGGCTGCCCAATTTCCACTCCCAATTCAGTCATCAGACTTGGTGCCGAGCAACCCACAGTGTTTCTTCAATAAATCCACCCTCATGGCTTGAAGAATCACCAGCTCTGCATCTACTCAAGGGCATGTGCTACTAAACCCTCAGAAAGTCCTAAAAGATAAGTTCCAACCCTCTTTTGAGAGACGGCAGCATTGAAGGAAGGGAATTCATAGATTCTCATTCTCAAAATCATCTGTCTCTAGCTTAAGGCCAGGGCTGGGTCGTGGATCTCTATGGCCCTCCTTGCCATGTCTGAACTTTCTCCCAAGGAGCTCAGTGAACAAGGCCACAGACTGTGTGTGGGACGAAGGTCATCTTAGAGCAGTTGATAATAGCCATTGAGACCACACAGAAGACACCAGAGTCCCTTTCCGTGGGTCAGGCCTTCAGGTACTAGAAGGCAATGGTCACTCCCCCCCCCCCCCCCCACTCAATTTTTATTCTCCAGGCTCCTTTGTTTCTCGCGTGACATGGTCTGAACTGCCTTCCCCATCTAGTTTCTCTCCACTGGCTATGGCCTTTGTTCCTTTTAAACGATCATTCCTAGATCTGACCACAGATGCAGGCTTGTATGGAAGAATTACAGTAGAACTAAGTACTCTCTGTTGAATTTTCCTGTGCACTACACTTTATTCATCTTCTCATTTACTCTTCACAGCAGCCCTGTGATGTGGGAATTAGCCCCATTTTACAGATGAGAAAGTTGAAGCACAGAGGGGTTAAAGAACTTCCAGAAGGCCCACGGCTAGTAAATGATGAAACTGGGACTGTTGATCAAGTGAAAACCTAGGTCCTAAGCCTGAACACATAATTATTATGCTCTCCTTCCTTCCGGATGCTCAACCTCTGTTAACACAACCTGAGGTTGAAATAGCTCTTTGATGAGAGAACCGAGTTGCTCACAGGGGAAGGAAGGATCTGATTGAAAGACGTGGCCCTGGGATGTTGTCATGGAGACGGATGAATCAGCCATGGGACACAAATTGTGATTATGTTTACTCCAAGCAATTTGACCCTGTTTGCTATTGTGCCATTGGACCCCTGTCTGCCTGTGTGTGCTCTGTGGTGCCTGTGTCCATGGAGATGGGTATCGTGATGAGCACAATGTGTATCTCTGGAGGTTTCTGAATGGGATCTGTCATTTGCATGTCTAGACGTGTGACATCCTTGCAGGGAAGCTTTGATTTTTCTTTAGTCAAAAGCATCATTCTTGTTGGTGTTTTCCTCTGATTCTAAAATCGTACCTGTTCATGTTAAAAAGGAATTTCAAACTGCACCAGAAGTATAGACAAAAAGTTAAACCCACACACCCAGCGATAACCAATTCTGGCATTTGGGTGCTTGCCTTTCCTTATTTCTCTGCACATTTGTTCTTAGAGTTAGATCTGGACACAACTTTTATTATTTAGATCAAATGTATGTGCTATTCTGTAACTTGGTTTTTTTAATTCAACTGTATGTCATACACTCGTTTCCTTCTCTGGATTCCTAAAAGTGTTTAACCAGTCTCTTGCTGATGGACTTTTAGGCTGTTTCCGATTTTTCACTATATTAGGCCCACCGTCCTTTATGAGAGATTCTTGTGGCCTGTTGGTTTCAAACTTTAGATTTTTTCAGAGTTCAGGAAGGTATATGGTGACTATATCATATATGACATATTTCTCCAGTGGGGTTTGGTCAGCACCTTGGGATGAAACATAGTAATATTTCTGAAGTGACATATAACTGATCACATCTAGTGATATATAGAAGATATTTAACCACAAATCAGTTGCACGAAGATTTTGCCTCGAAATGAATTTTGGAAAATTAAAAAATAATTCCTTTGGACTCTTTAGAAGAGTTTTGGGTTGTTGACATGTGAATAAGGGATTGTGGTCCTGTGTAAAAATGCTGCAGTGATTCTTCTCGTGCATGTATCTTTGCCCACGTGTCCCAGTTTCTTCTTAGGATAAGTTCCTGGAAGTGGCAGGGAGGATTATAAAGATCCATCATCCTACTGCCTGCCCCTGCCCTGCCCTTTGTGGCTGCCAAGGGATTTATGACTTTGATAGACATGAAGGGGACAAATCCGGTAGTAGGATGCGGTGGGGAACTTTTCGTTCTTTTATAGACTTATAACCCCGTAGCCTAATTTCTTGAAGGCCTGGACGAATTTCTTTCTGCTCCATAAAGGAAGTGAGGTGATGCTGATTTGCCTGGTAGGTAGACATGTCAGCTGTCGTGGATAATGCCAAGATATTAGATGGACCAGTAATGGGGAAATGGAGGGGCTGCATGCTTGGTCATAAACCTCCATCTTATATAATAATGAAGAGTAAAAGGATGAAATGTCAGTTTATACTGAATAAAGACAACAGAGTGACTCTTATTAAACTGCACTAATCTCACAAGTGGAGATGAAAAGAAAAAAAAGTTTTGCTACACTGAATATCTAGCTTTTTAAAGTAATTAGGAATAGTAAAGCACTGACAATGATTGAGATAGAAACATTATTCTTAAGTTTTATTTCCACACTGGGCAATGGTCCAGTGTATTTCATTTATGAGGTTTCAGCTCTAAGAGAAGGACGTGAGCCAATTCCCAAATTAAATATGCCCTGTTAACTTTTATAAATGATACCCAAGAATCAACTTGGAAATTTCAGCCTTTCATTGTATTATTTAACTACTGTATTCTTGGGTCCCGCTTCTCTGGTCCTCTGCCTCCCTCCCATGGTGATTTGCAGTTTGGGTTCTGGCCTGTAGAATGGCATTTTGGTTTTGGTCTCAGGCCTCCCCCGAGGGCTGGGGTAGACATGGAGAGAATCCCTCCCATTTCTCCATAGTCTCGCACATTCTTAGATTCCGCTGAACTGGTTTTATCCATGCGAACAGAGTGCGGGAGAGTAAAAGTCCGCTCCACAGCCTCTTATTATTTGTTGAAACTGTCCCCCCTACCCACACCCCAGCCCTCCAGGCCTTATGCTCAGCACGAGACAGGGCTGCAGAGCAGGCCTGAGTAATGAATGCAGCAGGAACCAAGTTGGGCCACCACCAAGAGTAGCTTCTGCCCAGTCAAATGTGTTCTTTTTTTTTTTTTTTTTTTTTTTTTTTTCCCTAGTAAAAGATTACTTTCTTTGCGGAGCACAGGCTCCGGACGCACAGGCTCAGCGGCCATGGCTCACGGGCCCGGCCGCTCCGCGGCACGTGGGATCTTCCCGAAACGGGGCACGAACCCGCGTCTCCTGCATCGGCAGGCGGACTCTCAAGCACTGCGCCACCAGGGAAGCCCTCAAATGTGTTCTTATCTTGAATGGTGTGTGGGACCCCTGGCTGACTTGGCTTTCAGCTATCCTTGCAGATTAAAATAAAACATTTACCAGCTCAGAAATATGCTTATACTCCTAAACTAGCTAGGGACCGTCTAGGTCAGTCCTTTTCAAAGCACGAAATATGTTTGCTAGAGATTTGTGGTGTGTGTGTGTGTGTGTGTGTGTGGTGTGTGTGTGAAAATATACGTAACAGAAAATTTAAAGTGTACAGTTCTGTGGCAGTAAGGACATTCACATTGCTGTGCGGTGACCATCATTATCATCCATGTCCAGTGCTTTTTCATCTTCCCCAACCAAAACTCTATACCCATTAAACGCTAACTCCCCATTCCCCACTCCCGCAACCACCATTGCAGTTTCTGTCTCTAAAAATTTGACTACTCTAGGTACCACATATAAGAGGGATCATACAACATCTGTCCTTTTGTGACTGGCTTATTTCACTTAGCATAATGTCTTCAAGTTTCATCCATATTGTGGCATGTGTCAGAAATTCCTTGCTTTCTGAAGCTGAATAATATTCCATTGTGTGTACATATTATACTATATTTTGTTTACCCATTCACCCATCAACGGACACTTGGGTTGTTTCTACCTTGACTACTGTGAATAATGCTGCTATGAACATGGGTGTACAAATATCTCTTCAAATTCCCACTTTCACTTCTTTTGCATGTATATCCAGAAGTGGATTTCTGGAGCATGTGGTAATTCTATGTTTAATTTTTTGAGGAATCACCATACCGTTTTCCACAGAGTCTACGTCATTTTACATTCCCATCAGCAAGGCACAGGGTTCTAATTTCTCTTCATCCTTGTCAACGCTTGTTAATTTCTATTTTTATTTTTTATCATTGTCATCCTAATGGGTGTGAAGTGGCATCTCCTTGTGGTTTTGGTTTGCGTTTCCCTGATCATTAGTGATGTTGAGTCTCCTTTCATGTGCTTTTGTGGCCATTTGTGTATCTCCTTTGGAGAAATGTCCATTCGAGTCATCTGTCCATTTTTTTTTCATCTGGGCTGACTTGTTGTTGGTGCCGAATTGTAGGCGTTCTTTATATTTTCTGGATGTTAATCCCTTATCAGATATGTGATTTGAAAACATTTTCTCCCATACAGTGGGTTGCCTTTTCACTCTAATTGTCCTTTTTTTTTTTTTTTGGCGGTACGCGGGCCTCTCACTGCTGTGGCCTCTCCTGTTGTGGAGCACAGGCTCCGGATGCGCAGGCTCAGCGGCCATGGCTCACGGGCCCAGCCGCTCCGCGGCATGTGGGATCTTCCCGGACCGGGGCACGAACCTGCGTCCCTTGCATCGGCAGGCGGACTCTGAACCACTGTGCCACCAGGGAAGCCCTGGCAGGCAGATTCTTAACCACTGCGCCACCAGGAAAGCCCCTGTTAAGTGTCCTTCGATGCACAAAACTTTTAAATTTTGATGAAGTCCAGTTTATCTATTTTTTGTTGCCTGTGCCTTTGGTGTCATATCCAAGAAATTATTGCCAAATCCAGTGTCATGAAGCTTTCCCCCTATGTCTAAAAGTCTTATAGTTTTAGCTCATGGAATTAGAGTTTTGATCCATTTTGAGTTAATTTTTGCATATGGTATAAGGTAGGAGTCCAACTTCAGTTTTCTGCATGTGGATATCAAGTTTTCCCAGCACCATTTGTTGGAAAGACTTTTGCTAATGATTCCTGAAGCTGTAGAGTTAAAATTTTGCACCATGTAATGGCACATTAGTTACCTGAGAAGTGATTTAAACTTTGCTCCTTAGATTAAAACAAATACAGAGGGCTTCCCTGGTGGCACAGTGATTAAGAATCCGCCTGCCAATGCAGGGGACACGGGTTCGAGCCCTGGTCCGGGAAGATCCCACATGCCGCAGAGCACCTAAGCCCGCGTGCTACAACTACCGGAGCCTGCGCACCTAGAGCCCGTGCTTCACAACAAGAAGAGCCACCGCAATGAGAGGCCCGCACACCGCAACAAAGTGTAGACCCCGCTCGCCGCAACTAGAGAAAGCCCGCACGCCGCAACGAAGACCCAACACAGCCAAAAATAAATAAATTTATAGAAACAAACAAACAAATACAGACTTGTTATAGAATTGAGTGCAGAATTGGCATTTATTTAAAAAGAAAACAAAAAATGTGATCACATGAGCCTTTGGTGGACCTTTTGGGGCTATGCTGCTAGGCATGCCTGGAGACAAGGTTATTTTAGGTGTGAATATTGAGAAGCAGTGGGAAAGGCAGAAAGACTGTAACCTGATTTAGATCTCTCAGGGCTGATGACTGTTTACAAGATGGTTTATAGAGGGATCAGCATTTCAAGCCCTTTTCCTACCACATTCTTGGGGAATCTTCCTTCCAGAGTGCTGGGCTGTCTGCAGTACCCCCAGAGTCAACCTCTGTGCTCCTAGGCTCTGGAATGGCATAAGAGCTCTGATCCAGCCCACAATACCTCATCTTGGGGGCTCTCAGGGTCTCTGCGTCTTTTCACAATGCTCAGTGCAGTCCTACCAGGCTGGGAGTCATATGACCCTCATATTGCTGGGGCTTGGGCATCCTGTTTTCCAGCGGCTCTCCTCACATATATGAAAGCATACGTCCACATAGTCCTGGAATGGAGTGCTAGGAAGTATAGTCCGGATCCCAGGACCTAATTTCTGGTCATGGAGAGCTCATGATTTAACTTGAAACCCTTGAAGCAGGAGCTGGGAGGGACCTCAGAAATTGTCTGATCTACGTCTTCCATTTTATAGATGGGCAAACTGAGGCCTAGAGAAGGGAAACTACTTGCCTGAGGTTACCCAGGGAGTTAGTGGCAGAGCTGTAAGTTGATCCTGGGTGTCCTGACTCCCATGCCTTTTGTCTCTCGCCAGCTGCTCTGGGAGTTAAAGGCTGGAGTTGTCTTAGAGGCAGATGGGTCTCATTACACCAAAGCAAATGGGTCAAGTTATTCGACAGCCTCGGTGCAGGTGACCTAAAGATTCGGACCCTCCTGAATCCTCTGCCCAGGTTCAAAGGCCAGACTCATGACTCCAGGTCAGGCCAGGGCGCTGAGGGCAGTGATTTCCAGAGGGGTCGACCCTACCGTCTGCCTGGCTTAAAAGTACATTTAGGGGGAGGGTCCCATTCTCAGGGTCCCATGGGCACACTTCTCACCGACAAACATGGAGATGTGACAGTCTGGAGGCAAAGGACGTAGGGGCAAAGCAGAGGTGTAGGGTGTGGGCCAGGGCTCCTGCCTCTGTCCTGGGGCAGATGAAGGGGTCCAAAAGGAGATGGGCAAGGCCGGGTGGGGAGTCAGCGGACTTGGCCACACTGGTCTGCTGGGAAGGGCCATTGCCAAGACTTTGGGGCTCTTTCCCAGCAAGAGAGCACGGAGACCGAGCCTGAGTAAGGAGAGCTTACGAGAGAGGGTCAGAGAGGAGCGAGCGGGGGCCACATGGTCTGAGGAGGAAGGTGAATACAGATTGCTGCTCCTACCGTGTACAGATGCTTTACATAGATGATCCATGTACTCTGCCAGCAGCCTGCCATGTGTGTTACCTCCATTTCTCAAATGAAGAAATCGAAGCTCAGGGAAGCTCAGAGTAACTCCTGCTATTCACTCAGCTAAGAAGCATTAGCTCTGGGATCAGAACCCAGCTCTTGTGCTCTTCCCACAGCTCCATGCTGCCTCTGAAGGGATGAAGCCAGCTTCGGGTCCCACCTCTGCCTGGGTGACCCTAGCTAAGTCCTTTCCTCTCTCTGAGCCTCAGGTTTCTCATCTCTAAAATGGGAAGGTCAGCATGGATATTCCAGGTCTAAAATCCCGCGATGCCATGTTTCTGAAAAGCTAAAATCCAGCATCATCTCACTTAATCAAGGGCCCTCGTGACCTTCCTGGCGCTGACCTCTGGGGGAGGGAGTCTGCTCTCCCCACCACCCCACTCCCTCCCACGCACGGCCCTCCTGTGATTCTCTCTTCTTTCCAGGACCTGAACAAGGGGTGGGGCGGGACGGGACAGCCATGGGTGGCGACAGTGACTCACACCCTTGCCTTCCCCAGGTGGGGATGCCTGGGGAGCCTTGGCTGCCTCATCTGGGAGGAGGCGCGGAGGGGCATCCTGCCAACCCGGAGGCCGCAGCTCACTCGTGGTTGGCTCACTCCACCAAGGCGGCTGTCAGGGTTAGAGCAACTTCAGATGAATCGCCACAAAGCAATCGCACTTGCTGTTCCTCGCGTGATGCTCTGCCCAGCCCGCGGCCCTCGCAGAACCACCTGGGCTGCCTCCTGCCGGCATCTGGCACGCCTCCTCCGGATGGGGGGCTCCGTGTCAGTGCGCACGCTGGGGCACAGTCACCGTGACAGGGACACAAGGGGGCTGTGGACGTGGCAGCAAATGCTTTTTCAAGGTCTGTGCGGCAGAAGAGCTGCTCTTCACCCCAGAATTCTAATTTTGAACAAAAATTCAGTATTCAGTAGCTAGGGCTATAGCAGTTCCACTGGCTCTGAGTTCTCTGTCCCTTGAGTTCCATTTAAGGAGCATTTATTGAGCACTGCGCAGAGGCCCACGCTGCTGGGGGTCCAAGGCTGAAGGGGGGGATTAGGAATGAGGAGGGCATGGCCACCATCCTTGGGGACCTTTGAACAGAAGCCAGAGCCACCAGTACAGATAAGAGGGAGGAGGAGGTGTCGGTAGAGAGAAGGCTCTGGCGTTGATGGGAGGGGGACCTGGCTGGCTCAGGAAAGCCATCATTGGAAGAAGGAAGGAACCAAAAGTGTGCTCTACCCATTTTAGAGGAAGAAACTGAGGCACAGAGAGGTTAAGTGATGGCCCACGGTGCCACAGTTGGTGAGCATCAGAGCTGGGTCCGTCAGACTCTTTCCACAGGCCGTGCTGGGGTAGGGGGGAAGGTGAGAAGTGTGAGCGCCAACTCAGTTGTGAGCAGCCTGTAATAGAGGCTGAAAGAGACCTTGAAGAGACGTAAACCCAGCCCCATCCCGTGTCCTGGGGGCTGGGGGCTGCAGGGGAGGGGCAGCAACAAGGTAGATCTGCTGGCCTCTCTCTCTGTCCTCGACTGTCGCCTCCCCCGCAACCCCTGCCTCCCTCTTGTTGAGACGTCCCAGCCTTGGCTATGCTCTGGAAGCCGGTAAAGAGTTTTGTCTCCCCCCGCCGCTTCCAGAGTTTGTTTCTTCCAAAAGTGCCTCCCAGGAGAAATGGGAAATGAGAGGGAGCAGATGCCGGGGGTGCCCTGCCCTCACGGGGGCCCGGACCGATGTGAGGATGAGGCTGGGCAGGGGGCAGCCGGTGGAGACCCCAGACCACCTTCCTTCCACCCTTGGACCTGGGCGTTCTCTTGTGACGCCCACCAGGAGCCCCCTTCCCAAGACCAAGGGAGGCGGGTCATGGGGCAGAAGGGGGCATGGGGCCACGGCTTCTTCCACTGCTTGAGAGACGGTAGCCTCTCAGGGCGTCACCCTTTCTCCATCTGCCTGTCAGACCAGGGGAGATAATGGGACCAGTCCCATCTGAGCAGGGTCAGGGGTCAGGCAAAGCCCTGGCACACGTGGCCTTTATTGTACCTGAAAAAGCCAGAGACTGGATAGCCTAGGGTCCGTGTGTGAGCTGCGTGTTCAGGGGGCGCTGTCGTGGGGGGGGGCGGGGAGGAGGGAGGTACATTCTGCCCAACCCAGCTCTGGCCATCTGGTTCCCTGAGAACGAAATGAATAAATAAATGACATGCAGTGAGTCTCAGGGACTGGGAGGGTCGGGGGGGGGGGCGGGGAGGAGGGAGGTACATTCTGCCCAACCCAGCTCTGGCCATCTGGTTCCCTGAGAACGAAATGAATAAATAAATGACATGCAGTGAGTCTCAGGGACTGGGAGAGGGAGGAGGGTGGGAGAACCTGCCTAGAATGTGACAAAAGCAGAACAGAGGGCAGCAGCCAAGCTGGCACCATCGTGCGGTCCTGGCAGGCAGCGCTGCTGCCCCTCCGCACCCCGCTTGGGCACGAAAAGGACGCTGTGCAACACTCCCCATGATACACACGCACGTGCACGCGTACACACACGGCCTGCGCTTCCAGGCTGGGCATGTGGGCTGGGTCTCCATGGGAAGCACAGTTCCTGGGGGGAAGGGAAGCACAGACTGCTCCCAGCCACGCCCACCAGCCTGGAGGACCGGCCTGGAACTCTGACAGGGACGGGGAGGGAGGGGGTGCATCTTCTTTGGAGCCAGAGGGCCGGCTGATGGCAGGTCCCGCTCTCTGAGACCCCTGCCCCCAAGGACTTCGAGTTCCTCCCAGTCAGCCCAGAACTGCTGTGTGCCGGGCACCACGCTGGGGATGGACACGGTGACCTCATTTCATCCTCCCTCCACCCCGTGAAGTGGGGATTATGACCCCTGTTTTGCGATGGAGGAAGCCGAGGTCCAGAGAGGGTTAGCCATTCTCTGAGGTCACCCAGCTGCTCCTGAGTGTGTGCTCTCTTCGCTCGGGCATATTTCTTCCGGAATTCGGAGCTGTGGAGGAGATGGCTTTTGAGGCTGAACGGGAGAGAGGTCTGGGCTGTGCTCCTGCTTAGATTCTCTCCTAACTTCTATCCGGCACTTACTACACGCACCGTCCTATTCATTATTATTTATTATTACTATTTCCATCTTTCAGATGAGGAAACTGAGGCTCAGGGAGGTTAAGTACCTGGCCCAGAGGCACACAGCGAGTAAGTGGCAGAGCCAGGATTCAAACCCAGGCAGTCAGTCTCTGGAGACCACACTCATGACTCTGGTTAACACTTCTTTCCAGGGCTCTCTGCCTACCCTCTCCAGTCCCTCCCACGCTTCGGAGGTAGGGAGGCAGCTAAAATGCAAACCCAGGCCATGTCACTTCCTTGCTCCCCTCTGCCTGCCAGGAAGTGCCCAACTCCTCGGCCAGGCCTCAGGGTCCCTCTGGGTCTGATGCCTGACAAGCTTTCAGCCTCATCTCCCCCACCCACCTCCCCCTTCCCCTCTCTCAGCTTTCCTTTGTCCACTGACCCATTGCTGTTCTACCTTCAAAGCCCAGTTCAGATGCCGCCTCTGCTATGGCACTTCCTGATTCCCACAGGAAGTATACGTACTTGACTGCACACGTGTGGCCAGTGCGGTCGGCGCCACCCTAGACGTTTATGGTTGGGTTGTGTGTTTGCTATCCTCCCAGCCCCCAGCCCCTGAGACCTCTCTGTGTCAGGGTCCAGGTCTTCCTTATCACCGTGACCCCGGGGCCCTGCACACTGCAGTTACCGGTGGGCGCTCAGCACCGTGCTGAGTGGGATCCAGTGGATTTGCTCTCCCATTTTGTCATGTTTTCGTTCTTTTAGATGTTGCTCTAGTGGAGGTACTTGGACCAAGGAAGAGTGGGGCTCTGGGTTGGATGTTTGGGAGAATTCAAAGCCATGTCCCTTGATCTTCCAAATCTTCTCACCTATCCGTGCTGCCCAGGCACATGCCCCCAAGGATTCCAGTGGGAGACCAGGAGTTGGATTGGTCCTTCAGAGGAAGCAGAGATCACAGCTAGCTGGAAAAGTGGGGAAAATGCCAAGAAGGCCGTGGAACCAGAGCTCAAAGAAGGATGAGATTTGAAGTTTCAATAGTCCAGTACGGAAAGAGAGGGCATTCCAGGCACAGACCCCCAGAAGCAAGGGTACTGAACAGTGAGCAGGTCTGTGTGGCTAAAGCAGAGGGTGCCTAGTGCGGAGAGTGGGAGCCAGGCTGCACCTGGAGGCCAGGCCAGGTGGTGTGGTGCCCTTACCAGCAGCCCGATGAGCTTGGACACGAGTCCATGGGCCATGGGGAGCCCCTGAAGGCTCATTTTGCATCAACTGAGTCTGCATTGTGGAGTAGTGGAGCAACTTTTAAACTCTTTCTTAACTAACCTGTGACCAGGTCTGGTAAGGGAACAGAGGGCATGCTGGAGGCTCTGACCTGCCCCTCCAGTCCTGGCTAGTCCCTCCAGGCCAGCTGGGCCGTGCTCTCCTTCCCCTGTCCCTGCCTTGAGGCAACTGAAGCAGGCTATCTAGGCATTGCATGGAAGCAGATTGGATGGGGGGACGGGGCAGGGGAGAGACCGCCATGACTAAGAGTTGGTGAATGGGTCTGGGCAGGGGCTGACCCACAGAGGCCAGGTTGGCTATATTGATACCCTTCTGCCTTCCTGGCCAGAGCAGGGGAGGCAGATGTGATAGCCAGTGGGATGTCCAGGAGAAGCACCTAGAACAGCCTTACTGGCTCCCAGGACCTCTGACTCCCAGCCTGCTTTTCAGGGGCAGCCTTGCCCTCCCATCCTCCAAGCCTCAGACACCAGTGGGGCCCCAAGGCAGGCGGCAACTGCCCAAAAGTGCTGCAGCAGCAAAGGCCGTGGCAGAACTGGGGAATCTGTCACCCTCTAATAAGGAAAGCCCGTTCTGGCAGCCTGGGTAATAGGCCTCAAATTGAATAATTAATAAAGTTATAAAAATATGTCTACTATATGGCCAGAATAATTCAGCCCAATTAGAAGCAATTGTTTCTTGCAGTTAATGCCACTCGTTTTTCCTTGTGAACAGCTCTTAGCACCAAGATAGGATTTGTAGGTTCAGCTGCCTGCTTGAAGGGTTCTATTAAGACCAAACTCTCCCCTAGGGCTTCTTTCAGTTGAGGAGTATCCATCTTTCCATCCATCTATTCATGCCTCTCTCCAACCATGTATCAATTTGTCCATCTGTCTATCCATCATTCCATCTGTCCATTCATCTATTCATCCCTTCATCCATTCCTCCATCCATCTGCCCATCTACACATGCATCCATTTATTCATTCATCCGTCTATCAATCTACCCATTCATTCAGCAGATAATTCTTGAGCCCCTTCCATGTGCCAGACACAGTTCTAGGTCCTGGGTGTGTGGAGATGAGTAAGACCCTGCCTCTGCCCCAAGGAGCTCCCAGCCCAGGCAAGTGAACCTTTGAGTGATGCAAGCTGTCATTCCTGTTTCTCTTCAGAGGTCCTTCTGAATATGATTTTTGTCCTTCATCTCTTCTCATGTATCTCAGTGAGATAGATAGATGATAGATAGATAGATAGATAGATAGATGATAGATTGATAGATAGATAGATAGATGATAGATAGATAGATAGATGATAGATAGATAGATAATAGATGATATAGATAGATGATAGATAGATGATAGATAGATGATAGATAGATAGATGATAGATAGATAGATGATATATAGATAGATGATAGATAGATAGATGATAGATAGATAGATGATAGATAGATAGATGATAGATAGATGATAGATAGATGATAGATAGATAGATAGATGATAGATAGATGATAGATAGATGATAGATAGATGATAGATAGATAGATAGATGATAGATAGATGATAGATAGATAGATAGATAGATGATAGATAGATAGATGATAGATAGATATTTGGAGTTACAACCGGCTTGAGTTAGGTAATAAGTTATTTCCCAAGATGGTCCAGATTATTCCCCTACGTTTGAGAGTTTAAGGATCTTCTGGCTTCAAAATACCCATGCTCTGGGTCCCAACCTTTTATCAGGTGGAGGTTGGGATGTGGGATCCAGCTCTGCCCTGGCCCCTGCATTCACTGGCCTGGGTAAGACATTTACTTTTTATGGTTCCGTCTGTAAAATATGAAGAATCACTGTGCCATTGTGAGCTCACAAGGGTGACAGGAGTCAAGATGCTTGGGGTCACCTGTTGGAGACCCAAGTTTGCTTCCTGGAACACTGGGCATAAATTGAATTCTGAGTTAAATCAACTCATACTTTATAGGCATCCACGGGAAATCCTTCCATAAAGCCAACGCTCTTTTTGCAGTGAAGATGCCCTTTTTCTGATTTCTCTGCCTGGACATTGAGACTTTTCTTATAGTATTAGCAAAACCATGACTCAATTCACTAAGTCTCCACAGAGCCCTTGTTGTAAGCCCAGCACTGTGCTAGATGAATCTGATAGAATTATCTAGTCAGTTATATTACAGTCATCAATCATTTATTAGGGGCCTGCTTTATTCAGAGCTCTGGAGATGCAGAAAGACCCAAGCTTTCACCCTGCCCTAGAGTTGCCCTCTCTGATATGGGTTCCCTTTTGCCTCTTTGTGAATCAGGATATCAGAGCTGGCAAAACAAAGTGAAAAGGCAAAGTATAGCCTGGGAGAAGACATTCACAGCACGTGTAATCCATAAAGGATTAGTATCCAGAATATTTTTTTTAATCCTACAAATCAGTGAGAACAGCCATTCAAACACTGGCAATGATATAAACGTGCACTTCACAGGAGGAGGATATTTTGATGGGCAATAAATATATGAAAAGATGTTCACCTCACTGGTAATCAAGGAAATGCAAATTAAAACTAAAAGATGCTGCCTTGTCACACTCAACACATTGGGGAAAATCAACTTTTGATAATACCAAGTGTTAGTAGGGATACACGCAAACGTGGACACATATGCTGCTGGTGACTGTGTGAATTGGCAGTACCATTTCAGGGAACAATTTGGTAATTTTAAATAAAGCTAAAGCCCACCGCATCATACCACGTTTCTCAAGCATTTTTTTCTACCACAACTTATGGTGTCCCAGCACATACACACACGCACACTGATATTTTTAAATCTCTTCTATTTCACTTGTTAAAATGGTAGTTGTGACCCTTTGTATTGATTTCATGACTTTCTTCTGGGTTTACAACCTACGATTTGAAACACTGTCCTCCAGAAAACCTCTCCAACATGTGCATCCGTGCCTCATTGTTTGTAATGATGAAAAGGTGCCAGTAACCTAGAGGTCCCTCAAGAGGGAAATGAATAAACTCTAATATATTTATACAGTGGGATCTCCATAGCAGTTAAAAGGAACAAAGTAGTGGTATACATGTCCCGTCAGATGAATCTCAAATATATAATATTGAGTGAAAAAGGCACGTTGCAGGCGGCTACATACATACCATATGATATAATTTATATAAAGTTTTAAAACATGCAAAATAATGAATATGATATTTATGGGTACATTCAGATGTAGTAAAAGCATTAAAACAGACATGTCCGTGATAAATAACAAAGTCAGGCTACGCCCAGGGAGGGAGGGGAAAGGGATATAGGGAGTGATGCGTGAGGCGTCTCAGCTGTGTAGTGTTTTATTCTGAAATAAAAATATCTGCAGCCAAAATGGGGGAAATAAGATTTGTCTGATGAATATACTGTTTTAATTTTCTCTACATTTTAAAATATGCTTGAAATATTCCACATGCAAAACAAAAGGCTTCTCCATCTGTCCAGCACCCAAGTTCATATGGAGAAAAAAATGTTAGTTCATGTTAAACCTACTTGCTCATTTCATTCAGTTTGGTTCACTAAATGTTTATGGAACACCTCCTTGTGGGTCTGACATTGCCAGGTGTGAGGTGTGGAATAGGCAGGAAGGTGGGGTGGATATTACAAGTGAAAATTTGGGGGTCGGTAAGGGCATAGGCTGCCCTCCCATCTCGGCCATAAAGACGAGGTTAACACACATGCCACAAAATGGGGCCCAAAGGTTAAAGCCTGTGTCTTCCTGGGGAATCAGGGAGTTCTCCCTGGAGGAGGTGAAGACTGAGATAGGCCTTGAAGGATAGACAGGGATTGAGTGGCGAGACATTCAGGAAAGGAAAGGAACCTTGAGTTCCAGAAAGCTCTGGGTCTGCATGAGAAAGAAGAGGTGACAGGGCAGCTCAGGCCTCTGAACAGGTGTGCTGCAGTTCAAATGGCGAAATGCACCCCTGATGGCAGCGCCCAGCAGGAAGTAGACACATGGAGTGGAGAGGTGGGTCTAATTCGTCACGGGGGCTGAGGAGGGCCAGGGTCCTGGAGGCTGCAGGAAACTGGAGACAGCTTGCCTGCTACAGGAAGGCGCTGCTGCTCAGGCCCAGCCCACTGCATTGCCCATCCTCCGACGAGGGCCCTAGCAGGGAAGAGGGGGATAAAGCTCTGCTGAGATCCCAGACTTCAAATTTATTTGACCAGCTCTCAATAAATTTCTCACGCCAGAGGCCTCAGTACCCATCTCCGGTGGACTGCACAGGAAGTGTCTGTCTTTGATGGCTTGGGGACATGTCCACATGTCTTGCCAGGAGGCAAGCCCCTAAATCTTCCTCAGACTTGCTCCCCTCCTAGTAACTCTGAAAAATTTAAGATAACTCCCTCCAACCTTGAGGCTGGTGCCAACTTTGTGTCATCCATCAGCCCTGGCCAATTTCTTATTAAAGTTCTGCTGTTCCCTTGGAAAAGTCTTCACCTTAAATCAAAGGGCTGATAGGACAGGGGAGAGACAGAGGAGCTGGAGTTGGTGGGGCGACGGCAGGTCAGGAAGATTAGGTCCTAGTCCTACTGCTGGGGCAAGAGGGAGACCTTCCCGGGCCCTGGCTCTGCAGCTTGCCCCGGGGTCTAAGGACAAGTTGTCTAAGCCCTGCGTGGCTTGAAAAGGCTGCCCAGGGCGTAGCTCAGAGGTGAACACCATCCAACAATTCTCCCAAGAGCCAGCAGGGGGCTGGCTCAGGGAAAGCGGACTTAACGGGCACTGATCACATTCACCCCTCATTCATTCACTCACTTAGTACAGTTCACTGATATAACACATTTGTGTTGGATGCCTGCTACTGTGTGCCTGTTCTCGGTGCTGGAGAGACAGTGGTAAACGAGACAGTATGTGCCTTCATAGAGCTTACCTTCTAGAGAGGGAGATGATGAACAAGCACAGAGATAAATACAGTAATTCCAGATGTTGGTATGAGGAAAATAAAACAGCAGTGAGTTAGAGTGAGGGAGGAGGGGTGGGCCGGGAGGCCTCCCTGAGGAGGGGACGTTTGAGCCAAGTCCTGAATAAGAAAATTCAGAGACTGGAGGGTTCTTGTGTGGGTAAACCTTGACTCATGGCCTCTTTTTGACTCAGAAGAGCAGAATTTCCTTTATGCATGGAGGACAATTGCTAAGCCAGGCTCTGTTGAAGATTTATAAACGGATTGCAAGTTCCCGCCCACACAGGTGCCTTCAGTCTAGCAGTTGTGATGGTACAACCAGCCCAGGAACTCCAGGGCTGGGTGCTTGGGACCACGACGTTAGGCTGAAAGCTCAGAGAAGGCGCAGGTCCCTTCCAGCTGGGATGAGCAGAGGAGGGCACCCGGAGGCCAGAGCGGGTGCAGGGAGTCATCCGGCAGGACTCAGGCTCTGCGAATGTTGCTGGGCCCTGATTGTGCTCGTTGGCTCCCTTGGGTGCTGGTTCTGGGTGGGCGCATGTGTCCTACTAATTACCCAAGTGAGCCGAGTTGATTCTTGGAGTGTAAGGAATGCAGATGACACGTATTGCCTCATCAGCAAAAGAATAACCGGCAGGGAGGAACTCAAGAGTTGGAGCCACAGCTTTCTTTAAATAATTGGCAGCAGGATGAGTGGCATGGATTATCACTGAGGTTTCCCCTCATTTCCGCATTGCATGTCTCCCATCTCTGGGTCACAGCCACGACTGGGAAGCAGGAACCCTGGATGGGTCCAGATCACGGGAGATGACAGGTATCCGATGCAGCTTCGAGGCTTCTCTGGGGAGAGCATAACCCACACAGGCAGGTCTGCTGTTGAAATGAGCAACTCTCTTTCGTGAGTCTATAACATTTGCTCAGCAAATAAAGATTAGCAGGACAGACCTCTCTGCGTTTGCTCTGAGCTCTAAATGTCTCCCAACATCAGTCACAGCCACAGAGTCCAGAGGACCACCAAGACACGCAGTGACTTGCCATGCAGTTTGGAAGTTGATTGGCTGATGGCTTCAAAGGCCAGCACTGTATCTCACTATGGGAACTCCCAGAGCGGAGGCCCTAGGCTAAGCCCTGGGGAGACAAGGCAGAAAGAGGCAGCCCTTGTCCTTAAGGAATATAGGGTCTAGTAGACAGGCAGGTGAATCAGCGTGTGACAGTGTTGTAGGTGCTTCCTTATGCCTGTGTACAGGGCAGGGGGGGACAGTGATGAGGGAGGGGCAATTCCATAAGGTGGACCTTGGGTGGCGTTTTTATCTCCCCTTCTCTATGCCCATGCAGCGCTTGGCACAGAATAGAACAAGCAAGGTGACACACCATGGCTACTTTATACCAAAGAGATGCCACAGCTGAAATGAGTGACAGCTGTCTTTTCCTAGTTCTTGGAGCGGGGAGGGGAGAGGATCAAGCTAATGCATGGTTTTCTCTCAGTGTTAAGTTTTTCTTTTTAAAATCTTCCCAAAGCCCTTGGTTTCTGCAGCTGCTTGACTACGTAAAAATCCAGAGAAGGGGGTGGAACATTGTTAAGCTCCTACTATGTGGCGGGTTCTGGGCTGGGCGCTCACGGACATGGGTCTCCTTTAATCCTCCCGACAGCCTTGCAAATTATTCTCCCTCTATAGGATGAGGGAACCGAGAGGCGGAGTTGTCAAGGCCTCCCAGCTGCTGGGGGAGAGAGGCAGATTGATTTGAAAGAGCGTGCCTGTGTAAGATGATGTTCATCTTAGCCCAGAATGATCTAGTTAGCTCTGCAGCAACTTCATAAATGGTGTTCTACAAAGACATCCAACCTCCAGAGCCAGCCTCTTGTTAGATACAAGGTTATAAGCCTCTGAAACAACGTTGACACCATTTTTGCTCGCTCAGTGGTAATCCCCTAACACTCCGTGTTCTTTTTCCACCCAAGTGGACCACGTTGTCACATCAGATGCCCACTGCCCAGCCAGGGCGGGTGTGGGCAGCTGAGGTTTGCTCACGGATGAGTTGCAGTGTAGCAGGTAACATCCAGGGCAGGTGTGCCTTGGAAGTTTCTGGAGCCCAGCTCTCCAACTGCTCACTGCAAGCTCTGATTGAAGGGACAGCCAAGCTGGACACAGTTCCCACAGCTCTCATGCTCGTTTCTAAACCCAAAGTCTCCAAGTTCTTTTGCCAAAGCTGGGCTTCCCAAGCCCTGCCCACCTGTGGGGGAAGCCTTGGGGTTGACCCTCTGATGTGTGGTCCCCTGTCCCAGAGCCCAGATGAATGACTTGTACTCTGGTCTTTCCCTGATTGTCCTCCCCAACACCACTGGTGTCATTTCCCCTGGGCTTGAGAAAAGAGAGGGGTCTAGGTACTCTTCCTAATTAAAACAATTCCCTAAAACAGGAAGTTGCAGCCCGTGAGCCAAGTCTGTTCCATTGCCTGCTCTTATAAATAAAGTTTTATTGGAACACAGCCACGCCCATTTGTTTCTGAGTATCTGTGACCGCTTTCTCATTACAACAGCAGAGTTGAGCAGTGTGGCAGGGATTGTCTTGCCCACAAGGCAAAAAAATATTTATGGTCTGATCCTTTATAGAAAATCTTTGCTGATTCCTGTGTTACAACATTAGAATTTTTTGCCCCAATGTTTTTGCCCCAAAGTAATAAATGCCTTAAAGATAGGATCATCAAAACTTTTCATCGCCTAGGTGAATATGAAAATAACAATAATTATAGTAGCAACAGCAAGGCTGGGCTAAATGTTTACCCTGTTGAGGCTAAGAGCACAGGTTCTGGAAGCAGACTGGCTCACGTCCCGGCTTCTCCATTGTCCCAACTGCGGGACCTTGGCTAAGTTATATGACCTCTCCGTGCCTTGCTTTCCTCTTTTGTAAAATGGTGACTCTTTGGGGGGGTTGTGTGATTGACTAGGGTGTTACACGTAAACAAGGTATTACACGTACCATGACAAAGCATTCGGTAAATGCTGGTCTCCTCATGTAACCCTCATGGCAAACCCCTTATCACTGGCAGGTATGGGAGCCTGCTATCCAAACCCTCCTATGCAAATTCAGAAGCAGAAAGGAGTGATATAGAGTTTTGAATTAAACACTCAGTCTGACAGCTTTCTCTCTGAACGCAGCTAGACTTGGACGGTGAAGGACACTTGTACTTGTTATCTTTAAGTTGGTGCCATTATCATTCCCATTTTACACATGCAGAAACTGATGTTGAAACAGGGTAAGGGGCCATGAAAAGCAGGACAGGATCCCGGTTTGTCTGACCCTGGAGCACCCAATAACCAAGGACCTGCCACTCCCTGGTGGCTCTTGGCCAACTGAGTCCCTGGCTCATCACAAGCGCCCCTGCTTGGTGGGTGAATTCATCAGTGAGGAACACCATAAGCACAGGCTGACCACAGAGGTGGCTGTGCCCCATGCCTTGTCACCAGGGCAAGGGACTTTGTACAACTGGTTACCCAGTCCCCCTTATGACCAGCACCCCCTTACAGAAGCACTGAAGAACAGCCCAGCAGCATCTGGTCACCTCTGGTTTGGAGCCCATGACCATAGCCTGATGAAAGGGCCCCTGCCAATGAGCCACTGAAGACAGGGGTGAAGTGGAAGGGGCACTGGTTTTATTTATTTATTTATTTATTTCTTTTTTTAACCTCTTTATTGGAGTATAATTGCTTTACAATGGTGTGTTAGTTGCTGCTGTATAACAAAGTGAATCAGTTATATATATATATACATATGTTCCCGTATCTCTTCCCTCTTGCGTCTCCCTCCCTATCCCAGCCCTCTGGGTGGTCACAAACCACCGAGCTGATCTCCCTGTGCTATGCGGCTGCTTCCCACTAGCTAGCTATTTTACGTTTGGTAGTGTATATATGTCAGTGCCACTCTCTCACTTCGTCCCAGCTTACCCTTCCCCCTCCCCATGTCCTCAAGTCCATTCTCTACATCTGCATATTTATTCCTGTCCTGCCCCTAGGTTCTTCAGAACCTTTTTTTTTTTTTTTAGATTCCATATATGTGTGTTAGCATACGGTATTTGATTTTCTCTTTCTGACTTACTTCACTCTGTATGACAGACTCTGGGTCCATCCACCTCACTACAAATAACTCAGTTTCGTTTCTTTTTATGGCTGAGTAATATTCCATTGTATATATGCACCACAGCTTCTTTATCCATTCATCTGTCGATGGACACTTAGGTTGCTTCCATGTCCTGGCTATTGTACATAGAGCTGCAATGAACATTGTGGTACATGACTCTTTTTGAATTATGGTTTTCTCAGGGTATATGCCCAGTAGTGGGATTGCTGGGTCATATGGTAGTTCTATTTGTAGTTTTATAAGGAACCTCCATACTGTTCTCCACAGTGGCTGTATCAATTTACATTCCCCCCAACAGTGCAAGAGGGTTCCCTTTTCTCCACACCCTCTCCAGCACTTATTGTTTGTAGATTTTTTGATGATGGCCATTCTGACTGGTGTGAGGTGGTACCTCATAGTAGTTTTGATTTGCATTTCTCTAATGACTAGTGATGTTGAGCATCCTTTCATGTGTTTGTTGGCAATCTGTATATCTTCTTTGGAGAAATGTCTGTTTAGGTCTTCTGCCCATGTTTGGATTGGGTTGTTCGTTTTTTTGGTGTTGAGCTGCATGAGCTGCTTATAAATTTTGGAGATTAATCCTTTGTCAGTTGCTTCATTTGCAAATATTTTCTCCCATTCTGAGGGTTGTTTTTTGGTTTTGTTTATGGTTTCCTTTGCTGTGCAAAAGCTTTGAAGTTTCATTAGGTCCCATTTGTTTATTTTTGTTTTTATTTCCATTTCTCTAGGAGGTGGGTCAAAAAGGATCTTGCTGTGATTTATGTCATAGAGTGTTCTGCCTATGTTTTCCTCTAAGAGTTTGATAGTGTCTGGCCTTACATTTAGGTCTTTAATCCATTTGGAGTTTATTTTTGTGTATGGTGTTAGGGAGTGTTCTAATTTCATTCTTTTACATGTAGCTGTCCAGTTTTCCCAGCACGACTTATTGAAGAGGCTGTCTTTTCTCCATTGTATATTCTTGCCTCCTTTATGAAAAATAAGGTGACCGTATGTGCGTGGGTTTATCTCTGGGCTTCCTATCCTGTTCCATTGATCTATATTTCTGTTTTTGTGCCAATACCATACTTACCATACTGTCTTGATTACTGTTGCTCTGTAGTATAATATGAAGTCTGGGAGCCTGATTCCTCGAGCTCCATTTTTCTTTCTCAAGATTGCTTTGGCTATTTGGGGTCTTTTATGTTTCCATACAAGTTGTGAAATTTTTAATTCTAGTTCTGTGAAAAATGCCATTGGTAGTTTGATAGGGATTGCATTGAATCTGTAGGTTGCTTTGGGTAGTAGAGTCATTTTCACAATGTTGATTCTTCCAATCCAAGAACATGGTATCTCTCTCTATCTGTTTGTATCATCTTTAATTTCTTTCATCAGTGTCTTATAGTTTTCTGCATACAGGTCTTTTGTCTCCTTAGGTTGCTTTATTCCTAGATATTTTATTCTTTTTGTTGCAGTGGTAAATGGGAGTGTTTTCTTGATTTCACTTTCAGATTTTTCATCATTAGTGTATAGGAATGCCAGAGATTTCTGTGCATTAATTTTGTATCCTGCTACTTGACCAAATTCATTGATTAGCTCTAGTAGTTTTCTGGTAGCATCTTTAGGATTCTCTATGTATAGTATCATGTCATCTGCAAAGTGACAGTT
This sequence comes from Lipotes vexillifer, assembly GCF_000442215.2. Lineage (NCBI taxonomy): Eukaryota > Metazoa > Chordata > Mammalia > Artiodactyla > Lipotidae > Lipotes > Lipotes vexillifer. Next base: position 781,693 of record NW_006773157.1, on the reverse strand, counting down.
TTACTTCTTCTTTTCAATTTGGATTCCTTTTATTTCCTTTTCTTCTCTGATTGCTGTGGCTAAAACTTCCAAAACTGTTGAATGATAGTGGTGAGAGTGGACATCCTTGTCTTGTTGCTGATCTTAGAGGAAATGGTTTCAGTTTTTCACCATTGAGAGCAATGTTGGCTGTTGGTTTGTCATATATGGCCTTTATTATGTTGAGGTAAGTTCCCTCTATGCCTACTTTCTGGAGGGTTTTTATCGTAAATGGGTGTTGAATTTTGTCAAAAGCTTTCTCTGCATCTATTGAGATGACCATATGGTTTTTCTCCTTCAGTTTGTTAATATGGCGTATCACATTGATTGATTTGCATATATTGAAGAATCCTTGCATACCTGGAATAAACCCCACTTGGTCATGGTGTGTGATCCTTTTAATGTGCTGTTGGATTCTGTTTGCCAGTATTTTTTTGAGGATAGGGATGAATACTCTCCCCATTTTACAGATGAGGACACTGAAGCCCAGACTGGTACCAAGGTCGCCTATCTGGTTGCAGGCAGGCTGGCTCCAGCTGGGACCACTGCTCCACCCTCCTCCACAGGTGAGAAGTGGAGTCATTTGCAGGGTGGCAAGCAGATAGCACCTCTTCTTCCTGGGGGCCTCCACTGCCTCCTGATTACTGGGCCACAGGACATGTTATGACCTCAACTCCCCATGGCAGCATGCTGTCTTGTATTAGTGGGATTTGACTTTTCCTGGGAAGTGGGATGACTCTGAGCCTCAGCTCAAGGTGGGATGGGCTGAGTGGGGGTGATGCCTTGAGGAGGCATCCTGAGTAGACATCCCTACCCCACCAGGAACCTGGCAGGGAGATGGAAGGACCTCACCTCATGGGAGCCTAGACATCTGAGCAGTTTCTGTAATTGGAGTTTGGTGCGAGGATGGTGCAAAAGGCTGGTCTCAGACTGAGACCCATAGGGGATGGGGATCTCCACTTGGGAGCAGGCTAGGAGCATGGTGGAGTGGGGCCCCTCCCCAAAGAGATTCAGGGCTGGAGACCAGGGAGGGCAGCGCAGTGCTCAGTTACAATGTGGTCCCCTGGGTTTTGCACAACAATCCAGGTTTTGCTGATGTTTGGGTTTTTTTAAATTATCATTGAAGTAGGCAGATAAAAATTTTAAATTCCTGCAGATACCTTCTGGGCCTCCAACAGTACTATACAAACATTACCCTGGATGAATCCCAGTACCTACATGGGTGATGAGGAAGCCTGGAATAGGGAGAGAGGGTCAGTGTCTAGGGAGATGGTCCTGCAGGCTCTGGTGTTGGTGCTGGGACCCTAAGAGCCGTGTTCTCCTGAACCCGAGTCCCCTGCTCTCAGGGAAGTGTCCTTGGTACGCCTATCATGACCTTGTAACTGAGCTGTCAGAAACCCCACTTTGCAGGCTCCCTCTATTAGATAGTCTCTTCCTAGGGTTTGGGAAGTTCTCAGGCAGAGGTCAAACCCCACAGAGCCCTTCCCTTCAAGTTTACTGTGGATCCCTGTTCAGAACTGTCTGGAACGAGAGATGGACAAAATGGCTTTTTCCAGCCCCAAATCCTATTAACTTGGGGTGTCTCTTTGCAAGATGCAGGGGCCAACTGGTCACCCTAGCCCCGAGGCATGTTCCTGACCCCTGGGCCCCAGCCCCTCTGCAGCAGGACACCTGGGTGGAGGTTTCCCATGTTCCTTAGAAGAAGATGAGGGAAACCCCAGTGGGTCCCCACCTCACTGTGCCTTCCTCAAGTACTCTCAGTAGTGAAAAGTCAGGGGAAATATTGGTGTTTGCCAAGTGGAAAAGACGGGAAAATCAACAGAGGGAAAAAAGATCTCATTTTCAAGCTTCTAAGCAGGGATTGCAATCGATAATGTGAAGAACAGCAGGTGGCCATTAAGCCACACTTGGCAGTGTCCTCCTGCCAGGACAATGTTTGCTGAGTAGCAAACTTCAGCGGCGCCTCAGCACCTACCCCTACCTGCAGCGTCTCTTAAGGGAGCTGGTGTGAGGCTCCTTGGGGGTGGAGGGGGGACACCCCTTAGAAGTGAGTTAACTAATCCCCCGACCCCAGTGTAGACCCCAGTACCAGGCCATCGGATCAAGAAGTGCAGAGAGTCAGGGGCAACCGAAATAGGGAGGGGGCATCCAGATTGACTCGGGGGTGGGAGGTCTCCCCAAGAGAGGCCACCTGCTGTTTTTCCCTTTGTTTTTTGTTTCAGTCTTGGAGATAACCTCGACTTGTTTTTGGTTTTGTTTGGTTTGGTTTTTACCATCACAGAGTATAAATAGGCTGGCAGTTTACATTCCATAATTTCCTAGCTTATTTCGTATCCTGCAAATTTTCATTTTTAAATTCTATTTCTGACAACTGCCCCAAAATGTTAGGTGCCATGGTGGCATGTCGGGGCATGCTTTGATGGTGAGCACATCCCCCTCCTGCCTCACCCATGGCCGAGTTCCCTTCTTTTGCCTCTATGGGCTGTGACTGTGCTTTCAAGACCTGCGGGGTGTGATGGACATGCGGCCCAGCCAATGAGGACTTGTGGATGGGCCTGGTAAGTGGGGCTTGAGCATCTTGAGGGAAGGGGAGACGGGCCCTTAGAAGGAAGAGATGGATCCTCCAGAAGCTTCTCTGTTGGTGTGGGAGCCCCAGACTGTGACTCACAGAGCTCCCAGTCTGATGGAGGAGTGTAGACCTTGCCCTAAACGACAATGGAATAATAGCACTTAAAATAAATATGTCATTTCACAAACCCATACCCTCCTAAGGCATTGTCCTAATTCATTCATTGTCCTGGAATGCTATTGCACTAGGTACTGCTTGGGGAAAGTGGGTTATTGGTGGGGTTTGGAGTTGTTTTATACAGTGTTTTATTTTCTTGCAATGGTATTTCATCAAAGCGCTAGGTGGCTGGCGCGGTGGTGGGCTCTGAACATGGACTTTGGCGTCAGATGGACTGGGTTCAAATCCCAACTGTTGAGTTGTTTCTGTGCAACCTTGGGCCTGTTACTTGACTTCTCTGAGTTTGTTTCCCCATTAGAAAAAAATGAAGACAGTCACATCAATCACATGCTTCACTTAAGAAATAAGTGCTCCCAGCACAGTGTCTGGCAAGTAGTGGGTTCTTAAGAAATACTTGTTTTACTCCCTCTATCCCTTGCTCTGAATTTTAATCTGACTGGTGCAAATTTAATGGAGAACTTTGAAGTGTGGGGAGCTTTCAGGCTAAGGAATACTGTAAGCTTGGAGGTTAATCAAGAAAGGCTCCTCAGAGAAAGCTCAGCAACTCCCCCAAGCCCATTCTAGGATCCTCCTAACCCAAACAGAAAAGCTAAAAGGAGGAATTGTGGCCCATGGCAGAGGCCTTGCACACAGTAGGTGCTTACACAATACATGGTCTTGTAGCCTGGTTTGGGGGCTAGAGCTGTGGCCTGGAACTTCTGTTGCTTGTGGATAAGGACCAGGCTTGGTCATTTCCCTAGCCTTTGCGGGCCACCCAGGGGTCCACCAGAGACCGCTGGTAAGGTCTCTCATGGCTCACCAGGACGAGTGCAGCCCCCTCCACCTGGTCCCTGCGTCCGTCCATCCTCCCCTAAAGCCTCTTCTCCACCCAGCAGCCAGCCTGGACTCTAAAACATGGATCAGGCCAGGTCTCTCTTCTGCTCAAAACCTCCAGGAGCCACTTAGAAATGATATTTAAAGCTCCAAGCATGGAGCTGTGGAGTGTTTCCAAATAAAAGTATCAATTTATCTAGGTACAAAGCCATTAGTTTGAAATTATGTAACGTGTTGGCATTTGAATAAAAGTGAAATTTTGGGAGAACTGAATATACACCTTTTTATCACCCTAGCTATGGTTCAGGGGACCTGTAATTGCTCTGAATACATATATCTCCCAGCTGTTTTTATAGATTGTATTTTTAAAATTCACATCTGAAAATATACTTTTTCATTATTCAAAGGGGTTGTTTTAACAAAAATGTCTATTGCACTAAAAATAAAAACCAAAGCCTCCGTATCACTCCGTCATGTCATTCAACCTCACCTTCTACCATCGTTGCCTTGCACATCTGCCATTCTGACCTCTGTGGGATTCCCCTTCTGCCTCAGGGCCTTTGCACTATGCCTTCAGCCTGGAATTTTTCTTCCCCAAATATCCATATAGCTCACACTCACCTTATTTTGTTTTCTGTTGCTACGTAACAAGTTACCCCAAATTTACTGGCATAAACATAATTTCTGTAGGTCAGGAGTTTGGACATGGCTTAGACGAGTCCTCTGCTCAAGGTCTCACAAGGCTACAGCCAAGGTGTCAGTCGGCTACAGCTTCATCGGAGGCTCAACTGGGGAAGATCTGCTTCCCAGCTCCCTCCAGTTGTTGCAGAATTCAGCTCTTTGTAGCCATAAGACTGAGGCCCATTCTCCTGCTGTCTGTCATTTAGGAGCTGCTAATGTCTAGAGGCTGCCCACAGTTCCTTGCCATGTGTCTTCTTGGTTCTAAATATTTTTGCTGTAAGAATCTTTGCTGCAAGCAGTTTCAGCACACAACTAATTGGACGTAAGACAGTTTTGCCATGAAAGATAAAATAATGAAAATAGAATAAAAGACATTTAAAAGGACATAATGAAACATAAAAAACTAAAATTTTTAAAGATTTTATTGTGAAAAATGAAAATACAAAAAATATTTAAATACATTTAAAATGTGTAGATCCAGGGCTTCCCTGGTGGCGCAGTGGTTGAGGGTCCGGCTGCCGATGCAGGGGATAAAAGTGAAATTTTGGGAGAACTGAATATACACCTTTTTATCACCCTAGCTATGGTTCAGGGGACCTGTAATTGCTCTGAATACATATATCTCCCAGCTGTTTTTATAGATTGTATTTTTAAAATTCACATCTGAAAATATACTTTTTCATTATTCAAAGGGGTTGTTTTAACAAAAATGTCTATTGCACTAAAAATAAAAACCAAAGCCTCCGTATCACTCCGTCATGTCATTCAACCTCACCTTCTACCATCGTTGCCTTGCACATCTGCCATTCTGACCTCTGTGGGATTCCCCTTCTGCCTCAGGGCCTTTGCACTATGCCTTCAGCCTGGAATTTTTCTTCCCCAAATATCCATATAGCTCACACTCACCTTATTTTGTTTTCTGTTGCTACGTAACAAGTTACCCCAAATTTACTGGCATAAACATAATTTCTGTAGGTCAGGAGTTTGGACATGGCTTAGACGAGTCCTCTGCTCAAGGTCTCACAAGGCTACAGCCAAGGTGTCAGTCGGCTACAGCTTCATCGGAGGCTCAACTGGGGAAGATCTGCTTCCCAGCTCCCTCCAGTTGTTGCAGAATTCAGCTCTTTGTAGCCATAAGACTGAGGCCCATTCTCCTGCTGTCTGTCATTTAGGAGCTGCTAATGTCTAGAGGCTGCCCACAGTTCCTTGCCATGTGTCTTCTTGGTTCTAAATATTTTTGCTGTAAGAATCTTTGCTGCAAGCAGTTTCAGCACACAACTAATTGGACGTAAGACAGTTTTGCCATGAAAGATAAAATAATGAAAATAGAATAAAAGACATTTAAAAGGACATAATGAAACATAAAAAACTAAAATTTTTAAAGATTTTATTGTGAAAAATGAAAATACAAAAAATATTTAAATACATTTAAAATGTGTAGATCCAGGGCTTCCCTGGTGGCGCAGTGGTTGAGGGTCCGGCTGCCGATGCAGGGGACACGGGTTCGCGCCCCGGTCCGGGAAGATCCCACGTGCCGCGGAGCTGCTGGGCCCGTGAGCCATGGCCACTGAGCCTGCGCGTCCGGAGCCTGTGCTCCGCAACGGGAGAAGCCACAGCAGTGAGAGGCCCGCTTACCGCAAAAAAAAAAAAAAAAAAAAAAAAAAAAGTGTAGATCCATGGTTATAGATTCGGGTATATCTTAGAGAAAGGGATGATACCTCCTTTCTCAAAGTCAGTCATTAAGCATTCAGGATCTAATATGGTATGTAGGTTCTTTATGATATAAAAATACCTGCTGTTAAGTCATACCAAACCGTCAGCCAGTTACTTTATCGTTTACGGCAAAATTGCCTTACGGCCAATTAGTTGTGCAATGAAACTATTTGTGTCAGGGATGTTTACAGTGACAGTACTGGACATGCCTTGCCATGTGCCCTCTCCATAGGCCTTCTCACAAGCATGGCAACTGACTTCCGCCAGCAAGGGAGAAAAGTCTTTCTAGTGCATATGGCAAAAGAGAGCCTTCTACACATAACACAGCACATTATACATATCAAAGGGGAGTGTCAGCCCATCACCTTTGTCATAGTCTATTAGTTAGAAGCAAGTCGCAGGTCCAGCCTACACTCAAGATTGGAGGGGATTTTCCAGGGCAAGAACAAGGACCCATCACACTCACCTTTTTCAAGCCTTTTCTCAAATATCACATTCTCAGGGAGGTCATCTGTGTAATAGTAATTGTAAAATTACAACCCTACTTCTGCCCCCCATTGTTGCTGATCCCCCCTCCCTATCTATTTTTCAAATAGCACTTATCATCTTTTACCATGATATGTAAACCTACACATTTATTACATCATTCTCTGTCTCCTCCTCCTAGAAAGGAAGCTCCATGAAGGCAGGGATTTATGTATGTCTGGTTCATTGATGAGCCCCAGTTCCTAGAGCAGTGCCTGGCACATAGCAGGTGCTCAGCTAATATCGCTTGAATAAATGAGTGAACTCTTGTTTTGCCTGCTAAAAATCCTCCAGTGGCTCCCCATTGTCCTTAGAAAAACTCCAAACTCTTGGCCTTGCTGACATGACCTGCCTCTCACTCCCCCTACCCACCCCAGCCTTACCCCTGTGGGCTGTGCATCAGTCATGCTGGCCTCCCGCTGTCCCACAAACCTGGCAGGGATTTTCCTGCCATTGGGCCTCTGTACTTGCTGAGCTCTCTGCCTGGAAGGAGCTTCCTCCAATCTTTGCAGAGCTGGCTTCTCTTGATCCCTCATGTATCAGATGTCACCTTCCCAGAGAGGCCTCCCTGACCATCTGACCAAAAGGAGGCTCCAGCATCCCTGCCCCATGTGCTGGGCCCCCCACTCCCCACCCAGGCCCTGACCAGTTTACATGGTTGCTGTCTGTCTGTCCTGTAGACTGTAAGCCCACTGAGGGACCTTCACCAGTGAATCCCCGGTGTCTGGAACCGTACCCTATACTCAAGAAATAGGGGAATGAATGAGGCTGAAATGTATAGTTAAGCCTTCCCAGGCCTGGGATGGGGAGGGAGTAAGGGTGTTAGGGGAAGGGGGCAGTGTGGTGGGAAAGCTGCCTTGCCCTGAATGCCTGGGGATGGCCTGGGATGACTGCCTTCACCTCCCAGGGCCTCAGTCTTCTCTGCAGCCAGGGTAGAGCTGCAGTTTCCCTGGTCCTCTCAGCAGAGTCAGGGCTCAACCCCTTGGCCCTTCCCCCAAGAAGGCCCCCAGGTTTGAGGGGTGAGGGTGGGAGGCAGCCTTTAGGTACCACAATTCAGTGATGCTCCTCTAAGTCGCATCCTTTAGTCCTTCCTGTGGCCCCAGTCTCTGCAGCCGCCTCCCCCCTACTTTCTGGGCTCCCCATCTTCTGCTGCTCTGGCCTTGGCAGGGGCTCCCTGCTTCCTCCAGTCCCCAGTCCAGTCCCTGCCTTCCCCAGGGTGACTGAGAGCCAGTACCATGGGCCCTGGGCACCAGCGGTGGGCTTGCCCAAGCCAGATGCAAGCCAGCCACCAGTTGCCAAAGGGCCTGGCCCCAGGGGCTCTCTCTCCATCCCCCTGGGCTGTTGTCTCTGTGTATTTGTCACAATTCCTAGGTCTTGGTCCACGTTCGACTCAGTCCCATAAGTCTTCACTGCTCACTCACTGCACCAGGCACTGGGGACACTAAGTACACAGGCATGGGCTCAGAGTCTGGAGGGAAGGACAAACACACCCATGCAGCAGCAGGAGACACTTGGGAGCAGCAGGTGCACGGGGCATGGAGATGGGTCTGCGAGGGAAAAGACTGTGGTTGGGTTGGGGGCCTTGAGGGCTATGAAAAGGAGTTTCGGAAAAGAGTATTATCTCTTCTCCCGACTCCTGCTTTGGTGCTTCCTCTTTCCTTCCACATCTGTTTCATTAGTAACTTTTGCCCTGTGTCTGTCTCTCTATCCTCTCTCTCCCCAACTTTGGTCCCATCCCTGTCCCCCCTCTCTGTCCCTATCCCTCTGACCCTCAGTCCCTTCCCCCATCTTTCTGCCCTCATCTCTTAATCTCACCTCTCCCAGCCCCCATCTCCCTGTTCCACTCTCCCCTGGCTTGTCTTACCTAAGTAAGCCTTTTGGATTTATTAGCTCAGGGGGTGGAAAGAAAACAGCTTCTCGAAGAAGTGTGTTTAATGCCACATTTCAAACTTCCAGGCTTGATTGAAACGGTAGTTAAAACATTTTAAGGCTCTTAGGTAAATTTGCACTTACCTTCTGCATGGCCTCTATTCTGATTTTAGCCATTTATTGCGGTTGCCCTGTTATGTTGCCGAGAGGCCGTGCTTTATTGAGAGCTGTCAGTCCATCTTGCAGGGATGTGGCCTGGCTTGCATCTGGGAGCCCATCTCATCGAAGCCACCAAGAAGAAAAGTCACAGAATTATTGTGCATTTTAATTAAGCCTCAGTGCGCACCCTATTGTGGAGATGCTCATATTAAAGAATTCTTTTTACTTTGCAGGAAGCTGTAATATTTGTTCCCCATGTCATTTTTATATTCCTTTTGCGTGGCAATTAATATTTAACTCGTGGGAAATAAAGCTGCCACCTGATATCATCTTTATGGCCTGGTATTAAAATAACTGTTTCTGATAAACTATTGTAATAAAGTATGGAGAAGACCCTCTGCTGGAAAAGGGTTTCGTTGACGTATTAATTCTACACAAGGAGCTGGGCCCTAACAAGTCTTTTTCTCCTAGCTCATTCCATTTATCATGATGACACGTCAATGAGCCTAAACATAATTATAATAACCAAGGAGAGAGAATATGGTGTATTTAAGGGATGGGGGACTCGGTCCACCTTTCATCCCTCCCATAAAGGTATTTCCAATTAGCGTGATCGCTCAGTAATTACGGTGCCTATAACTTGGCCTTCATCTGCGTGCATCACCTCCAGCCAGAGCGTGTCCTTGACATAATAGAGAAGGTGAAAGCAGCCCATTTGTAGTCACTGGTGGGAGCCCAGCTCTACCTGATATCAACAGTGTTTAGCTGGGAGACCTAATGTGAGTTTACAAGTGATTACAAGCTGTCCTGTGGGACTCTGCTTACTGATGAATTCTCAAGTAAGTTGCAAAACAGTGACGAATTAACTTGTTATGCTGTCAGAATCAATTACTGCGGAAGACAGCTTAACTTCCTGGCCTGTTCTCAGGGCCCTTGAGCCAGCACCTCGACCCTGCCAGAGCGGATCAGGACAGCGTGCCCCACCCCAGCCTCTATCACCACCGACCTCCCCTGCCCTCCTCCCTACCCACACTTTGCTTCACTCAGAGTCTCCAGTTTGAATTCGGGAAAGCGAATTCTCAAGAGCAGGGAGTGGGGAGAGGGAGGGGAGAGTCAGCCTGACATACTGTCTCCGCCTTGAAATGATGTTCTCTCCAGTGTAGGCTGGGGGAGATTGATTCTAGCTGGGGCTTAAAGGAAGATAAACATCTGAAGGCCCCAAGATCTTTACTCTGCAGCATTGAATGGAAGGTGCAATTTTTAAATGTTCCCTTAATATTTCTGAAACAGACTGGCCAGTAATTTATAGACTGCAACACTGAGGACTGAATTAATTTTCCGAGTGAGAAGAGTCTGCATGCAGCTTGGCGAGCACCATTCCCTGCATCTCCAAGCAGAATCAGAGAATGACAGGGTGAGAAGGGACTTTGGTGGTAACGAATTCCACCCTCTCCGTGGCACAAGTAGGGAAACTGAGGCCGAGGTCACACTGTAAGTTCCTGGCAGGGTCAGATCTGGAGCCCCAGTCTCTAGATGGGTTCTTAGTTTCGTGCCCTTTATTGGTGAGTGACGTCTCCTTATAGAGCTTAGCTTTCTGTATCGTTGGTACCTGCAGCCTCATAACCCTGAAGGGTGCTGCTTACTTCTCCAGCTTTTATTTCCTTTCTTCTCAGCAGATGGAGGCTTCTTTGCCTGAATTAGGAGCTGTAGACCTAATGCTCAAGATTGGGGCAGGCTAAGGTTCTTGTCTACCTGGCTGTCCACCTGGGTATGTGAGGTTCAGGTGGGCAGGGAACTCATATCTATTGAATTGAGCACCTAGTATGTGTCAGGGACAGGGCTAGAGCTATGTTATCTTGTTCATAATCTTCACAATAACCCTGAGTAGGGCAGGTATTTTGACCTCCCATTTTACAGATGAGAAAAATGAGGCTCAGAAGGTTAAGTCCTGCTCCCTCTTGCCACCCGCCCACCTCACCCCTCCTCAGCTCTTCGTTCTTCACCCCAGGCCCAGAACAGCAAAAAATGAAATGGGTCAGAGACTTCCAGTGACTGAGAGGGTTCAGTGAGGCATTAACTAGACCAGGGCTGCTCACATGAATCACCTGGGGATCTTGATAAAACACATGTTCTGATTCAGTAGCTGGGAAGCGGGGGTGGGGGGGCGGGGTGGGGATCTGGGCCTGAAATTCTGCATTTCGAACCAACTCACGTGTGATGTCAATGCAGCTGGTCTGGGACGATGTTTTGACTAGGAAGGGGCTGGATCACCCTCTCAGAGCCATCTGTTTCCACGCTTTCCAGAAGTCTCTGACCCAGTGTCATGAAATCGTACACTCTTGCATCTGACAAAGGCTTCTGGTCAGAAAGTCCATTCTGCCTCTGGAATTTGGGGATTCCTCTTTTTATCATGAACCATCTCTAGGAAAGAGATAGACACACCTTCTCAGAGATCCCTGAATCTGATCGAGCCTGTTCTGTATTTAAAACCTAAGCAGCGTGGCCATGTAAGGCTTCTCACCACTGTGATTTTTTTTTTTAATTTATTTTATTTTATTTATTTATTTTTGGCTGTGTTGGGTCTTTGTTGCCGCGCACGGGCTTTCTCTAGTTGCGGCGAGCGGGGGCTACTCTTCCTTGTGCTGTGCAGGCTTCTCACCGCGGTGGCCTCTCTTCTTGTGGAGCACAGGCTCTAGACGCGCAGGCTCAGTAGTTGTGGCATGCGGGCTCAGTAGTTGTGGCATGAGGGCTCTAGAGTGCTGGCTCAGTAGTTGTGGTGCACGGGCTTAATTGCTCCACGGCATGTGGGATCTTCCCGGACCAGGGCTCGAACCTGTGTCCCCTGCATTGGCAGGCGGTTTCTTGACCACTGCGCCACCAGGGAAGTCCCTCACCACTGTGATTTAATAACTAACAATTCAACAGCAAATCAGGCCCTTACATTTACTTGATCCTTGAATCACAGAGCTTGCTTCTGGGGCAAGATATTTACTGTGAAAACTGAGTTGAGACTGGAATGTTACTAAACATTATAAATGATACTGGGTTTATTTTCCAAATGCTCCATACTCTGAAATGAGAAAGGATATTGGATCCAATCCAGAGCACTGGAATCCAAGAGGCCCTACTTGCCCCAGCACAAATACATGCCACCAAACGAGGCACCCTCACGCAATTATGTTGTGGCTCACGTCTGAAAAGCTCCTTGTACGTGACATTTACGAAGAAAAACACTTGCAAATTAAATGTTTGATTAACATTACATCTTTTACCATTGAAAATGGGTGAGCATAATTGAAAGCTTCATTAGCTAAAGAAAATGAACTTTATAGGAGCTTTATTCTGGGCCTGTGAATCTCAGTAGTTTTATTGAATCCTTAGTGCTAACGGCCCAGATTATTCATACACCATGTTTCATGAAACAATATAAAGGATCAGGAGTTTGCAACTCATCAGAGGAAAATTAGCACAGTTTGAACATGATCTTGTCCAGGGGCCTTGGGTAATTTATGTTGGAATTTAAGGTGTGTTGTCAAGACTCTGAGTGGGTCAAATGTACTCTTTTTTTTTTTTTTTTTTTTTTTTTCTTGCGTTATGCGGGCCTCTCACTGTTGTGGCCTCTCCCATTTGCGGAGCACAGGCTCCGGACGCGCAGGCTTAGCGGCCATGGCTCACGGGCCCAGCCGCTCCGCGGCATGTGGGATCCTCCCGAAACGGGGCACGAACCCGCGTCTCCTGCATCGGCAGGCGGACTCTCAAGCACTGCGCCACCAGGGAAGCCCAAAATGTACTCTTTCTTGAGTGGGGGAGATAGTTATCTAGTTACACAGATTCTATGTCTATACTCACCACTTATCCAGATTCTATATCTACACCAGCAACATCACCTACTTTCATTGCCTGCTTCTAGAGAATGGCCTCTTTTACAGTCTCAAGATATAGACACACAGTTTCTGGACTCGTCCCTTCTACCCTTTTATAGCTCATCCTCTTCTCTTTTTTCTTTTCCTTCCTTTCTTCCATCTTCCCCTACCACCCCCATAAACCTGGCCAGGCCTCAAGTTTGAGGCCTGCATCAAATCTCTTAAGGTAGCTCCCTATCAGGGACGCCCCCTCAATAACTGTGCTTAAAGTAGGGGGAAGCCCTGATTACGTTATTTGGCAACCTTATATTGAGGTGTTTAAAAGAACACACCTGAAGCCCGTGTGTTCATTTGTTCACTCCCTCATCGTTTCCCAGGTCTCTTGTTCTGCCCAGGCCAGTGGAGAACATCTTCATCCAGAGGGCCCTGGGGTGGCTTTTGAAGAGGGCGTTGAAGTTTGTCAAGTGGAGAGAGTGGAGTGGGAGAAGGGAGGACATTCCAGGCAGTGGGAACAGCACACGCAAAACCCTGGAGTTGGAGAAGGGCCCAGCACATCTGGGAAATGTTGAAAAGTCCGTGTGGAAGGGGCACAGGCTGGGTGGAGGTAAGGGGCCAGAGCTGGAGGGGCCTGTTGGGATCGGGCAGTGAGGGGCCCTCATGAAGGAGCCCACAGAGAATTTTAAACCAGGGGAGGTCCTGGTCAGCTTTGTGCATTCAGGATCCATGGGTGGCTTAAGTGCAGGATGGACCACGGTCTGGTGGGCTGGCACCGGGTAGGAGCTGCTAGATTAGTCCATCAGGCAGGCATGTTGGTGACAGGGCCAGGCCGGGTGGCGCTGCCAGGAAGCCTGCCAGGAACTAAGAGCTGGGAGCTAAGGACCCGAGGGGAACAGAGACACTGGCCAGGAGCGGAAAACTGGTGAGGGAAAGGCGAAGGCCTTATGTGGAGGCAGAGATAGGGTAGCTGAGTCCTGGCCTGCTCCGCTGAGAATGGAGAGGGGTCAGGATTAGGTTTCAAGGGCTCCCAGAGAGTCTGGGCCCATGTCTCCATCAGTGGGAGCCTGGACCCTGAGGGTGGAGGATAAAGTGCCATCAAAGGCAGGATGGCCAGTACCAGCAATGCAAGGGAGGTCAGAAATACCGCTGCTGAGTTGGCGAACTAAATAATAGTGATCATGAGAACAGTAACACCATTCTCCCATTAATACTACACTTTTAAATTTATCTGAGCCACTTGACCTTGGTGGAGGTCAGGGGTTATTGTTATTGTTGTCGCTATTGTTAGTAACACCATGAGAAATCTAAGGCAGGTTGACTTGACTAAAGTCACAACGAATGAAGGATGCAATATCTAAACCCCCATCTTCCCCTAGTCTAGTGTTTTTGACATGCACAGATATTAGGACTCCTTTGAGAATTTGTTCTATCTGGCTCTGTGCTGAGTGCACTGTGGGGAAACATAAAGGATGTGAAAAATCCTTGCCCTAAGAAAGCTCACAGTCCTGATGAAAAGACAAGGTCAACTCAATGAAGGTAGCAGACAATTGCAAGAAAGTATCCATTTATCACCACTCAGTTCACCTATCCACCCGCCATCTCTCTACCCATCCATTCCTCCATCCACCGTTCATGTACCCATCCATCCATCCACTCACCCATCTACCCACCCACCCACCTACCTATTCATTTACTCATCTATGCACTCACCACCTGTCCACCCATCAACCCACTAATCTACCTTCTACCTACACATCCATCCATCCATTTAGCATGTGTCATCCAGAATGCTAACGGGTTATCCAGATCCCAAGTGGGCTCTTCTAACTCTTGCTGGATCTTAGAATCGTGTAGGCATTAAAAATTACCAATGCCCAGGCCCCACCCCAGAGATTCTGATTTATTTGGTCCAGGTGGGGATGGACTTTGATAGTTTTTTTAAAGCTCCCTAGAGATTCCAATATATAGCTAGAGATGAGGACCCTCTAAAGTGTTTTAGCAGTCCAAAGGTGGGTGGGCTGGTGAGGCCTGGGATATACAGTGAACTTCAGAGCTGGAAAAGTCCTAGAAGCCCTCTGCTGCAGCTGCCCATTTTAAAGATAAAGTAACTGAGTCCCATTGAGGAGAGGCTTGGTTCATGTGAAGTCAGGACTTGGCCCCTCACTAGCTCAGAGTAGCTTTTTCTACCCCTCTCTGCTAGCAGACAGGGAAAATGTTGAGAAAGAGGCATGATTTGAGCTGCGCTTTGAAGAATGGGGAGGCTTGAGATAGATAGAGGGAGGAAAGGCATTTCAAGTAGGAATAACAGGTCCATGTCCAAGGATGTGGACCAGGAATGAGGGTGGTGTGTCTGGCGATGGGAAACTCTGTGTGCTTTTGAGGGCTCTTTCAATGCACGAAACAAACCTCTTCCCAAACACTCAAGCATCCCTTCTGAGGAGCACCCCGATTTGGGCCCCATACCTTCCCTTTGGGGCAAGTAACCAGGACCACTGAGCTGTGCACCATCTCACTATTGTAGTCCACCATGGAGTCTGCTGTTCTCTGAGCAGGCACTATGCCCCCAAGCCCCTCGGCGGTGCAGCCCCACCTGGAGAGCAAGGGGGAGCCGAGCCTGCTGCAGGGAGGAGGTTTAAACAATTACTTTGCTCTGATTAAGAAGGGTAATAATGGCTCTTTGAGGAGCAGCATTAATGCAAAAGTGGGGATGAAGGATGCTCAACCACCCCCTCCCCTGCCCACATAAATCTCACCTGGGGGCCTTTGTTGTTTCCTTATGATGCATGTATGAGATAAACTCTCCAAATCTATTTTTGTGCCAGTGCCAGCAGCCTGCTCATGGAGTAAATAAGAGTTATGGCCACCATAATGGCATCACTTATGAGGGGCTAAAAAAAAGAAAGCAGACATGTCCACACAGTTCTTATAAATCTATTGCAAATGTGGGCTCAAGTTTCCGAGGAAGTTTCATCAGACTGCACAGCACCCTCACTGTCCCCAGGGTTCCAGTGAGCCACTCAGCATACAGGTGCCCAGCATGACCAGTGATCCTGTCCCTGTCGTTTCCTCCCTCCGTCTGAGTTCTAAGCAGTGGTCAGCCACAAGAGCATGAGCCACGTAAGCCACTTAGGGCCACAGAGCCACAGAGCCATGCCGCAGAAGCTCCAGCCCCTAGAGGCAGAATGGCTGCCCCCAGCACCGTCATTCAACAGCTCTGGGCCATCGCAGCCCTGAGGGGGGCAGGCCAGACTCTCGTCTTCTGGGCCAGCCATGAAGAAGCCTTGGAGAGAGGGCTGGCTACAGAGAAGCCAACACTCGTCATCGTTCTGCACCTTTTCCTCCTGCATGGAGTTGAACCAGGTTCCTCTGTGGGAAAAGGGGTCTTGGACCTGGCAGGTCTAGGATGGGCCAGGTCTCAGAGTCGCCTCTGAAAAGTCCGGGGGTCCGTGGGCAGAAGGAAAACTGCCTTTTTTCTTGCTTCCCATCCCGGCCTCTTTAGGGAGAAGGGGCTCATTCGGCATATGGGGGACGGAAGGTAGTAAGACCCAGGACTTTCCAGGGTCTGGCCCCCTCCCCACCCTAGCCTCATCTCCTAGCCTATCCTCCTGGTCCTCACTTTCTGTTCCTCCAGCTGAGGCCTCAGTTTCTCCATCTGCAAAGTGGGAACAATAATAATGGAACAATATTTGGAACCCTGATTTGCAGGGTTGTCATGAGATGCACATGAAATGATGCAGCTGAAAGTACTTGGTGAGTGTTCAAGTGCTGGGAGGTGTAGGGTTTGCCATAGTTACTGTCCTTTGGGGCTCATGTCTGTCAGGGAAAGATGCCTGAGCCCTGCTCCTCTGAACGGGAGGCCCTCAGTGATTCCTTTGGGGAGAGCTCCCAGTGTGGATCAGGCCAATTATCTCTTAACACAGGGGTCTTCGTGCCCCAAGACAGGCTTTAAGCCCCTAGGGGGCAGTTCCAGCCTCATAATGACCTGGAAATCCCAGCTGAGCACATGTTGGAGAACTTCTGGATGGTCGTCACTTGGGAGAGTTTGTGGGCTTGCTTTCTCTGAAAAGCCATAAGGACTTCTCACCTAGATTACTGCCACAGCCTCCTAACGGCTCCCCGTCCTGTCTCTCTGACCCTCTAAAATCTACTCTCTACCAGCTGCCAGAGTGGACCTTTTAAAGCACTAGCCAGCTCATGCCATCCTCCTGGAATGAATGGCTCCCCATGGCACTGAGTAAGAGCCAAAGCCCCGTTGGAGGCTTCTGTGGACCTGCATGGTCCTTGCCTACCTCTGCCCACCTTGCCCGCTCATCAGCTGCCCTGACCTCCTTGCTGTCCCCTCCACTTGGCAGGTCTCTCTTGGGAACCTCAGGACCTTTGCACTGGCTATTCCTATTATGTGGCTCACTCCTCATCACTTCAAGTCTTTGCTGAAATGTCTCTGGTGAGACTTTTCCTGGCCACCGTATTAAAAATGCAAGTCTCCCACCCCAGCCCTCCTCTTCTCCTTCCCTGCTGTGTTGTTCTGCTAAGCACGTCGCACAGTTGATATTCCACATACTATTGCACTTATTTATTTTGTTTATCCTCTGTCTTCTCCACTAGCATGTAGGCTCCCTGAGGACAGGGAACCTGCCTATTTTCTACTGCATCCTCATTGCCTAGAACAGTGCCCAGTACATAATAAGCCCTTGGTAAATGTTAGTTGCTTGATAGAATACATGGGTGGATGGATGGATGGACGGATGGATGAATTAAAGACCCAGAGAGGCCTCTGGCTGTGCTAGAGGAAGCCAATCACTGTCCAGGTGCAGGAGGCTGGACACAGTAACCACTGGAAAGTACGATCTGCCCTGGGAAGAGGGTGGGTTCTTAGCCACAGGCAGGCAGGGAGAAAGACCTTGATCTTTCAGTTCCTTGGATGGTAAGAGACTGAAGCCTCTGGCCCATCCCAGACCTGTGCCATCCTTTCCACCTACTCTTCCTGGCATGGACCAGAGCAGAGGGAAGGAGTAAGGATGCAAAAACAGCTGCATCTGGAAACCACGTGTATAATAATTCCCACAGTCACAGACGCTCACTTTTCCAGGAAGCCAACAAACCTGTTAAAATGCAGCTTAACCTCCACCCTGTAAAGTATGCAAATGGCACAGGGCAGGAAAAACACATTCACGGTCTCTGAGTCCCCATTAAAAAAACATTGCCAGTAGGTCTCTGTCTTTATTCCTGTTTTACCCCTAGGTTCTTCATAACATTTTTTTTTCTTAAATTCCATATATATGTGTTAGCATACGGTATTTGTCCTTCTCTTTCTGACTTACTTCACTCTGTATGACAGACTCTAGATCTATCCACCTCATTACAAATAGCTCAATTTCGTTTCTTTTTATGGCTGAGTAATATTCCATTGTATATATGTGCCACATCTTCAGATGGCTTGCAAAAGGAAAGAATAAAAGATGGTGGTTCAGGTTGGGTTGCAAAGGACCATGAATCATCTGCTACTCTAATAGTTATGGACACTGCTGATGTGGTCAGGGCGAGGTGACCAAAAAACTCTGTGCTCTACAAAGGGTCCTCCCTTTATTAAAAGTACACACCTTAAAGCAAGGTGCATAGAGTTAACCCTACATGGATTTCAATAAATGATTTCAATAGTTTTTATAACCATCCACTTAAAGCTACTAATCATTAATAAAGTCCTTAACAAAGAGGGAAGAGATATGGGAACATATGTATATGTATAACTGACTCACTCTGTTATAAAGCAGAAACTAACACACCATTGTAAAGCAATTATACCCCAATAAAGATGTTAAAAAAATAAATAAATAAATAAAATAAAATAAAATAAATTTATAAAGAAAAAAAAAAAACAAAAAACATTGCCTCCCTTGCCATGGCATTTGGCTTGCAAATTCTAAATGTCAGTAGTTCCCCCCAGTGAAGGCAGGCAGAAGGTTGAAAGATTAGCCCTTTTAGGAAGCTAACTGCCACTGGTAAATTAGAACTATGAACACACCATCCCTTTTCCTTTGTCACCTCTCCCCCAACCCCGACCCTTTCCCTGGCCCAGGGGCCCCAGGAGCAACACAGTTTAAAACCCAGAGTGTGAACCTCGAATACTCCTTCTGTGATGAGGGAGATAACGGGGAATAAATTCTCACCTTCCTCAAAATAAATGGATCCGGGCATGGTTTGCAGCCAGTCTAGAAAATAACAGCCAGCCTAGAAGT
Source organism: Lipotes vexillifer (assembly GCF_000442215.2). Taxonomy (NCBI): domain Eukaryota; kingdom Metazoa; phylum Chordata; class Mammalia; order Artiodactyla; family Lipotidae; genus Lipotes; species Lipotes vexillifer. The sequence goes on along the minus strand of NW_006773157.1, from coordinate 763,073 downwards.
CAAGACTTACCAGTTCCAAAGGAAGCGGTGACTCTGGCTTATGCCTCTGGTTTTGTGGGGCCCAGGCCCATGGAGGGTGGGTCGTGGTCTGTGGCCACCATGACTGCCTTCCCCAGAAATGCCCAACTTGGGCCCTCAGCTCTCTTCTGCAGCCCTCTCTCCTGTTACAAGAAAAGCCCCTATGGTCTCTTCTGAGAGGAGAGAGAGCCAGGCTGAGGCGCATCAGAGTGCCTCAGTTTCCCTGTCTGTGAAATGGGGATGATGAGAACGTCCTCCTCTCGGGGCTGTTTTGAGGTCTAAAGAGGGTAAGGCCTGTAGGGTGTTCAGCGCAGGCACCAGGGACGTTTCATGAGTGATAGCAATTGGGATCTTTTCGGTTAGTCCTGCTGCTGCTAACCTAGAACTCACAAAATCACTCGGGCGAGTTAGCCTCCTGTGGGCTCACTTGTCCATCTGGGACCTTAGAATGGCCAGGCCGTCCCCTCCCTGTTTGCTGCCCACCAGGGTGGCAGGGCAGACAGGAGGTTCAGTCCAGAGGCCAGGCACTGGGTGTCAGTGGCCCAGCACCAAATGTCTTCCATGCATCATCTCCTTTGCTTGTCACAGTGAGCCATGATACAGGTGTTATGGGATGAGAAGGGACACTGAGGCTTAGAAACAGACTAAGCTCCCTTTGGACCCAGAATCTTGGAATCTGCTGAGCTGAGCTTGCTCTCCGACCTGGTCACATGGCTGCCATGCCCAGCAGAGCCCTGGGCTGCAGAGAGAAGCCATCTCTCCCTTGTCAAAATCCACACAGATGGCTGTCTTTCCTTTTGTTTGAACCTCCCAGAGAAAGGCACCTTCCAGGTGCCCCCTTGGTGATGCCGTGTAGGATCTGGAAGCTTAGAGAACACCATGGAGCTCCCCCTTGGGTCCTCAGATCCCCACTCCTCTGAGGCTTCTCCATAGGCAGGTGGGAAAACAAACACTCCTGTGGAGATTCCTTAATGCCCCTCAAGCTCTAAGCCCTCTCCCTGGGCCCAGCATAGCATCTTCTACTTCAGGCCACACTGCTGCCCCCCTGGAGGGCACATAGGCTAAGGAGCCACCTCAGCCTGGAGTCCCAGAGGACACCCTGCAGGGCGGGCAGCCTGGCTGGCATCTTGTGGAAACCGCGCTGCCCAGACTCTCCCAGGCTTGCTCGGTTTCCTCCCTGCTGTCAGCTCCTTTTGTTCTTGCCTTTTCAAACAGCTTCACTGCCAGTTTGCATGGAGCTTGTGGGAAGGGGGAAAGGAATCCAAAATGGAGAGGATGTGAAAGGAACTAAAAAACGTGTCTGTTCTAAGATGCCAGATAGTATTCTCTATGGAGTGAAGTGGGCTATTAATAGGTTATCCTAGAGACCGGAGAGCCAGTGTTGATTATGCCCCAGTGCTGGGTGTGGGCTCAGATCTAATTCGAGCCTTAAAAACCAACCGTTGAACTTCAGACTATACTACAAAGCTACAGTAATCAAGACAATATGGTACTGGCACAAAAACAGAAATATAGATCAATGGAACAGGATAGAAAGCCCAGAGATAAACCCACGCACATATGGTCACCTTATCTTTGATAAAGGAGGCAAGAATATACAATGGAGAAAAAACATAAGTAGTGCTGGGAAAACTGGACAGCTACATGTAAAAGAATGAAATTAGAACACTCCCTAACACCATACACAAAAATAAACTCCAAATGGATTAAAGACCTAAATGTAAGGCCAGACACTATAAAACTCTGAGAGAAAAACATAGGCAGAACACTCTATGACATAAATCACAGCAAGATCCTTTTTGATCCACCTCCTAGAGAAATGGAAATAAAAACAAAAATAAACAAATGGGACCTAATGAAACTTCAAAGCTTTTGCACAGCAAAGGAAACCATAAGCAAGGCGGAAAGACAACCCTCAGAATGGGAGAAAATATTTGCAAATGAAGCAACTGACAAAGGATTAATCTCCGAAATTTATAAGCAGCTCATGCAGCTCAATATCAAAAAAACAAACAACCCAATCCAAACATGGGCACAAGACCTAAATAGACATTTCTCCAAAGAAGATATACAGATTGCCAACAAACACATGAAAGAACGCTCAACATCACTAATCATTAGAGAAATGCAAATTAAAACTACAATGAGGGGCTTCCCTGGTGGTACAGTGGTTGGGAGTCCGCCTGCCGATGCAGGGGACACTGGTTCGTGCCCCGGTCTGGGAAGATCCCACGTGCCGCGGAGCGACTGGGCCCATGAGCCATGGCCGCTGAGCCTGCGCATCCAGAGCCTGTGCTCCGCAACGGGAGAGGCCCGCGTTACCGCAAAAAAAAAAAAACTACAATGAGGTATCACCTCACACCAGTCAGAATGGCCATCATCAAAAAATCTACAAACAATAAATGCTGGAGAGGGTGTGGAGAAAAGGGAACTCTCTTGCACTTTTGGTGGGAATGTAAATTGATACAGCCACTATGGAGAACAGTATGGAGGTTCCTTAAAAAAAGTAAAAATAGAACTACCATACAACTCAGCAATCCCACTACTGGGCATATACCCTGAGAAAACCATAATTCAAAAAGAGTCACGTACTACAGTGTTCATTGCAGCTCTATTTACAATAGCCAGGACATGGAAGCAACCTCAGTGTCCATCGACAGATGAGTGGATAAAGAAGATGTGGCACATGTCTACAATGGAATATTACTCAGCCATAAAAAGAAACGAAATTGAGTTATTTGTAGTGAGGTGGATGGACCTAGAGTCTGTCATACAGAGTGAAGTAAGTCAGAAAGAGAAAAGTAAATACTGTAGGCTAACACATATATATGGAATCCATAAAAAAAAAAAGGTTCTGAAGAACCTAGGGGCAGGATAGGAATGACGATGCAGACGTCGAGAATGGACTTGAGGACATGGGGAGGGGGAAGGGTAAGCTGGGACGAAGTGAGGGAGTGGCATGGACTTATATACACTACCAAATGTAAAAGAGATAGCTAGTGGGAAGCAGCCGCATAGCACAGGGAGATCAGCTTAGTGCTTTGTGACCACCTAGAGGAGTGGGGTAGGGAGGCTGGGAGGGAGACGCAAGAGGGAGGACATATGGGGATGTATGTATATGTATAGCTGATTAACTTCGTTATACAGCAGAAACTAAGACACCATTGTAAAGCAATTATACTCCAATAAAGGTGTTAAAAAAAAAAGAAAAACCAACCCGTGAGGTGGGTGCAATCAGTTCCATTTTGCAGATGAGAAAACCAAGGCTCGGAAAAGGTAAATAACTTGCCTGGCTCGGAAATGTGGAAGGAAAAAAAGATTCTTTTCATTATGCTGTGCTACAAACAACTGCACAACAGCTGTTTAAGATAACAAATTTATTTTATTGAAGTATAGCTGATTAACAATGTTGTGTCACTTCCTGCTGTACAGCAAAGTGACTCAGTTATACACGTATACACATTCTTTTCATATTCTTTTCCATTATGGTTTATCACAGGATGTTGAATATGATTTCCTGCGCTGTACAGTAGGACCTTGTTGTTTATCCATTCATAACAGCTGTTTAAATGCCTGTTCTATCAGCAGGCATTTGGAGAGGTCCTAACTGAATTCTTCCTCTTTGGGTAGGGTGTTTGCCTCCCAGCTCTCTCCTTTGACGGGCACAAGGTCAATACAACACCCTGTGTGGCTCTCTTTGGACCCAGCATCTTGGAATCTGCTGAGCTGAGAGTCAAATGAACTTGGAGCTGCAATGAAATTCACATTTATTGATCTAGTGCGTTCACTGATGATAGGACCTCACCTGCAGAGGGAATCTGGGGAAGAAAATCCTCCCTACCTCGTTTTCCGCCTTCGTGGCAAGTGATGGTGGAGAGTGGGGTATGGAGTTAACCAGCTGATTGTACCTCTGTGAGCTTTGGGCAGGTGGACCAGGAAGAAGTGAGGGGAAGGTATTTTGGTAGAGGGAACAGCCTGGGCAAACATATGGAGGCAAGCAAGTGCCTAACTGTGCGTTATCAAAACCAGATGGGAGCTGGTGGGGAGGGTGAGGGGCTGCCCCTAGCATTCCTCTTCGCTGCTTTCTCTTTAGAAGTGGGCATGGTGTCCACTACAAACGAACAGATCCCTTAAGAACAAAGCAAACAAGGAAGCCCCACGACCCTGACACTCAAACTAAAGGTGGTGCGAGAAGCCTTAGCCGGGGGCAGAGGTCCTCTGCTCATGGCGGCTGCAGATGATCTGCAGGATGCTTAGCCGTGCCCATCCAAAGAGTCCAACTGTCCTCTGGGATCTGCTCCAGTGAGCTCTCCAGAGAGTGACCCATGCACTGCAGGCTAAATGCCCACCTTGTAGAAATGGGCCTTCCTGAGCCTGGATAGGAACTTCCACAGGTAATCTGGACTGTTTGGTTATTTGGGAGAGTTTTGGGGGGGGGGGCGGTGTGAGGGGGGAGGCAAGCTGGAGGGGAGGGGAAGAGCAAAGGA
>NW_006773157.1:737668-758494 GCF_000442215.2 Lipotes vexillifer | reverse complement strand
GGGAAAGAGCAAAGTAAGGCAAGAAAGAAAGTGGAGAGATAGCTCCCTGCCACTCAGCTGCTGTGTGACCTGGAGCAGGTCACTTGACCTCTCTGAGCCTTGGCTGCCGCCACTGCAAAATGAGGATATGATCATCTTATTACTCAGGGTTGCACAAGGCTCGAATGAGATTGTTGTGGGGAAAATGCTTTGCAAATTGTAAAGCACTGTGCCCCCAGGAAGCATTGTTTTGGTTAGAGAACAAGGGAGTCAGAGTATGTGCCAGAATCACACTACTCTTCTCTGCTTCAGTCAGAGGTGACACATGTCACTCCCCTCGCAACCCACTGGCCAAGACTAGTGTCACAGCCCCTCCTGGCTAGGAGGGGCTGGTAAATGTGGCATAGCATGCGGATCTCGGGTGGGCATTAATATCTCTTCTACAGATGGTCAAGCTGAGATGCCAATCCAAGGGACCCTGAATCAGAGGCAGTTTAGGCAGAGGGAGGTTCAAGTCATGGATGAGTAAGGTGACCCCTGGGCAAGTACCTTGAGTGGACAAGCAGGAGGCTCCCCATCCCTCCACCCTCTCCCACCAGGCCTGGAGTTCGGTGGTTCAGGACTCTTAGGAAAAAGCCCTGCTGCATTCTATAGCCACAGGACTCCAGGCACGGACAGGAGAAGGAGGAGGCCTGGGGTGGGGTTCTCCCCTCTGTGGCCGGCCTCTGTGCTAAGGAAGACTTGTGTTGAGAGGGTGGAGCCACAGAGCTGGAACCCTCCTGGATTGCTGTCTCGCTGCTTGAAGACCAGCTGCCCCGGAAGTCTGCCTGGACCCACAGCAGACTTTATATGAGCAAAAGATAAATCTTTGTTGTGTTAATCCACATAGTTTTTTTCCCTATTTTATTTTTTTCTTTTCTTTCTTTCTTTCTTCTGGCTGCATCGGGTCTTAGTTGCGGCATATGGTATCTTGCCTTGTGGCGTGCAGGCTCTTCATTGCAGCACATGGGCTTCTCTCTAGTTGTGGCATGTGGTTTTTTTCTCTCTCTCTAGTTGAGGCGTGTGAGCTCAGTAGTTGTGGCATGCGGGCTTCGTTGCCCTGTGGCATGTGGGACCTTAGTTCCCCGACCAGGAATCGAACCCACGTCCCCTGCATGGGAAGGCAGATTCTTTACCACTGGACCACCAGGGAAGTCCTAATCTGCTTAGATTTGAAGGTTGTTCGTCTTAGTAGCATGACCCAAACTATCCTAATGAATGCACTTTCTCATTTTGCACTGTTTGGGCTTCATAATTCAGACTGTCTCCTCTGTAGGGCACTGCTGTTAAGACTTTACTCCAGTTCCACATTCTGTGGACACAGGCATCCCAGTTAATACACCACCGCTCCAATATCCTCGTCCTCCAAGTTTATTTCTAAGAACAATGCAGATGTAAGAGAACTTTCCACAAGCCATTTACTCTTGTGAAGAGAATCACAGAGCACTTTCTGGGGCATAGGCCGTGTGTGTGGCATCAGGGCTATGAATATGTACACTATCCCTTTCTGCCTTGAAGTTGTTCACGATGTAGACTGGAGCACAGAGAGAATACAGTATGATGATGGATGGATGGATGGATGGATGATAGCTGGATGGATGGATGATGGCTGGAAAGATGATAGATGGATGTGTGAATGTGTGAATGTGTGATAGCTGGATGGATAGATGATAACTGGATGAGTAGATGGATGGATGGGTGGCTGTGTGGATAGATGTTGGGTGGATGAATGATGGATGGATGAATGGGTGATGGATGGAAGTATGATGGATGATAGCTGGATGGATGGGTGATAGCTGGATGGGTGGATGGATGGATAAGTGGGTGAATGGGGGGTGGGTGGATGAATGGATGATGGCTGGAAGGATGATGGATGGATGATAGCTGAATGGGTGGATGGATGATGGGTGGAAGGATGCATGCATCAATGGGTGGAGAGATGGAGAAAATGATCACTGATTCAGTGCCTATTGTGGGCAAGGCCCCTTCTCATCCATTACCTTCCACAATGCCAACAACTGCTCTATACGGTAGGTACTATTTCCCCAGATTTACGGGTGAGATTTGAACTGAGTTCTGGTTGATTCTGGAAGCCGTCTTCTTTCTACATCATCTTGCTGTAACAGAGATGTCGGTCTGCTTGGTCTAAGCTCCCCAAGGGTAGAAGGTTCCCCTCCTCTCTCAGATTACACCCAGATGACTGCCTCCTCTGGGGAGCACTCTTAATACTCTTTCCTCCACCCCACCCCGCAACTACACCAAGTGCCCCTTGCATCTTTTCTTTTTAATTTTTGTTTCTCAAAACTTATGGACTATTTCAAATATATACAAAATAGAAGAATAATATAATGACTCCTATGTAACCATCACCCAGCTTCAACAAGTGTCACCGGCTGGCCACTCTTGTTTCACTGTATCCCCACAGACTTTCCCTCTTGCCTAGGCATCATATCAGTTTATCTGTAAATATTTCAGCATACGATTACCTATTTCTGCATATCTTTCCTCCTCTGGGACTGGTATTGGGGTCTTTTTCATCCTTAAATTCCCAGTGCTTTGTTGACTAGAGGCTGCTCAGGCTGTGTTTGTTGAGTGAATAAGTGACTGAGTCTTCTGTGGGGCCATTAGTAGGTGCCTGGTGCATGTTACTACCCCCCAGATCAGCTCCTAAAGAATCTAGTTTCTCAGCAGGGGCAGGCCTGCAGCCAGCACTTCTGGATGGAATGCTTGTTAGATTGTGTGTGTGTGCGAACCTTTCCATTGCAGTGATCTGGGACTTTTGGGGTGGCTGATAAGGACTTCTCAAATATCGTTCCTTTAGTGTCAGCATCCCATGGGCCTAATTACATGAACTGTGCAAACACGCAGGCAAAGCACTGCTGGGCTGCCTGTCATCCGGCATTAGTGTGGTCTCTGCCCAGACGTCCCTCAGAAGCCCTGCTAGAACAGTAGATGGGGCTGGTTCAGGGCCCTCCTACCCCAGGATGCCCCTGGCATCCCAGCTGGCCTGGCAACGCCCAGTTCATTTACGTCTGATTTCAGCCCAACAGGAGTCCAGAGCCAGTCAGCCCTGTGGCCTGGCTGCTTTTCCAACAGAGGCATTGAGGGGCCGTTTGACATGATCATTGGGTTGCCACCTACTACTGAACACCTGCTATGTGGAGACAGAGGGAGTAAGACTCAGCCTTACCCTCAAGGAGCTCTCAATCTGTAGGGACAAGGAAAGTTCTAGAAGAAGACATTTGCAATGGAAATAGCCATGAACTCACCTCACCCTCGTTGCCTGAAGGCCTCTGCTCCTTCTCTCTGTTTCTGGCTGGCTCCCTGACTCAGAGAAGGGTTAGGACAGCCCCCACTCAGAGTTTTGAGACATTCTTTGTTATGGGCTGAATTGCATCCCCTCAAAAAAGATATGATGAAGTCCCAACCCCCAGTGCCTCTGAATGTGACCTTCTTTGGAAATAGGGTCATTGCAGATATGCTTACATTAAATTAGGACGAAGTCCCCCTGGAGTAGATTGGGCCCCTGATCCAACACGATTATAAGTGTCCTTATAAGAAGCTGGCCGTGTGAAGACAGAGACACACAGGGAGAGCACCCTGGGACCTCAAAGGCAGAGACTGAAGTGTTGCAGCTGCAGGCCAAGGGGTTGTAAAGGACTGCCGGCCACTGCCAGAAGCCAGGAAAAGGCAAGGAAGGATTCCCCTACAGGTTTCAGAGGGACCGTGGCCCTGCCAACACCTTCGTTCAGACTGCTGGCCTCCAGCTCTGGGAGAGAAGGTATTCCCATTGTTTTAAGCCACGTTGTTTGTGGTACTTTGTTCCAGCAGCCCTAGGAAGCTGGTACATTCCTCCAGGGCTCTGAGCTCCCCAGGAAACAAGTCTGTTTCCCAGAAGTTTATCTAAACTTTTCCTGGCTTCATTTCAGCCCCAACCAGCTCCCCTGGGTATTGATATCTGTGCATTGTCTCTCTTGTATCATCAGCAAGGACCTCTTTCTATTTGGCTTTAAGCTGTTGCCCCCCCAGCCCTCCTTGTCCTCGGGGTCTAGGACTTTGTAAATTGAGCCCTGATTTAGGGGCAAGAGAGGCAGGATGATTTTGTTTTTAAGAGCATGGACTCAGGTCCCCTGCCCACCCTAGTGTGAATCCCAGCTCTGACACTTCCCTGCTGTGTGACCCTGGGCAAGTTACTTAACTGCTCTGTGTCTGTTCTCTCGTCTATAAAATGGAGGTGATAATATTAGTACTTAACTCACAGAGTATTTAGAAGGCTTAAAGTAGTTAACACAGAGCTTGGCAAACTTTATCTGTAAAGGACCAAATAGTAAATATTTTAGTCTTTGTAAGCCACAGAAAAGGTTTCTGTCGCAACTATTCAACTCCGCATCGTAGAGCGAAAACAGCCACAGACAACATACAAATGAATGGCCTGACCATGGTTTAATAAAACTTTATTGACAGAAACAGGTGGTGGGCCAGATTTGGCCAACCTTTAAATGATATATAGGAAGCACCTAGTCCAATGTGTAGCACTTCAGCAGTTACAAAACCCTTTCTCATGTATAACTTAATTTGCTCTCACAGAAACCCTATGAGATCAGGATTGTGAGTATACCCACTTTACAGACAAGAAAACTGAGATCCAGAGAGCTATCCATTTTGCTCTGAAGGGCGCCTGAGTAGAGAGATTGTGTCTTCTCCTCAATAGATGTGCTTGTTCACCGTCCCAGCTCACAGTGTGTCCTAGCAGACACAGTTTATCTCTTTCCCAGTGGAACAGTTTACCAAGGCCCTGTTGTGTGCTCAGAGGTGTATTTAGCTTAGAGAAAGAGAACTGGGGAAGTAGGGAAATACTCAAGAAAAGTATAAGCCACACTTCCCTCCCCCAATTTTCTGAAAGCTGGCTTTTTATTTGTGAAATGAAATAAACCCACCCATCTCCCAGTTGCTCTTTGTTCCATGCAGTCATCTTGGATTCTTGCTTATTTTCATGCATTTATTGATGCAACAAACATGGACCTACTGTGTGCCCAGTACTATGCCAGGGGGCAGGGATTCAGCCAGGAACAAACAGGCACAGCATCAGGCAGGGACACCACCAGCCTAAATGGACCCTTTGTGAAAACTGTAAAAAAGGCAGCCCTTCCTCTAAGTGGACACAGCTCCAGTGGCAAGTTGAGGGCAGGCTGTATTCCAGCCCATTTCCCTCTTGGCCAGGCATGTTGAGCAGTACACAACTCATACAACCATACATGGTATTCCTGTTCCCTGGAGCTTCAGTCTTATAGAGGTTTGAGGCATGGAAGTGAGTGATTATAGCAGTGATATGAGTGCTCCAAAAGGGAGATGAGTAAGATGCTCTAGGAGGCCTTGAACTTCCCTCTCCATCTGGCAGCTTCAGACTCCATGTTTGGAGCTGGCCCCTCTGTGCCCACATAATTAGCCCTCAGCCTAGACCTTCATTGACAGCCCCACCGGAGAATGCCTGCCTCACCTTGTAGGGCTTGGATAGGGCGCTAGCTGGAGGACTGAGTGCACATTTGCTGTGAAATATACTTCCCAATGTACCTAATTTGCATTAATGTGTGCTATTAAAAGATAATTATTGCATGAGAAAGAGGCCAGGGAAACATCAGTGAAACATCTGGAATTGTTTTAGAGGCCTGATGGAGAGCTCGGCTGAAGTGCCAGACTTTCTACAGCCACCACCGGCACTGAATCTGACTGCTGCAAACCCACCGGCACCCTGCCGCCGCTCCCAGAAAGCCCTCCCGAGCTGCTCCAGGTCATGCTTGCCTCTCTCTCCCCTCTCTGAATTGCTAAGCCATTCACGCTGGTATTTAACCACTTACTAACTGGCATTAGGAACTGTTTCAACGGGGTTACATTTCTCTCCCCAGTTGGACTATCAGCCCCTCTGATGCCACATTTGGCATTCTCATCCATCAAGCCACAGTGAACATTAAAAGACCAGCAGCTCCAGTGCCTTAACTGAAATGTGGGAGGGATTGCCGTGAGGTAGACATTGGAGAGAGCTGGCTCTCACCTCGTGTCCACCCGACTCAGCTCAGAAGCCTCCACTGGACGGCTCAGCCCTGCCATCTCGGGAGGTACCAGGCTTTGGGATGGTGATGGCTTCCTAGACACTGAGGTCCAGTGGCAAGAGCCGGAGTTTTGAAATTATTGAGACCTGGGTTTACATTTAAACCCTGGCACTTAGGCACTTGGGCCATCTATGCAAGCTCAGTGGGGGCCCCTTTCCCAGTCTGTAAAATGGGGATAATGCCACCTGGATTTTGTTCGTGAGAACAGACTGAAATGATGGAATTGAAACATCCAGCTCAGCGCTTGGCACATTAGAAAGCCACAGCACACGTCCACCCTCCCCTCTTATTCCTGAGTCAGGAGGTGGGGCTTGCAGGCTAGAGTTACATACAAGAAATAGTGAGCGCCCCTCCCCCTCGGCAATCAAGCCCTTCTCCGAGCAAAGCACATCCACCGCCTCCCAGCGCGCAGGGTCTCTGGGGTCCTGCTCCTGGGGCATTCCTCCTGCCGGCCTCCTGACCGTGGAACGAAAGCAGCTCCCCCCTCTTCCCTCTCTCCTCACACCTGCTCCAGGGAGATGTTTTTTCAGTGGCGTAATGAATCCTGGCACTCCTAAAATGATATCACATAGATAGCTCCCTCATTACCTTGTATAAAGTGGACCCATTTATCATTCATTTCTGATTTAATAGATCTGAGGTGGAGGCCGAGATTTTGCATTTCCAACGAGCTCATGGGGGATCCCCATGTTGGTGCTGCCATCCGGGGACCACACTTTGAGAACCACTGCCCTGGCCTGTGCCCACAGGGGGATGGGCCGTGAGTGAGCAGTTAAGCCCTGCCAGTGGTGAAGGGTTAAACCAAGCCTTCCTTGCGCCTTCCGTTTCTTTTTTTTTTTTTCCCCTTCCTGCTTTGGCTTCAGGTGCTGTGCAGCACAGTGCCAGGGAGACCCAGGTGATGGGATTAGTGAACTTGGCTCAATCCCCCATCATCTGCTCTGGGAGACTGCATCATGTGGTGGAAAGAACACAGGCTTGGAGGCAGAGCCCACGTTCAGCCTGGTATCTGTTCCACAATAGCTGTGACCTTGAGCTGCTGGTAGTTGTAATTGAAGCAGGGGTGACCTGGATCATCTGGGCCTCAGTTTTTTCATCTGTATAATGTAGACAATAATGTTCTCCTGGCACATCTCCTACATTGTTATAGGATGTGCTTGAAACGGGTTGGTTAAGTGCCAAACAAAAGTATAATCTTCTTGTCCTTAGTGTGAAAGAAGAAGAAAGAGTAAAAAATGAACTTTTACAACACAAATATACAAGGCCTTAGACACAGAAGGGTCTTTAGGGGTCATGCCCTTAAACATCTCTCCATTTTACAGAGGAGAAAACTGAGGTTCAGGGGCAGGAAAGCGACACACCCACGGCCAAACAGCAAAACCAAAAGAGTCCAGCTTTCCCCTGAGAGCTGCTCTTTCCTCCACACCAGAGTATAAACATTCCACCTCTCCCTGTCACCCTGTCTTTGAAGAAAAACCAGGTGCGTGCCTCGATTTATCATCCCCGCCCCTCGTGGGAAGTTGCCATTATTAAACTTGGTGTTTACTCCTGTCTTTCCTCTCCGTGTTTCTGGGCTTGTCTCCTTTTCTGCCTCTCCAAGGCAAGACTGAGACAATAAAAGAGTTTTATTATATATAACTCTGCTCTTGTAAGTGCTGCCATTAGCTGGTAATAAAAAGAAATCTTTGAATGGTGCAACCAGTTGTTTTTACCTTTCCTGCAAATTGCTCAAACCTCCAGGTCTGGTGTGGCCATAGGGATGTCAGGTTGAGGACGCCTCCTGTCCAGGTCCCTGACACCTGCCCCTTCAGAGAAAAGCTGACCCCAGGGAAGGAGCCTTGGGCCAGACACTGGGGGCAGCAGTCAGGCTGGTGAGGACTTTGTTTCTACCCCTGGGACCTTGATCTGATAAGGGAGGTGAATTTGCTTCTTTCCCATTTTAGAGAACATCTAGTCTCATAGGGGAATTAAGGCCCTGTCTTCAGAGGGCTCCCAGGATGATGGGAGAGACCTGGAGGGAACTGGGTATTTATCCACTGTTCAGATGGAAGAACTTTTTCCTGAGTTTGAGACCCTCCCCCGCCCCCTCCTCAGCCAGTCACGGGGTGGAGAATTTTCAGGCTATCATAGCTAACCCTCAAGGAGCACTAACTATGTGCCAGGCACTGTGCTAGAGAACAGTACCTAGAACAGTGAGAGCTCATTTTATCTTCACAACAAATCTATGAGGTAGGGACTGTTCTTATTCTTGAGGAAAAGGAGGCATGGAGAGGTTACGCCACCTGCCTGAAGGCAGCCACCAAGAAAGCAGCAAAGCCCAGATGTGAAAACTGGCAGATGGTGAGTTTGTTCATCCCCTGACTCAACAAATGCTTACTGAGCCATTGACTCATCAGGTGTCAGATAGAAACACTAAACGCTACAGGATTTGGTACCTGGGAGAGTCAGGGAAGCCTTCCCAGAGCACGTGGGTTTTGATCGGAGGGCTGGGCGCTGCTGGGACTGTCTCACCCTCACTGGCCCAGTGTCACCCAGGCCTGACAAGTAGCAAGAACTTGGAACTGCTGCTTGCAGGCCCTTCTGTACACAGGTGAACAGGCCATGAACTATCATTAGCAGCATGTTGTTCTAAGGATAGCTCACGTTATTGCTGGAGATGCTGGCAGGCCCACTTGTGCCGGCCAGGGCAGGAGCCCAGGCGGCCTTTGCCTCTTTCCTTCTGTAGGAAGTCCCAGGGCCTGGGAGGACCCCTGGGGAGGCGAGAAAGACGGAGACGAAGGGAGAAGTATGAAATGTAGAGAGGAAGGTAAGGGGGAAATCGATGGAGGCCTGTTACCCCATTTAATGCGCCTGGCACGTAAATACTACGTGAATGAGTGAGTGATCGTTTAAGACAAGATGGTGGTAACCAAGGTGGATACGGCCGGTGTTGAAATCCACCTGCTCTCCCTTGAGTGAATTAATTTCCCTCCCCTCCCTCCTCTGCCTTCTAGGGCTTACCTTTAGGTAGGGAGACGTGGACTCCAAAGAGTTAAATGGCAAGGCAAGGCGGAATGGGGCTTGGGGTCAGAGAGCCTGGTGGAAAACACCAGGCCTGTCAGGAAACTGGGCAGGAAGGCTCGCTGCAGCAGTGTCGGTCATAGCGAAGCATCAGAGGCCACATAAGTGCCCATCAGCTGGAGGGGGTTATATGCTCATTCTATGGAATACTGTGTGGTAGTGAAAATGAATGAAATAGAGCTGTGTGTCACAACATGGGTAGTTCTCCAAAGCCATTTGAGAGCAAAAGCAATACTGCCTTAGCTTGGGTTCCTGAGAGCAGAGCCCATGTGCAGTTACTTTGGGCACTATCACAGGAGGAACAGGACGAGGGGACAGGGGAGGGGAAAGCCAGTAGAGGGGGATTATGAGCAGGTCACTGGGGGGGCAGCTGCAGACCCTCTGGGGAACCTGGGAGCATGCACAGGGGAAGTGGCCTCTGATGGAAGGAACTGGGGTGTTTTCCTGCTCCTGTGCCCCACTGGGTGGGTTGCCCCAGGGATGCTAGCTCCTGCGGTGCTTGCACAGGCTGAGCTGCCTTCTGGGACTCAGGAGAAAGCCCTAAGGCAGAGGTGCCACAGGCTGAAGTGGGAGCTCGGCGGGGCGCCATGAGCAGTCCCACAGTGGTGCTGAGAGCAGGTGGGCTGAGGGCACGCGGCACCAAGCAACAGAGAGCGCCAGGTACAGACTCCCTACACATATGCCCACCTTCAAAACACGCAGCCCTACAGCTAATACCGTTTAGGGGTATAGATGTGGTAAAAACCTCAAGACACTCTTGGCGGCAGTAAACGTCACATGCAGGATGCTGGTTGCCTCTGGGAAGAGCAAGAGAAGCGTGATCAGGGAGTAAACCGGGAGACTTCAGTTGTTTCTGTGATTTTTCTTTTTTGAGCTCAGTGGTGGGTACACGGGTATTTGTTTCATTACTTTTTGTCCGTTTAAAACGTTTCAAATAATAATAAACGCCATAGAAATGCACATGGAGGGCCCTTGATCTGTGGTTGGAGCAGTTGGTTCATGGTGGAAATTGGATGAGAGCTTTGGCTTTGAAGGAAGAATAAGACTTGGCCAGACAAAGTGGGGAGAAGGGCTTGTAAGCCGGGGGACCTTGTGAGCGAAGGCCCGGAGGTGGGAGACCAGTCTAGTTCCTGCGAGGGAAACAGTTGTGCTAGAGAAGGTAGAATACGCAGGGTGAGGCCACCTTGCAGAGGGTGTTCAGTGCCACGCTGAGGAGTTTAAACTCCGCTCCACAGCAGGAAGACCAGAGTAGCAGCAGCAGTAGTAGGCCCAGTAGAAATAATAATAATAATATACTACTAATAAAACAACTCTGTCCTGTTGCTTATTAAGCTCTTACTCTGCGTCACTTTGCCACGTACTCTGTGAACATCAGCTCAGTTAAACTGTACAACAAGCCCAGGAGGAATGTCCTGTTCTTACCCTATTTTACACATTTGGAAGCTGAGGCCCAGAGAAGATAAGTAGTTGCCCGAGGTCACATGCTTAGTGGGTGGCAGCATGTGGATTGGAGTCCAGGTTGGCTTCATGCTGAAGCCCTGCTTCTCCACCCCGCTTCCGTACTGCCTTTCTACGGTGGTTGCATCTGGATGGTCTCTCCCCCACCCCCACCTCAATAAATTCCTGGATGCAGTGGCAGGGCTTCTCTTGGAGTAGCCTGTAGTTTCTCATTCTGCCCACCACCTCTGATGTGTTGGTGGTGGAGTGCTGTGTAGGACCCCAGCCTGGGCTCAGTGGGCGAGATCACAGTGATCAGAAAGCAGTGTTTGCCAGGAGGGTCTCCTGTTTGCTAACCCCGTACCCAGGCCTCCCCTTGCAAGGCAAGAGCTTTGCACATTCTATGCTATATCTCACCAGCCTGGGCACTGAAGGTCCCACACCTCAAGGAAAGTGCACTAGGGAGAATCGGATGTTAGTGGGTACCAGGAAGGGGCTCTTCTTTCTCCCAAATTGAAGGGACCTTTACTTGGGTGGAGCTCAGAACCTATCGAAAGGTGCTTGTAAGACATTCTGACTTTGAAGATTTGGTCCTGATACTGCAGAAAAGCGGTCAGAAAGGAGACCCAGCTGCCTGCCACTTGGATGCAGTCTGCTGTTCTCACATCAGGCTGATCATCCCAGTGATCTGGATTTGGGGACAGGATGGGCAAATGCAAGTGGACCGTAAGTCCTACCAACCCAGCACATGAGCCCTCTTAACTCTCCGTTTATTTTTCCCTGAATGGAAGTCAGGCCTTGGGTCAGATCCTCAAACCAAGCCTGGGAATTAATTAGGCATGTGACGCTCGTTAGCAGTAATGAACGCTCCTTGCCGAAGTCCTTGTGCGGCTTGGTGGGGGACGCAGCCTCTGTGGCAGGAATGAAGCATTTTTCCCTGAGCAGGATCTTGACAATACAGGAGCCCCAAAGCCTTCCTGTGGGATGTGCATGCATGCGTGTGTGTGTGTGTGTGTGTGTGTGTGTGTGTGAGACGTGTGAGTAGTGTGTGGAATGGCTGTGTGGTCTGAGGCTTGCATACAACATATGTGGGATGTATATCATGTGTATTGATTGCATAGTATGAGTCCATAAGGGGTGGGCATTCCAGGCTGTTTTCGGATTATATATGCGGTGTATGTGTGACGTGGAAAAGTTACATCTGCTGGACATGTCATGTGAATGCCCTCAATTTTGCATGTGATGCGTATGTAGCATGTGTATCACAGATGTGGCGTGGGTACATGGAAAATCCTGCCTAAATCTGTGAGTGTGTGCTCAGGTATCTGAGCCTGAAAGACCTTGTCACTGTCAGAAGCAATAGGTTGCCGGGAATTCCCATGACACTGGGCAGAATTATGATCCCACTCAGCCCTGAGATAACATTTGTTGGAGAAAGGATGGCTGAAAAATGTCCCCAGGAATAGAGAAAGAAATTCAACTGGCTCAGCAGAGGATGAGCTGGGGCTGGGGAGACAGGGAAGAATACCTAATTAAAACTGAAAATCTCTGTTAGCAGGAGGGAGAGGTCCAGAGGAGGGAAAGGGACAGCTCAGCCTAGAAGAATTCAGGAGGAAAGAGACACAGTCGTTGGAGGCCGGAAGCCCAAGGAGGGCATCAATGTTGGTGGAGAGATGCAGAAAGAGGATGCTGAGAGGGGAGAATGAAGGCATGGGTGTACCCCACGAGGACCCCAGGACAGAGGCAACCCTTGGGAGCTGTGAAATGGTGGGAGGCGGGGCCACCTAAAACATTTCCTGACATCTCTGGGTCTGGACTCCCCAGAAGAAAGACACCCTCCCTGCCCCATTCATCCATCACAGAAGCAACTTTTCCTCTCCTTTTTTCTTGCTCTTTGCAGTTTGGGTAATGTGACCATGTCCCAGCTGGGACGCTTTGGAGATGAAAGGAGCTATTAATAATTAGGCCAGGACAGCAGATGAAAACTGGGACTGTGTCAAGCACATGGGATGTAATTTTCAAAGCTTTGACATAAGGATGGGTGGGTGTGCAGAGAAAGGCTTCTCATTCCTTATTAGGCTCAGCCTGTCTCCTATAGTAGGAGAGGCCCAAGCAGGAACACCTCATGCACCGTTAGCCCCTTGAACTTGGACATCCCCTGAGCCCTTCCCTTCCCCATAGGTACACTACAGGGCAGTGTGGGCTTCTGTAAGACTCTGAGAAAAATCTAACCTTTCCCAAAAGGTATCCCAAATCATTTAGGAGCACCCAAAAAGGCAGGGTAGTTCTGTGTTCACATGGCCACGCTTCTCTAAGCCCTCACTCCATCCAGAGTCTCACTGTTTATTTGGACCACAGGAAATATGGCCCAAGATACTCAGACAGAGACAAAGCTGGATCCAGAAATCCCCAGACAGCACTACTCTCCCCCATCTCTCTGCCCCCTTGCATTCACTTGACAAACTTTTATTGTTTGGCTATTTAACTTTTGCATTGTGAAAATGGCATTGTAACAATCTTACAGGAAATGTTTAAAAATAAAAATAAGTCACCTCTAATCCTCCCACCCTTAACACAATGTTTAATTTCATTTTGGCCGGTCCCTTCTGATCCTTGTCAGCACGCCTACATTTTTATTACGTAGTTATAATGCGCATATAATTTTACATCCTGAGATTTTATTTCACATTTTATCATAAGCATTTTTCCATGTTACACAGTTTTCATAAATATTTTAAATGGCTGCATGATAGTTTGTTGAGTTTATATACCATAATTTACTTAATTCCTCTATTGTTGAACATTTAGGTTGTTTTCTGTTTGGGACTATTATCGATAATGTTGCAATGAGTATCTTCGTGCATATATAACACTTGTTATTCTTTTGAGTGACTTCCTTTGGATATAGTACTAGGAGTGAGATTACTGGGTCAAAGTGAATAGGCATTTTTATAGCCCTTGATATTTCCATATTGCTTTCCAAAATGATCATCCCAATTTTTAACATTATCGGTAATGTGTGTACCAATTTTAACATAACATTGTCAGTGGTGCATGTTAGCATTTTTTTCCCCTAAATTGCTAATTTAGGAAGCATAAAATAGGACCTCTGTGTTGTGTGAATTTGCATTTATTGGCTTTCTAGCCAGGGTGCACATCTTCTGTGTTTCAAGAGACTTTTATTGGATACTTTCTGTGTGCCAGGGTCTGTGCTAAGTGCTGCAGGGGCTACCAAGATGCTAAGGAAGACAAGGTCCCTGTCCTCAGGGAGCTCATGGTCCAATAGAGGCCTAAATGGTTCCAAGAAGAGGCTACTGGGCACAGTAAGAGACATCTTCCAGAAGAAGGTGCCCTTGAGGTGGCCCTGGAAGGGATGGCTGAGCTTTGAGCCTGAGAAGGGTGGAAGAGCAGCCCATGGAGACCTTTCAGCTTGAGCAAAGACATGAAGGTGGGAAAGCACAGGGTACGTGCGGGGAACTGGGATGGAGGCTGGGGGGAGAGCCGGCTGCACAAGTGAGGCACAGCCACCAGGGGGAGCCTGCACCATCAGGCCAGGAACACTTGGAGGGACCGTGGGTGGTTACTGGCTGGCTTGGCCAGGGGTGGTGCTGAGGCAGCGACTCCGGCAGGATGCTGGAGGGTGCCCTGGCACCACAGTTCTCAGAGCACCTTGATCTGTGGGGTGCATCCGTCTTAGCAGAGTGTTTCCACGCTCTTGATCTCTTTTGACCCTGAATATTCCTCCAAGACGATTGGCTTCCCTATCCCCATTTTGCAGATGAGGAAACTGAGGCCCAGCTCTGTTAAGTGACTCATATTAGCAGGTCATAGTTTAAGGTGCAGAGCCAGAACTTGAAACTGGGCTTTCTGATTCTAAACCCAGTGCTCTCAAATGGGCATTAGCACGGGGCGAGGAGAGTACGGAGGGCAGTCGTTCTCAGCCCTGACCACACATCAGCACCATGGGAAACTTAAAAAGAAACAGGTAGATTCTTGCCACCTCCACCCAAGACCTGGTCAGTCTGAATCGTGGTTCTGAGGCACTGCTGACGCTGTGGCCCACTGAGATAAGGTGAGACGGGATGGGGGTGGGGCAGAGGGTGGACCCTGTCTGCAGGCAGGGTCCGCTTGAAGAGATATTCATGCGCAGGCACCACAGCCCAGGGCTGCCTCAGAAGAGGGTGATTTGGAGGTTGACTGTTTACGAGGGCTGCTGGGAGCCCGAATGTGGACTGGCAGGGGCAAAGTTAGGATTTGAACCCAGGACCTCAGAGTCTTTGTGGGTCTTTAAATCCAGAAGCATGCTTGTTTCTGAGTAGTGTTCTGGCCTGGCCAGGGCTCTGGAGCTGCATAGGCAGACCCCGGAGGGTCTGCATGGCTAGCGTGTCCAGGGCACGCTCGATTTCAGGGCTGCCAGGATTCTGGGGCGTGAGGGTTACCAAAGATAATCGGCCAGATTAGAGGCACCAGGAGGTCACTGAGGGTGGGATTTGTGTCATGCGTGCCCTTTGGTGGCAGGTAAAAGAAGAAAAAAGAATATTAATATCAACTTGTATTTCACATACATGATGCCATTTTATCTTCCCACTGGTCTTGCAAGGCTCTTTTTTATTTTACAGATGCAAATATTGAGGCCCAGTTGATAAGTGTCTTGCCCTAATCCACAGAGCTAGAACAGTAAAACTAGGATTCAGACACAGGCCATGAGGTTCCAAATCCATCGCTGTCTCAATTATGGGTGCATTCAATCCCACAGGTGTTTACTGAGAGCGTACGTTGTGCAGAAGCCTGTTAGGGCTGACAAGGAAGAGGGACGATAAAGCCAGGGTGCCTTCATGAGGGCTGTGCTACCCAAAGTGTAGTCCCGGGACGTTCAGAATCAGGATCACTGGAGCTTGTTAACGATCCAGAATCTCAGGCTCCACCCCAGATCCCTGGAATCAGAATCCGCATCTTAACAAGACCTCCCAGGTGATTCTTACACCCACTAAAATTCAGAAAGCCTTGTCTCTAGACAGAGGTTCGGCGCACTTGGCTGTACATTAGAATCCCCTGTCCAGACCCCGCCCTAGAGATCTGAATCAAGATCTGGGGCTGGACCTTGGCCTTGACATTTATAAGTTCCCCCAGGTGATTCTAATGTGCAACCAAGGTGAGGAAACTGGTCTTGGGTGTTGTAACCAATTCTGGTCAGGCTCTCCCCCCACTGCCAAACCGTTTTCTCCTTCTGAGTATTCAGTGCTGTATGCTGTGTGGGTGGGAGGCTGTTGTTAATTATCATCTCAGGGAATAGGTGGGCCCGGAATTCTCCATTATTGTGGGGTTTGGAGAGAGTGATCGTGGGAGCCTGGGAAGCAGGTGCTGGAAGCTTGGGTCAGAAGTTTGCAAAAGCTTAGGTCTGCGAGCCCAATCTGGGTCTTGGGGGGAGGCGGGCGGAGACTCCAGGAGGCCTGCAGGTCCATCACTTAACGATTCACACAGCACTGCCCAGCATGGATCTGGCTCGCAGGTTTCATTATCATTCCCGCTTTGTAGAATAAGAAATTGAGGCTTGGAGATTTTTAAAGTTTTTAGCTCAAGGTCACTTAAGCTTGTAAGAGCTAGACTTGAACCCAGGTCTGACTCTACTGTGCTACCCTTGTCCTCAGGATAAAGACAGGAGACCTAGTGGGTCCCCTTGCATCAAGCCCCTCCCACTTGTGCTTTCTCCCTCCCAGCCCCTCCCCTATCCTCACTGCCTCTACCTGACTGGGGGGCCCAGCGTGAGTTTCAGTAAGCCATGCTAGAGCAGCCGGGAGGAGGCCCCTACCCCAGAGTCTGAATAGAACCAGCCCCTCCCTGAGGTGGCTGCCAGTGGCCAGGGATTGAGGGGGAGCAGGGGAATGAATGTGTGCACATGTGCGGGCGTATGTGTTCCCCCTTTCGTGGGCACCAGCCCAAGTTTTGCATCTACATGCTAGAAGAGTGAGTTCAATTTGGCCCTGATACAAACTCCACAGTCACTGAATTGCCATCTTCATTTAGTTAACGTTCTTTCTGGGCAGACCTGGCTAGGATTCATCTTCATTATCCAGTCAGGGGGCTCATTCCTGGCCAGGCTTTGATCTCGGAGCTGCAGAAAATCACCTCTTGCAGATGATTTCCCCTGCAGGCCATTAGCATGGGTGGTGGAGGGCTGAATTACAGGGAGGGGACTGCCACCATCCCCCCACCAACACACCCCCCCCCACAGCCCCACTCCACCCAGATGGGCACCCCGTCCACCTCCAGCAAGACCCAGTTCACCTCTGGCTCACTTAGCTAAGCTGAGAGGGATGGAGATCCTGGTTTCTTCCTCTCCTTCTCCCCAAAGTACCCCCGGCACAGCCCCAGTGCTGATAACTGACACCCACAAAGCACTTTACAAAGCCCTCTTCATATTTGATTTTTACAAGCTCTGGAGCCAGACGCACTAGGGTTCAAATCCTGGCTTGGTCACTTACACACTGTGTGGCCTTGGGCAAGTTACTTCACCTCTCTGAGCTACAGTTTCCACATCTGCAAAATGGAGAAATACCACAGCATTCTTGAACCGACTCCATGGTATAACGCACGTTAAACACAGGGCCCAGCATGGGGTAAATGCCAGGCTCAGGATGTGAGGCAGATGTTGCTATACCTGTTTTACAAACAAGGAAGCTGGGGCTCAGGGAAGCACCTCTGACCAGCTGTGTGGCTCTGGAAAAGTCACTTCTTTTTTTTTTTTAACATCTTTATTGGAGTATAATTGCTTTACAACGGTGTGTTAGTTTCTGCTTTATAACAAAGTGAATCAGCTGTACATATACATATATCCTCATATCTCCTCCCTCTTGCGTCTCCCTCCCTCCCACCCTCCCTATCCCACCCCTCTAGGTGGTCACAAAGCACCGAGCTGATCTCCCTGTGCCATGTGGCTGCTTCCCACTAGCTAGCTATTTTACGTTTGGTAGTGTATATATGTCCATGCCTCTCTCTCACTTTGTCACAGCTTACCCTTCCCCCACCCCATATCCTCAAGTCCATTCTCTAGTAGGTCTGTGTCTTTATTCCTGTCCTACCCTAGGTTCTTCAGAACCTTTTTTTTTTTAGATTCCATATATATGTGTTAGCATATGGTATTTGTTTTTCTCTTTCTGGAAAAGTCACTTCTTTCCTAGCCAGTGGTAACAACTCCACCTCCTGGGCTTCCTGTGAGAGTCAGGTGAGAGTGTGTGTGTGTGTGTGTGTGTGTGTGTGTGTGTGTGTGTGTGTGTGTGTGTGTGTGAGTGAAGACTGAGGAGCCTCAAGGGCTGACTGCAGGTTCAGAATTCTCCCCAAAGCACCTGAACTCTAAATGGAAGCCTGAGGCTTCTGGAGACTGTGGCTCTTGAAAATCCTTCCAGCATTTGGCTTACGCTCCAGAAGGGCAGACAATGCTGCGTCAGCGAGATTCAGAGTCTAGTTCCCAAGTCTGCTCACAGCCACCCAGGAGTAATCTAGCCCTCCCCGCCCCACACCAAGCCCACACTTCCTCCCTGCTGTCTTCTCCTTGCTTTTGCTGGTGGCCTCCATTCCCGTCCGCTCTGTCCCAACCCTTTCCCTGCCTCCTCCATCCTCAGTCTGCCAAGGGCAGCCCAGTACCCCTCCCCCAAGGCCTCCAGGCTGGGCGCTGTCCCCACCATCCTCAGCCCCATTCTTGGCTGTTAGCCCAGCCTCAGGCCTTTCTCCCTGGGGCTGTGCCCCTGGCTGGTTTTAATCCCCCTGTGATTGGCACTTTCTGACAGCGCAGGGTCAGGTCATTTGGTCTGAGAAACTGGCACTCTGCCGCTATTATCCGCCCACTGTGGCAGGGTCTGTAATCCAGCCCATTGATTCTGCCATTTTTGTTCTGCACACACTCACGGGCACTCTGACCCCACTTGGATTTCTGCAAACTCTGCCACCAGCAAAGACAGAGGAGCCTTTTTGCACCTAGGGCTGTGGGTCTTTGGGAGGCTTCTCCATTCAGAAAGACCAGCTAGGAGGGATTCATAAAGTGCCTCACAGATCCAAACAGATGCCTTGTGTTCCCCAGCCTGATGCCTTGGCCGGCTTCCTCACACCTGACCACCCATTAGTCTGCCTTTTAACTGTTTCTGCCTGTGGCCCAGGCACATGGTTACATTCTCCAGTCCCAGCTGGGCCTCTGACAAACTGGGTCACCCTGCAGGGCCACGTCTAATGGCTCTCCTGGATACAGCCCTGCTTCTTCCAGGCAGGCTCCAGCCCCAGGCCCCGACCTAATGGGCAGTTTACTGAAACCTGGAACGCAGGGCAAGAAGCAGCTGCCCCTGGAGTCTGTCCAGAGGATGATGAAAAAATAGGATCTCCGTCTGGGCTTTTCTTGGAGCCCAGGGGCCGTGGAAATTCAATCAGAAATTCTTTTTTTTGGTGCGGCATGCGGGATCTTAGTTCGCCGACCAGGGATCAAACCCGTGCCCCTGCAACGGGAGCGCAGAGTCTTAACCACTGGACCGCCAGGGAAGTCCCCAAACAGAAATTCTTAACCTGGAGTCTGTGGACCTGGATCCCAGTAAGACCGTGAACTCCTTGAAAAGATGTGCGAAACTGTATGTATGTGTGCATTTGGATAAGGACAGGCCACAGCTTTCATCAGATTCTAAAAGGGTCTGAAACCTAACAATATGATCAAAGTGCAGCTACCTTAGACCATCGGTCATAACCAACAGCACTAAGGTGGGAGCTTAGAGGTCACCCAGGCCAAGACTCTCGCTTTACAGGTAAACCAAGTCAGCTGGAGGCCAAGTCCAGGGAACACCATGAGGACAGAGGCAGTGAGCTAGTTGTGACATGGCGGGTCCTGAGCAAAAGTGAGTGTGTGTGCAAAGGGGGACATTTGGGGGAAGTAGGATCAACAGAATTTGGTGACCCATTAGTTCCAGAGGGCCGGGAAGAGGAAGGTATCTAGACTGGTTCCCAGGTTTCTGCCTGATTTGGGAGTCAGGAGCTTCCTCGGTAGCTCTGAGATTGGGAAAGAAGCGGAAGGGGAAGGGGACAGAGGAGATTTTGCAAATTGGGTTTTGTCATTTCATTTTTTAAAAATCTTGTCTCCACCACGAGCAAGGACACCTTGGAATTATCAGTACTGGAAAACGGGCCCCAGGCCAAACAGAAATGGGGCCGCATGCCCTTCTCTGTCCTTAGGTGACTTTCTACGTGGCACTGGGTCCAGGATGGGATGTATTTGCGGGATGGTAGGATTTAGGGACTGGCTCATAGTTTGCTTCTGGGAGAATGGAGTCCCTCAGTCTGGACAGACAGGGAGAGGGGACCAGAGGTATGTGCTCAGGAGAGAGACCACAGTCCAGCCCCGCCTCGGAGAGGGAGGGAGATTTGCCCAAGGTCACGGTCATGGTCATCTGAGCCCCAGCACCTCTCTCTGTCTTCAGGACTGTCTGCTCATACTTTGAGAGAGAGCACAGAGCCCAGCCCTGGGGCACCTCTCCCAGCCCTTGGGGCACCTGTCCCTCTGGAAGGACCTAGCCCTGTGACAGGGCACATGACCTGCTGAGTGAATTACAGGCTGGGACCAGCCCCCGCTGGCCCCTCCGCCGGGCGCTCTTGCAGTAAACATCCTGTATTACCTTACTTAGTGGTCGGAGAAGGCTCATGTGATAGAATAGTCAGCAGACCTGAGGTCCCGGCACCTGCCACCACATCCAGAAGGAACCCTGAGCTCAGCTAGCTGTGGCCCAGGGCTGGGTGGCACTCTGTTCTGTTTGCAGGGGTCTTTATGTCTCTGATCTTAAACTTGAACGCAGCCTCCGGACCCACCCGCCCGCCTGGTTAGCCCTAGCCCCCTCATGCCCCACGCCCCCCATCCCCAGCTGGCCCCAGCTCTCACTCCAGATCCTCCCACTGCTGGCCCTTTCCTGGGCCTCCCCCTCCCCCCACTCCAGCCTCCAGGCACCCTTTGACTCTGGAGCGACATTTTTTTTTTTTTTTTTTTTTTTTTTTACTTTTCCTAAGAATTTGGACCACCAAAAATCAGCCATTGGTATTTTTTGTTTGTTTGTTTGCGGTACGCGGGCCTCTCCCGTTGCGGAACACCGGCTCCGGACGCGCAGGCCCAGCGGCCATGGCTCACGGGCCCAGCCGCTCCGCAGCATGTGGGATCTTCCCGGACTGGGGCATGAACCTGTGTCCC
>NW_006773157.1:725053-737560 GCF_000442215.2 Lipotes vexillifer | reverse complement strand
ATGTGGGATCTTCCCAGACCGGGGCACGAACCCGCGTCCCCTGCATCGGCAGGTGGACTCTCAACCACTGCGCCACCAGGGAAGCCCAGGAGTGACATTTTTATCTCTGGCCAGAAACTACTTTGAAGTTTGCAAACTCTTGCACATGGAAGAAATAGTGAGCAGACAGGAGCCCCCACAAGTGCCTGTGCTCCGTCCCTCTCTTCTCCCCTCTTCCTCCTGAGTTTTCACACCTGCTCACCTGGGTCCTGGTTCCACGCTTTGCCAAGCCAGCCTGAGAAGCTGGGGCATCTGGGAAACTCCTCCGAGTAGAAGACCTGTCAGGCTTGAGGCCCGGGGCACTGGATGCTGTCTCTGTCTCCTTGAGACCGAGTCTCTTTCCTGCTCACAGATTCTCAGGGCCACGAAGGAGCTGGCAGACCACCCTCCCAGCTTTCCTCTACTTCGGATTTGCCTTGACGACAGCATTATTGATTTTTTTTTTGCTTAATTTTTATGTGTGTCTTCTACTCTCAAAGAGATTATGCAGATAAGGACAGAGTCCTTTCTTTATTTTTATTTCCCCAAGTCTAAACATAATAAAGACTCATAAATATAAATGATGTTAGAGCTGGGTTTGAGTTCCTTTTGTTTAACGCCCTCATCTCCCTGACAGTGAAACTGAGGCTCAGATAGGCATCTGACTTACCCAAGGCTTCCTGATCCGGAGCCCATCCTTCCACTGCACCTTTGCTGTTGATTGATTGATTGATTGACTGGTTGATTGATGACACCATCGAGGAACACCAGTGGCAGGCGAGGCAGGGGTGGGGCAACTCCAAGAGTTGTCCCTGTAGGGACCATATACCAGTTCCCTGAGGAATGTTGGGAATTTCTCAGAGGAGCCAGTACCACTGCCTCTGACTGCATCTGAATTCTTAAAGGTGCCTCCAGGGGTGAGGGGACTGAGACCAGCCAGCCTGAAGCCCCACCATTTCTTCCAGTCTGATGCCCCACTTTCCCCAAACATTTCCCTGGGCAGGTAGAAGGCTTTAATTGCTGAAATGAAAAGACATGCTTCAGATGCCAGGTATTAACCAATACTTTTTCATTGTAAGTGACAGAAACCCAACCTAAGGTGGCTTAGGCAGAAAACGGGATTTATTGCCTCTTGGAACTGGAAAGAACAGGGGTAGATGTTGCTTCAGGCACAGCTGCATCATGGGGCTCAAATGATGTCTGTAATCTGTCTCCACCCTGGCTCTGTTTTCCTTTGTGTTGGCTTCATTCTCAAGTGTTCTCTTCCCAAAAGAATGGCAGAGATGGACACCAGCAACTCCAGGTCCGCAGTCTCCCACCTTAACATCCCCAGTGGGGAGAAAGTACCCTTTTACCCAATTATTCCAGCAGAAGTCCCAGGACTGAGTTGCATTGGCCTGATAGGGTCACATGCCTATCCCAGAACCAATCACTGTGACCAGGGAATAGAGCATTCTGATTGGCCAGGCTTGGGTCATGTGCCCTCCTTCTGGGGTCAGGGGTGGAATCAGCCCCACCCATTCCACGTGGCCTCAGCCTGGGGCAGGGGATACCTTCGTACCGTGAAAACAACAGAGGCCGGCTCTCCTCTTCCTAGTTTCACCCGTCCCAACCCCACCTGGATTTACTTAGCGGAAGTGTCCTGGCCTCGTTTGGGATGGATGGATAAAGATTTAGAGGAGAGAGACAGCAGTGGAAATGGCTCAAAAGCATGGATCCAGAAGGGAGTAAATTGTTGAGGAGATAAAAGTTTCTGGATAAGTCATTTCTTGGCTCTCAATCCCCAGCAAGGATAATAACTGATGAATATAAACTTATTCACATCCATTATGTGTTTATTGATCCTCATAGAAACGTCATAAGATAGGGAGAGGAAACAGGCTCAGAGGATGAAGTAACTTGACCAAGGTCACCCAGTGATTCAGTATCAATGCGAGTATTTGAACCCAGCTCTCCAACCTAATCTCTCGGTCTTGCCCTATTCTTGATACCAGGCCAGCACCCCCGAGGACCTGGCCTGGTGATGGCTGAAAGGCAGAGGGGGCCTACCATTCCATCTACTCTGAGAGCTGCCCAGGGTGCCGGAGCACGGCCCTGTGCTGCTCCAGGGGCAGGGAGGGCAAACTTGGCTGGAGACCAGTGCAGGCTGCAGGAGGTGGACAGCCTCTTGCAAATGAAATATTCATGGTGGTTATTAAATCAAGTTTTACTGGAATAAAAATACACTTGCTGAATACATTTGTTTCCCCCTAGTTCCTTCAACCCCCTTCTTTCCCTGAGTGATTTCATTTGGGGGCCAGGGAAGGTTTTTTTCCCCCAAGTAAATTAAACTTAGGTCAGCAGAATAAGATGCCACGTCAGGATTGGTGCTTGGTGAGAGAGGAACCTGCTGGGAGGCTGTGAGGGACCTCCTGGCTGACTGAAAGGTGCGGGGGGAGGGGGAGAGGGGGAGGGCCCCCCTGCAGGGGATGCTCCTGGGTCACACGCAGAACCCTCCACATGTTCACAAACACACGTGCGTCCCCTCTCCCTCTGCCTCCGCTCTGCCCCCAGCTAACTGTGAGAGGCCAAGGCCAACATCTGGAGCCAGAGAGAGCCCCACAGGCCTGGGGCTATGGCAGCGGCTCTCCTTGTGAGGCTGACCCTCAAGTTCTTCTTAGGGGGACCCCATCTAGGGAGACACACAGGCATCGCTGACTCTCTGTCCTCTCTGCTAAATAGTTATCCTTTCAACGCTTTTCTTCCTCAACTCACCTCTCCCGGTATCTTTCTCTTCTTCCATCTCCACAGATCTCCATTTCTCTCTCTCTCTCTTTTTTTTTTTTTCCCCATTTCTCTTTATCAGCGTTCTCAGCCCCTCTCTGGAGCCTCTGTCTCTCTAAATACTTCTCTCTTTTCTTTAAATACTTTTAAAAATAATTAATAATTAATTAATTAATTAATTTTTGGCTTCGTTGCGTCTTTGTTACTGCGCACGGGCTTTCTCTAGTTGCGGCGAGTGGGGGCTACTGTTCGTTGCGGTGCGCAGGCTTCTCATTGCAGTGGCTTTTCTTGTGGAGCATGGGCTCTAGGCACACGGGCTTCAGTACTTGTGGCAATACGGGCTTCAGTAGTTGTGGCTCGCAGGCTCAGGAGTTGTGGCTCGTGGGCTCAGTAGTTGTGGCTTGCGGGCTCTAGAGCACAGGCTCAGTGGTTGTAGCTCACGGGCTTTGTTGCTCCGCAGCATGTGGGGTCTTCCCGGACCAGGGCTCGAACCCGTGTCCCCTGCATTGGCAGGAGGATTCTTAACCACTGCGCCACCAGGGAAGTCCCTCCAAATGCTTCTCTCGATGTCACTATCTTTTGGACTCTGTGCATCTGCTTGGCTGTCTCTTTGTCTCTCTCACCTCATGTTTAGAACAGTTCCAGAGCCACACACACACAGAGTCTCACACGCACCTTGACACACTGTCTCACACTCTGACATGTCCACACCCACAGTTTCACAGACACACACGTGCACACACACGCACACACACAAGCACTTACTCTTATGTGCCCTCTGACACGCTCTCACCCTCACGCTGTTGCACACGTGTTCAGGCTGCTGGCTGACTCAGCAGATAGAACCAGGGTCCTCTGTCTCCACTCCCTGACCTGGGATGGGCATCTGGGGTTTCCCCACTGCTCTGTACCCACCCATCAAAACCACAGGGTGGTTCTGGGGCCAGCTCAGCCACCCGAAGCCACCCTCTTATTCCACAGCGAGGGGTCAGAGGTAAGGGCCAAGAGGACGGAGCCCAGGCAGGTATCACCTGTCCTGCAGGAACACCATTGGATGAGGTGGAAGGCCCCTCCCGACTGGGCGTGCCACCTGGATGGTCCACAGCCTGCTCAGTCAGTGGGGTGAGATGGGGCCTTCACGTAACCCTGAGACCACACTGTCGAGCACCCAGGGGAGACAGATGTTCCTGTAAGCAGAGCCTGGCTTCTCTCACTGTCCATCCCTGACCATTGCCTGTGATCCGCCCAGCTTCGTCCTGTAGGCAGCCCTGCTCCCTGAGGCCTGGGGGACCCTACTCAGGTCTGAAAGTCCCTGCTGGGTGGGCCCTGTTTGTGGGTCTAGCTCCTAAGGGTCGCCTCTTACTTACCCCTGGTCTCATCCAGTCTGCACACCACACACTTCCTGGCACAGCTGGTGCCCTTCCGCTCCCCTTCCCCTCTTAACTATTTCTTATTTCAACCCCACCTGGCTCCTCTCCCAGGACATTTGAAAGTCAGGCTCTTTTCCTGCCAGGAAACCCTCTCAAGTCTGTCTCATCTCCCTCTCTCTTCTGGGCTTTAAGTCCGGTCACCCCTGGAGTCAGGCTCCGTCTTTTGCTCTGTAGACTGGCCGACAAGTCAGCTTCTTGCCCCCTCTCCACCTCCCTGAGCACATGTGACCAACACTCTCTTTGGGACACCTCTCTGCACCGACCTGACCGGCAGGCCTTGGAGGGTAGAGAATCCAGCCCAGAGTCATTTCTGTGCCTGGGACAACGACTCCAACAAAAATGCCCTCTGAGCTTCAGCTCCCAGACCCGTCCAGCAGGTGGAGCCTGTGGGTACCGAGGAGAAGGGTGTGATCCTCCCGCACTGAGGGGCAAGCTAGCACCTGGGGCGGGGGGAGGACAGGAGAGGCACTCTGGGAAGGAGAGAAGAAATGGGTCCAGCCAGCAGGGTCAGAGTGAAACCGACAGAACGCGTCTCAGGACTTAGTAGAGCGTAGGTTCTTCTGTCTCAGCGCAGAAAGAATTCAGCAAGAGACAGAGAGACAGGTAAGGAAAGAGTTTATTAGTATAGGATACTTGTGAGACATGCAAGCGGGCGGGCAAGGAAGTGCCACACCCAGAGCTTAGTGGGCTACAGTTTTATGATCAAAGGAAAAGTGGGGAGGGGGAGAAGACCACCTTCTTTCTCATTCCTGAGTGGATGTCAAGCTTCCATCGTCAGTTTCTCCTCAGCCAGGGGAGATTTCTTGTAGCTACTTGGTCAAACTGGGACTGTTATGGCACAATGGAAATGAGCAAAAAGGCCGTAACATATACTAAAATATGGTAAATCATCTCAGGTTTCAGAAGAACGTCACCTTTCCCTTATATTTTTGTTTTTAGTGTGCGCAGAGGAGCATGTCCTAGGAATCATTAAATTACTCACCTCACTGGGCAGGATGTCTGTCTCACGCCACCATTGTTTTATTGTTTTGGAGGCATGTCTCATGTTTC
The DNA here is from genome assembly GCF_000442215.2 of Lipotes vexillifer. Taxonomy (NCBI): domain Eukaryota; kingdom Metazoa; phylum Chordata; class Mammalia; order Artiodactyla; family Lipotidae; genus Lipotes; species Lipotes vexillifer. Next base: position 732,299 of record NW_006773157.1, on the reverse strand, counting down.
TGTTGCATGGTTTTGTTGCTAAGCAAGACTGCTCGGTTTTGTGGTTAAGCAAACCTGCTTTCTTGAGTGATCATTAACTTACAGCGTCTCCCATCCTTTTTTTCTTTACTTACAATCCCCTAGTGGGATTCACTATTTAATCAGCTACTTTGTCCCTTTACTCTGTCCCTACCAAGAGGACCCCAGGGTGGCGAGGGTAAGAAGAACCAGCTCTACCTGAGAGGGAACCTGGTGCCTAGACAGACCTGGCCCTGTTCCAGCTTCTTCACTTTACTAGCTGTGTGGCCTTGAGGGAGTTACCTAGCATTTCTGAGTGTCAGTTTCCCCTTCTGGAAAATGGGCACAGTAATACCCATTTGGGGGCTAAAGTGTGAAATGTGCTTGGTCCAGAGAAGGAGCTCAATTCATGCCAGGCACTGCTGTAGCCGTCATTAGCAGCAGCATCCTGAGGACCTGTGGGCACCGACAATTCCATGAGGTGGCACTGAGGCCTCCCGTCAATCTGACATCTCTGCCAGGCCCGACATGCGGCTGTTGGCAGATGACAGCTCCTTTGCGGTAATAATGGGCCTGGCTTGTGAGTCCTCCCCTCCTCGTGCCCCTGCTGCTTATGATAATTTAATTGATCGCACTCACACCTGCTGTGGTTCTCCAACAGCTCTTCTTGGCTTAACTCAGAAAAGAGAAAAAAAAAAAAAAAAAAAAAAAAAAAAAAAAAAAAAAAAAAAAAAAAAAAAAAAAAAAACAACCCTGCCCAACATCTCTGTAATTAGGAGGTTTGGCTCAGTCCTGAGTCAGGGGATCATGAGTGAACCAGAGAGGGCTGCAGAGCCTCCCCTATCAGAAGTGTCAGAGGAGGAAAGAAACCAGCCCCAGCCCCAGTCAGGCCACCTCTGGGACAACTTCCTGTCTCCATAGGCATCCCTTTCCCCATTCACAGGGAGCGGATAATTAAACCAGGGTAATGAAGACTCATTCATTGCTAATTCCTGCAGTGTTGAAATGAATTTACAATCCTGTGCAAAGGAAAAAAAGGAATTTAAAATTTGAAAATAAATAAAACCTCAAATAGCACTTACTATGTGCCAGACACTCTTTTAAGCCCGTTACAAACAATAACTCATTTAAACTTGTCGTTTTGAAGGTGATATTCGGCTGTCAGCTTGGATTTGTAGCTGGAAGCTTTGTAAAAGAAGGCAGTTTGGATCAGAGACAATTTGTCAATGTTGCAGGTTGTCAAGGGTGTTGCTAAGAGGAGTCACTGTGTTTAAATTTTGTTTAACTCCTTGCTTCCAGAACAAAAAGTTGGATGGAGGGAAATGAATTTTTTTTTCTTAAAGAATAGAATGACAAATTGTTTTGTTTTTGTTAGAAAATTCAGGGTTGTGATTCTGATCCCTGTTAAAATTCTTTGAACCATGTAAATGAGACAGCCTTGCTGCTCTCTGGTGGCAGCATGCAAGTATAGCAGGAAAAGTACTCAAGTAATCAAGCAGGTTATTTTGCAAACCTGATGTGTGGTACTGTCAATTTCAGGTCCCTTAGATCAGTGGTCCCCAACCTTTTTGGCACCAGGGACCACTATGTGGAAGACAATTTTCCTACAGACCGAGGTGGGGGGGGGGGGGGGGGGGGGGGGGCGGTTAGCAGCGATAACTCAACTGATCCTAATTGATCATTGAAAGAAAAAAACGTAGCGGGTGGGAGGGGGGAGATGATAAGTTGAAACAAGACTGGCCGTATGCTGATGATTACTGCAGCTGAGAAAAAGTGTTTTTTAAATCAGTTAAATAGAAGGAAAAGAGTGTTCTATAAGTAGGAAACTTACTTTGCCCTATCTCATTCTGTAATTTGAGGCCTAGAAATGTTGAAGGGTCTGTCTCCTATTCCAAAGACAGTGATCTCCCACCCAGCCACCCCAGGGGGGTGGGCTCTGATGAACCTGCCAGTGGCTTCACCTCCACCCCCACCTACCACCCACAGCAGCAAGGTGACCACTGGATGAACAGAGATTCAGGGCCAGGGGAAAGGTGTGGCCTTCCCATCCTCCTCCTAGGCTGTAGTCAGTGGCCCTCCTTGTGGTCTTCAGGGCTCCTAGCTCAGTGCTTCATTAGGGCAGGTGTGTGCCACCTCATTGATGATTTCTTGCCACAGATTTGCTTTCCTCGATTTAACAAACATTTGCTGAGTGCATACTCTGTTCTAGGTACTGTGTTGGAAACTTTCTATGTGTGTTCTCATTCCATTTTCTGGGGTAGATGCCTTACCCCCATAGATGAGGACACTGATACATACCCTGAATCGCTATCATTTTTATGACTCTCTTCACCAGATTGTGAGTTTCTTGACCCAGGGGCTGTGCTTTATTTTTCATCTTTATTTCCCCATCATCTTTTAACAGTAAGGAGTCAATAATTGTTGAATGAATGATTAATCATTCAACAAGAGGTTATATGACTTACCCAGGTTATCATACAGCTGGTAAATGGCAGAATCTGGATTCAGATCTAGCCCAGAGCACCCTTTGCAGCTACACAGCTGCCCAAATGATGCTCAAACTCCTCAATTAATGAGACATTTGTAACTTCTAAACTTATATCGGTTGGCTGATGACTGCTGCAGAGGTAACTAATCCAGAAGACTGTCAGCTGATGGGGAGGGCATATCATGTGTATAGACCCCTTCCCTTGGCTCCCTGGTCCACAGACAATTGTGCATAGTGGTGTTCTGGAGCTGGCTCACACTGGCTCGTGAGAGCTGATCGTGCCCATCTCTTCCCAACCCTATGTTTTGTTACTTCATATCCGTAGCTTGCAATCAGCCATGGTAGGAGTATTTACGCCATGGAAATTGGCAAATACTACATATCAAGGTTTCCGTGGGTGGTTTTTCTCTGAAGACCTGACAAACCTTTACAAGTACTCACTGACTAGGTTGTAGCTGGTAATAGGAAGCTCTGGAGTGAAATGTGACCAGGAGGTGTGCATCTCCATGTGGTTATTTTCCCAGGGGAGGGCTGGGGCTATTACACCTCATAGTTCAGAGCTGCACATGTACAGGTTGCTGCACATGCTGTGATGCTGTCAGGAAGTCCATGAAGATGAAAGAACACAACTCTCAGCTGCTTTAAATCACTTGCCTCTCACAGAATTGGACAACACCATGACGAGGAGTTGGGGGGCTCCCCAGAGCACTTGATGAGTGATGGGCAATGCCAGTTCTTGTTCTTGAGGTACCCAGAGAATCTCAAGACAGTTTTTGGTGACTCTCTCTCTCCTTCCTGGATTTGTCCTTCCAAAGTCTGTCTAAGACGTCCTGGCTGGGTATTCTGGAGCAAACTCTGTGTGTGGAAGGAGAATAATGGAAAGCAGGTAGTTGTCTCACATAACTGTATCTCATTTAGCCTTAGGAAAGAGCCACCCTATGGGATAGACATATTATTCCCCATGTACTGAATTGAATAGTTTCTCCCAACATCCACGTCCACCTAGAGCCAATGAATGTGACCTTATTTGGAAATAAGGTCTCTACAAATGTAATCAAGTTAAGATGAGATCGTACTGATATGCCAGTCACCCAAATGCAGAGTCTAGGAGTCCCACATTCAGTCAGTTGCAGGTGCCGTCAACCCTACTCATCTTCATGCTGCTGTTTTCCCCATCCCCCCCCACCACCACTGCCTTGGTTCCAGGTCTCCTTAGCTTGTGTTTGGACCATTGCAGTAACTTTCTAATGGTCTCTGCTTCATCTGGTCTCTTCTTACTCAGATTCTTCTCAATCAGATCAGGGTCCCTGGGCCACCACCCTGACCATGGCCCTCCTCTGTTCGAAGTCTGCAGCCACTTTCACTGGCCCCAGAGAAGTCCAGATTCTCCTCCTGGAATTTGTAAGTCCTCCGTGGTCTGGCCCCAACCTGTTCCTCCAGCTTTGACCCCCCACCTTTGCCCCTTCACTCCCCCTTAGCCATCCAATATCCAAATTGAACTGCTCTTGTTTGTTCACCATAGTTTCCTGTCTTTGCTGGGATCAAGGGGTCAGTCTTCTGTTTATTGACTGGGTTCCTCTCTGGACCCCTTCATAACATAATGATGAGACCACGTACATCCTACACAGCCTCCAGTATTTATGCCCACCCCCAGATTTCTTTCCTTTCTCCCTCCTGCAAAGGAGTCATAATGGAGTGAGACAATCCCAGATGCAATTCTTTGCCCCTTATTTGCTGTGGGAATGTGGCAGGTTACTTGATCTGAGAGTCGGTTCCATCATACATCTGTCCTTCAGTGAGTTGTGGAGATGAAATTAGGAAATGGGGGCTCCTCTAGATCCCCAAGGACTCGGGATAACAAAGACGTAACATAAGTCACCATGTTGATATCAAGAGTAGCTGTCCAGAGACCAGGAGTCTGGAGACCTGGGGCAGGGGTGGGTGGCCTGATTTCTTGAGGCCCAGGAGGATAACAGGAGTCAACAGAGCCAGGGTGGGAGGGTGAGGCCAAGAACAGACAGGGCTGATTCTCCAGGGCCATACTGGGTACCAAAGTTCCCTGCCTGAAGATATGGGCCCCATGGTAGAGGACAGAGACACGAGACAAAAGCTGTCCCTGCCCTCCAGTCTCCCCCAGCTCAGCTGGGCATACTTTCTGCTCCATGTGGGTGGGAATGGACATGACTTGAGACAAAAGACTTGAGTTCTAGCCCCAGATGTGCAGTGATTCAGTGGGCCATCTTGGGCAAGACCCTGCTCCTCCATGGGCCTCAGTTTCTTCGTCTGGAAAATGACAGGGCAGGAGAGGAGGATCTCCAAGGTTCTTTCTACAAAAGGGACAGTAAGATGGAAGTTAATCTCCATCCACTGATATAGCAACAGAATTCTAAACAGATTCTAAACAAAGCCCTGACCCTCTGGCTGGCAGGTACTACGCTGACCCTTTCTGCAGAGGCCTCTGTGCCAGGGCAGCCCATTATCAGACACCTTCCCTGCTTCCTTAGGGAAACTAACAAGATCTGGGATGGCCACCCCAGGGCTTCTAAGGGAGGCTCTGCTGCCTGGTGGCTGTGGCAGCTGTGGCTGCAGGGGCAGGGGGTGGGGGGTGGTGAGGGAGCGGCAGGTGCTTCTGGGCCTAGTTTAGGGCACAACAGAGATGACAGCACATCTGCCCTACGTGTGTTTTCTTATTTGTTCCCAGCAGGAAATCAATGATGTCAGAAACCATGGGATAACTCTGCAGCCCCAGTCAATAGACCCTGATTAATTTGGTCATGGCTGTTGGGTAAATTTCCTGCATCATAATTAGAATTATTAATTAAAAATAGGAAATCAATTGACACAAATTAAGCAAAGGAGGACTCTGTTGGGCCACTTTGACATTGTTTGGGCAGGTACTTGAGGACACTGCGTGCTCAGCTCTAGTTTTGGGGCCCCGCATCCCATGTGACTCCCGGATCCTGCCCAGACTGTAAGAGTCTAGCTTCCAGTTCCCACAGCTAACAGGGGAGCAGAGAGAGCCCCTAGGCCTCCAAACTCCAGAGCTGGAGGCCCCCCAGAAGCACCTCACTCAATACCCTTATTTTTAACATTGGAGAAAAGAATTTGGGGAGAAAAAAAAATCTTTCTTTTATTTCTGCTTGTTATTTTGCATTCTCCGTTCACATGCATATATCATTTTATCATCATAACGTATACATATGGTATGTGATCTCATGTTCTTTTTCCTCTCAACAGCATGGCGTAATCACTCATTTGCCACCCAATTATCATTTGGATGGCTGTATAATATTCCATGGATGTACCATACTTTACCTTACCAGTTCCCTATTGTTGGCCATTGAGTTGTTTAATAATAATAATAGCTACATTCATGGGGGTGTTCTGTCCTCACAGCTTGTACTATGGGCTTTACATGCACTGTTTTGTCTAATCCTCACAATAATCCTTTGAAGCAGGTACTATCATTATCCCCATTTTACATTTCCCCATTTTACAAACAGGGAAACTGAGACTCAGCAGGGTTAAGGGACTTGCCCAAGGTCACATGAGGCTCACCGGAGGTGGAGCTTGTGAGAAACAGAGTTCTTAAGCACGACACTGCTCTGCCTCCGGTTTCCCTGTTTTTGTGTAAGCAGGTAGCCGTGCACAGCTTCCCACATCTTGCTTTTTTCTTTTCCAAATGTCAGTTTTACAGACAAGGAAACTGAGGTCTGAAGTAATCTGCTCCAAGTCCCACAGCTGGGCGATGGTATATCCAGGAAGGAAGCCAGGCCTTCTGCTCCTTGGTCAGGACTCCAGCTACTCCCCACCCCGGGTCCCCTTCCTCCTCTGTCCCCTCCCCTCCTTGCTCTCCCTCGGGATCCTCTGAAATCTCAAGGTGGCCACATCTGGTTAGAGCGGAGCGGTTCCTGGGAGCATCTGTCCTGAGCTGAATGCAGAGACTGGAGTCTCTGGAGGGACGGACAGGGCAGGTCCTGCTGCACCTGGGGAATCTCCATACCAGCTGTAGGGCAGCCACCACCTGTGACCGCTCCTCCCAGGCCCCTTTAAGCACATGCCCATCCATGTGATGCCACAGAGAGAGCTGCCAGGGCCCCAGCGCTTTAGCTGGGGAATTCCCTCCCTCTACCTTCGCCCCACACCCACGGCCACACCTAAGTCTCCCCACCCTCAGGAGTGAACCATCTGACCATGTCCACGAGAGCAGTTTTCTAATCTTCACTCCACCAAGACAGTGGCCTTCACTCTTCACGTGGGCTGGTGCCAAGGTAAGCTGCCTGTGGATTATAGGCTGTTTCAGTGGCTCCTGGTGATGGAGCCCCACCCTTCCCCCCCACCCCCACTGTTTAAGAGAACATCTAGGAGCGCAAGTAACACCGAGGGAAGTTATCAGGCGCTTACAATCTTGATGCGTTGTTATTTAGTATGAAAAGTAAATTATTCACCAGCTTTGTACTGCATTAGTAGCATATCACTGTGACAAACCTCACACTCCAGCGTGTTACGTCGGTTTGTCATGAATGACACAGCAGTGAGTGCACCAATCTGAAATACACAGACTGTTCTGCACTGGTTCCGAAAATTATTTTCTAAAATATCTGCCACTTTGGGCAAAGTCCTTCAAGGCTCCTTTTTTTCCCCCTTTTGTTTACAAGACCAAATATGACCCAGCATCTTCACTCACTAGATTCTGCTCAGCGGCCCTGACCTCTGCTTTTGAAATGCCCACACTCTGCCTCTTTCTTTCATGCTGACACA
>NW_006773157.1:684896-725043 GCF_000442215.2 Lipotes vexillifer | reverse complement strand
ACTCGGCCTCTTTCGTTCATGCTGACACAGCTCTTCCGAGGACAGAGTCCCTGGGTGTTGGGGAAGATAGTCTTCAGTCACAGATATGAATCTGCCTGACAGCTCCCAGCCCAGTACACTCCCTTCTCTGCCCCTGTTTTCCTATACCCACAATCAGCAGTCCCCCAGCCCCTTGGAAGGGGCCCCCAAGGACACTCCCTCCTCTCCAAATGAGGTTCGTGGTCCCCCGTGACTCCCTAAAAGCACCGTTAAGGAACCAGTCTTCCCTTGTCCCGGTAATTTACAGTACTGTGAGCCATAAAATGTTAGTTTGAAGTGTTCTCTAACCAACTTAATTACCACGAGCCTCCTCTGAAGATCGTTCCAGCTAGTTGAATATTAATCTGCAATTCAAAGAGTCCCCAGGCACAGACTGCAAGATCTCATACGTACAAGTAATTAAGACCACAAGCAGACAGACTCCAAAGAACCGGGAATTTTCTCCCAGAGCGCAAGAGCGAAAAGCTCTTACGAACTTCAGGTACATTGCTGTCCTTCTCACCAGCCCCCCAGCTCACCCTGCAGGCTAGGCTGCAACAGGAACTCAGGTTTTGCTATTTTGTGGTTTCTAGGACATGGGATATTGTTACACAGAGGCAGCCTGATGTAGTAGAAAGAACACTGGACTGGGAGTCCAGGAACCTAGTTTATAGTCCCTGTGGCTCTTTTATCTTAGACAGTTACTGTCCCTCTCAGACTGTAAGCCCTGTGGGGCAGGGATTGTGTGTGTGTGTGTGTGTGTGTGCGCGCGCGCGCATGCGCGCGCATGTGTGACACTTTATTTTCCTAAGGTTGTCCCAAGTATTGCCTTGACTATTACTTGAGGCTAAATGTTGCATAAGCCTCATGCTGATAATGACGCTGATTAACTCTGCCATCAGCGTGAGGAGGTAGCCAGGGCTGGCAGAAGTTCCTGGTGACTCACTTATGCTGACCCAAGAGACTTTCTAAAGTTGGCTCATTCGGTGATGGAACTGTGGACCCCTCAGCCCTAAGCAGGTTAGTGGTGTATAGCCACTGAGTAGGATCCCAAGTTAGACTTGCTGATAGCCACTAAACCAAGAGAGAAGGAATTCAAACCAGGACAGTAGAAAGAACGTGGTGAGGGGCAGTCCCTGGGGAGAATGAGGGGCTTGTGTTTGCTTGCAAGGCTGGATCAGCAGGCTCAACTCCCTCTGCTCCCCAGGGAAGCATGGAGGTCCCTCTCTCATCGTGTGTCCACCTGCACAGGCTCCCCTTGCTTGGAGACTAGACAGGCCGCCAGCGGATAGCTGTCCTTGGCTCTCTTCCAGCCCTGGAGCCCATTTCTCTGTGCTTACTGCTCTAGCCTTTAGAAAGGGCTTTTATATGCAGGTTATTTAATTCCATTCAGATACCTTATTCCTGGTATATAGGAACACAAAGCAGAATGACAACAGCAATTAATTTTCCTGTCGAGGATGCCAGGAGCTGGAAGAGAGCCAGACCAGAGCCAGGGAGCAAGCAGAACACCGAGATTTTGAATTCACAGCCCAGAGTCTCCGGGGCCCACCCTGTATAAATCATGTCTGCTTTGGGGCTCAGCCACACGTGAAGAAGGGAAGGGAAGTCTCTTTACTCTATGGACCCTGATGCTTGGCCCTTCCCATCAGAGATGAAATGGAAACGAAAGTTGTTGACTAGGCCCCTCCTCACCTCCCTCAGAGAGCTCTAGCCAGCATTTCTTTAGCCCTGTGGGCTCAGAGAACTCAGTAAGGGAGAAACCCAGTGCTTAGTTATGTAGGACATTTTAGCTGGCAGAGACCAAGTCCCATCCTTCACTTTAGAGCTGTGGAAGTTGAGGTCAAGTTGCAGTTGAATAGTAGTAGAGCAGAGAGTAGAGCCCCAGTCTCTTGACTTCCAGCTCAGCATCTCTCCTCTGCCCAATCCTGCCTCCCTCGTGATGATAACAAAATGGATGTGTGTGTGTGTGTGTGTGTGTGTGTGTGTGTGTGTGTGTGTGTGTGATTCTTCTCATCCCTATCCTACTTATATGGTCAATCCTTATTGCCTCCATTTTGCAAAGGATGAGTACTGAGGCTCATACAGTGCTACAACTTAGCAAGCCTTTTGTCATCTAAGAATTCATTTTACTCTTATAACCATCCTGGTGGATACATTTTAGTATACCCCTTTTCCACCAGAGAAAACTGAGGATTGGAGAAGTGAAGTGACTTTCCCAAGGTCACACACAAGCTAGTCACTGGGTAAGTTGGACTCGAGCCCAGCTCTTCTCTACTCTATTATGTGAACAGGTTAGTGGCAGAGCCAGCAATAGAATGTGGGCCCTGACACTCAGCCCTCAAACCCTTTATAATGTCCCAGGAGGACACATTTCCTTACCTGGCGAGACTGCCCCTCAGCTCAGTGAGTACCAAATGACACCACACCACTTTTTCCACTTAGAGATGCTTCACTACCCACCTCCACTCTGAAGTTCTGTGATGCTTGCAGATGTCACCAGGCACCATCTGAAAAGGTTTTGATTTGCCCACACGGAAGCCACCTGGACAGTTTTTCTCAAAACATTCTCAAGAGTTCTCTGAACTTAACTCACCGCCCCTGGCCCTCCACCTGCCACACTCACTGCCTTCTTTGCTTCCCACCCTGAGAGAGAGTTCCACTTCATACTTACTGGAGGAGGAACCATAATAGTGCTGCCAGTTAATAATAATGATAATAATAATAATATAATAATTATATTGCACTTCAGTGTTTTTGCAAGCGTGTTTTCAAGCATTCTGTCACCTGATGCAATTATCTCCACTGGACAGATGAAGAATCTGAGACTCACTGTAGTGAAGGGATTTGCTGCGGGTCACGCAATCTGTCAGTGGCTGAACTAGAACTCAATCCCAAACTTCCTGGTTCCCAGTTCTGTGCTTTTCAGCATGAGGTTGGGAAAGAACAAATACTAGCAGAAGGCGGGGAGTGGGGGAGACATTTCAGGAAAGCAAATGCCAAAAACCCTCTAAGAAGGGCTTCTTCCTGTCATTTTGATCACCAGAATGTCCTGGAAATTGAAGCATTAATTTGTAGCTTAGAGTGACAAGAATAGAAGGAATTATTCTGCTTTCCATGGTCTGTGTTCAGACGTTCCTTGGTGTGGAATTCAGCACCAAGGACAGCGCCCCTGGCCCTGGCGTTCGTTGTTAAGACCTGAGAAGCAGAAGAGTCCAGCTTTCATCCTCTGTGTAAACCATTTACGGAATACTTAGAGCCCATCTGACCTCTGCTTGAATATACCCCCTGCAATGGAGGAATCTTACACTTTCAGTCCTTCCCACTGATACACGGTTTGTTCTTGGCCATTCCTATTACAAGTAGAGGAAGTCAGGGGAATGGTTACACTGAGAAGAGGATCACCAAATCCCTTTAAACAGTATTAAATATTTGTGACGTATAGAAAAATAAAAGCGTAATATGAAAAACACCCACCACCCCTACTGAAAAAAATATAAAGATTCACTGTGTTTGCCTCAGATCCTTTTTGAAGAAGGAAAAATTTGAAGCCCCCTTAGCGTCTTTCTCTGATCAAATTCTCCTCCCTCCCTCTCCCCAGGGGTCATCTTTATGGTTGTTAAGACCCTCCAGTTCAGAAAGTTATGTCAGAGCCAGAAAGGTTCCTGGAGACCTTCTTTTCCAACCCATTCATTTAGCAGATGAGCAAAGCAAGACCTGGAGAAAGGATTTGACTTAAGATCTCAGTGGTGGTCCTAAGCCTTTTCATGGCCATCATCTTCTTCTTCTTTTTTTTTTTTTTTAATTAATTAATTTATTTTTGGCTGCGTCGGGTCTTCGTTTCTGTGCGAGGGCTTTCTCTAGTTGCGGCGAGAGGGGGCCACTCTTCATCGCGGTGCGCGGGCCTCTCACTGTCGCGGCATCTCTTGTGGAGCACACGCTCCAGACGCGCGGGCTCAGTAGTTGTGGCTCACGGGCCTAGTTGCTCTGCGGCATGTGGGATCTTCCCAGACCAGGGCTCGAACCCGTGTCCCCTGCACTGGCAGGCAGATTCTCAACCACTGCGCCACCAGGGAAGCCCCCCATCATCTTCTTTTTAATTTCATCCCAGTCTTTGGTGTGGGGTGAGGCATGGGTTAGTATATCTCTTTTACACATCTTTGGGTTGTTTGACTGCCCACCTTTTTAGCTTTCCTCCTCACCTCAGAGATATCAAGTCACACTCTGTTGCATGTGGAAATATCAGGAAAATCATAGAATCCCCTGTTTTTCATATGAGAAATTTGAAGTCATGGTAAAGATGACTAAATAATAAGGGAAATCAAATTGACTGGCCTTACGGGGGTTGAGAATGGGATTGAGTGGAGCAGGACACGAGGTGATGGGGCGGGGGGAATAGCTTCAGCAAAGCCCCAGGCACACGAAGGCAGAGTCTGCTGGAAACCTGGGTGCGAAGGGTGCCGAGGTTGGGGGTGGGGCGCGGGGGAGGATAGGGCAGTGGGAAGGTGGACCTGAGTGTGGAGGACTTTGAATGCCAGGCCCCCAGGCATCTGGACTTGAGCCTCGAGCCACTGAAGGCCTTGGAAGGGCTCTACACAAGGTAGTGACCTCATCAGATTGGTCATTTGGGAAGATCACTCCAGAAGTTAGGCACAAGTGGGGTGGGAGAAGATACTAGAAGTGGGGCACTCATTTGGGCACTTGTCACAATGATCTGTAGCCACCCATAGCTTCTCCTTCTCCTGGTGCTGTTAGGTTATTTGGCAGATACTGGACAACTCTCTCAATAAGGCCCTGATGGCTTATCCCAGGCCTGCTTTTCCTCCCCACCCTCCATTCAGTCACTCCCAGTGATAGAAAATTTGTCTTCATGAGACATCAGAAAAACATAGCAAGGGAAACCATCACTACCCACTCTCACATGGCCGGGAAAAGGCAAGCAAAGGGGAGAGTTTTGCCCTCTGTTTCTGGCTCGCAACTGTGGTTCAGCTCTAATGCTGCGATAGAAGCAGCCCTGGGCCTCTGGAGACCTGTTCAAGGCTCAGCACTGTCCCTAGTTCATCACGTGGTCTTGAACAAATCGCTTTCCCTTTCTAGGCCTCTGAGTCTTCACTTGCAAAGGGGGTGAACGGAACTAGCTGATCACTAGGGTGTCTGCTGTTCTAATGCTTTGTAATTACAACCTCCTCTTCCCTCTCTGTGAATCATTTATGGGACTCAACTCTGACGCCTACAAATAGTCTACTCAACCCTGGTCCTTCACCTCATAATCATAACGGCTACAACTCATTGTCCATTTATCATGTGCTTGCCACTATGCTGAGCCCTGTGTAATTGCATTTAATTACTACAACTACCCTACCAGGTAGGTGCTATCATTATTTTCATTTTACACGTGGGGGAAACTGAGGCACGTAACATTTTAGTAACTTGCCCAAGGTCACCCTGCAGAATTCGAACTTGAACCCAGGTCTGTTAGCCTCCACAGCCATGCTCTGAATGCCTGTGCCTTAATGCCCAGCCCCAAGCTCAGATCTGCACCTGGTCCCCATGGTAGCACCTTCCAAGGTCTCCTTGGTCCACATCAAACCTTGAGGGAAAAACTTGTCTGGGGTTCTTCTGGACTTTGTGAGTGACCAGACCCCACCCCCACCCGGAGAGCTCTGCTGAGGTGCTTGTCTTCTGTTTGCTTATTTTAATAAGATTTTCCCTCTCTCGACCCTGAGTGATGACAGGTAGCCAGCTAGAACTAACTACAGTGTTAATTTTGCCTTAAAATCCTCCACCAGCTCCCCAGCTGGAGACAGCTTGAACCATGAGCTCATTAAGCAACAGAAGCCTGTCTTCCCACCACTTAGATGCAGGCGAGAAAATTCGTAATAGACCTGCTTTTACACTGAGTTGAAAAGAGCGGCACTCACCCAGTCCTGAATAACTTGCTTTCAGCCCCCATCCCGCTCCCCCGCTCCCAGCATTCAATTAGCTGCCAGTTAGACATCAAGGGTTCCCCAGCCTCCTGCCAACCCCCGACCCAAAACAGGAGCTCTCAGCCCAGGTTCAAAGGCATTTTGATTGTGTGCCTGAATTTATCCGGTTCCCTTCACTTGGGCCTGTCTTCCTTTCAAAGTGAAATGCTTTAAAAGGAAAAGAAAAGAAAACCATACACACTGGGGAGGCCCACTGGGACCCCCTGTGGTTCAAACATCCAGTTCAGAGGGCCTCCCGACCGCCCTCCTACACAGCTCCCAGCACATCCTGGGCAGTCAGCCTCACCTAGTCCTCCCACCCCAACCCCTTTGGGTCCCAGCCACTGCGGGAGGGAGATGAGAGGGAAGGATGGGTAGGGCAGAGGAAAGGAGGGTGAGAGTGGGGAGAGAGGCAGCAAAGATGGAAATGGAGACAGGTAGAGAGATGGAGGGACACCAGGAGAAACAGCTGCTAAGTCTCCTATCCTCCCCAGGGAGGTTGAGCTGCAGAATGAGGACCACCTTTGTAGTCCTCCAGCTTCCAGGGAACCTGATTCCTGGTAATGACAGTATCCTCTTCTGGGCTCTGGAGTGCTAGGGTGGAGTAGCAATCATTCCAGCCTGAGGGAAGCGTCCCCTCTCCCTCAGTTTCTAAGCAATTCTTATCCTTCTCTCCCCACTTATACCAGCTAGGCAGGGCTGCTAGGTACAGATGTTCAGGTTGTGCACTGAGTAAAGCTGACGTAGAGAAACTTCTATGGGGTGCACGTGGATGGGTGTGGGGACTCCAGCCCTCCCAGAAGTCCTGGAGGAGCCTCTTCTGTACATAGTCAGGGACACTCACTGCCTGGAGGCTGCTCCAATCCTGTTTCTTCCTAGACATGCCCCAAGGTCCCTTCTCTTGTGAGCTGTCTGAGGCCGAATTTCTGTCCCCACCCCCCAACTCTAAAGAGCCTAGAGATGTTCCAAGCAGACTCTCCTACCGATTATCTCCCTACAGCCCATGATGACATTCCTGCCTCCAGGCCTTCGCTCATGCTGCTCTCTACTGCTTTCCCTTATTCCTAAGTCCACTCTTCCTTCAGGCCTAGGGAGTCCCATCTCCTCCTTGAAGCCTTCCCAGCCCTGGGGGCCATGCCTCTTCTGCGTACCTCAAGTTCACAGTGTGAACAGCCGCCACGTCTCCCTGGGCATTAGCTCCTTGACCTGTAGTGAAACTTCTCCTTTGTCCTTTTCATGCGTCACTGTGCACGCCCCATCCCCACCCCGGGTCACAAGGACTGAGGGCAGGAGCTGTGCCACTTTTTATCCCCTGCTCCTGCACCATTTCTTGCGTAGATTTGTTGATGAATTGTTCATTGAATCAACATGCATTAATACTGGGTGCCCAACACATACCAGACAGCGTGCTGGGCACTGTGTATACAGTAGGGAACAAAGCGGACTTGGTGCCTTCCACAGATGCCCTTGCTTCCCCAGACCCTCAGCGCTCACAGCTACACACCAGAGGCCGCTGTGACAAACAGCTGCGGCTCTGCCACAGGCACAATACACAGAGCCAGCAGGACGTGCGGCAGAGAGAATGCCCACCCCGCCGCCCTCCACCAGGGGCAGGACTGAGGGGTTAATGGAGAAATGCCCCAGCTCCCTTGCCCCTCCATTGGGATAACTCTACTCCCGAGTTCTTGGTTATCTCCCAGAGGTACAGGGGGATTAACTCCTGCTGTACTGAATCTCCCTTCCCTTTCCTTCCCCTCCCCTCCCCACAGAGTCACCTCAGGGTCTGCTTCCACAGAAGCCCAAACCAAGTCCCTCCCTGAAGGTGGAGGTGATGACGAGTCAGGTGATGATGATAATGACCTATGAATCCAGCTAATACCTCAGCTCCCTAATGAGTTTACCCTTGCACATAACATGATGCCTTGTTTGATGACTTTGCTTATTCATTTATTCATCTCCACATTTTCTGGAAGGGTTTGTTAAATAGTACTGAGCACCTCCTACTTGCAAGTCATTAAAAAGGAACTTTTACACTATATACTGGCCACGATTGTCTAAGGCACCTAAGACCCATTTTATAGGTGAGATGAGGAAGCTAAGTCTCAAGGGATAATGGAGGTCACACAGGTGGTAAGAGGCAGAGATGGGATTTGAACCCAGGTCTGTGTGATTCCAAAGCTCAGGTGCCTGATGAGTAGCATCAAACAAGGCAAATAAGCAGTAGGCACAATGCATTTAGAGTGAGTGGGGAGAGGGAAGGCTCCTGAAGCTTCCCTAAGGGAGAGGCATTTAATCTGGGCCTTAATGGATAGGAGGGTTTCAGGAGATGGAGAAGCCCCGCTGCGTGGGGTCTGCAGGGTTTTAAGGAGTGACTGCCACATGAAGGACAAGGATGGGTGCTCTGGAGGAGGCTGAGCGCCCCCCATCCCAAGACGGAATGAGGGGTGCTGAGGCCCAGACCACTTTTTCTAACTGACTAATTAATTAATTAATTTTTGGCTGCATTGGGTCTTCGTTGCTGCACACGGGCTTTCTCTAGTTGCGGCGAGCGGGCTTCTCATTGTGGTGGCTTCTCGTTGCGGAGCGTGGGCTCTAGGCATGAGGGCTCAGTAGTTGCGGTGCACGGGCTTAGATGCTCCACGGCATGTGGGATCTTCCCGGACCAGGGCTCGAACCCATGTCCCCTGCATTGGCAGGTGGATCCTTAACCACTGCGCCACCAGGGAAGTCCAGCCAGACCACTTCTGCTAAGTTCAGCTCATTAGATTCCCTCTAAAATCCCAGGTCCCTATGGGCTCAGAGGGGGTCCCAGAAGCTGAAAGTGTAGGTATCCCGCTTAATGAAGCCGCCTGCCACTGCCCGCCGCAGGCCACGCCTGTGGTCACCAGAAATCCAAGGGTCATTAACCCCATCCAGTTTGTTCATTTGCTGGTCATGTTCCTCATCCAGATAGCTGACTGGGCAGTCAGCTCCTGGAGTGGCCCTGGCCTCCTCCACAGCCTGAGTCTCCTTCTCGTGGTTCTCAGCTGCACGGGGGCGGGGGCGGGGGGGTGGCGGGCGGCCACCACCGCTGTAACTGGGCCTCTCAACTCTCCGGCTCATGGCAAATGCAGCACCCGCATTTAGTGTTAGGTGAGACAGGCTTCAAGAGTCACTGCTTGGCACCCAGAGACATAAATAACAATAAGGGAACTATATTTAGCAAGGCCTCTGCCTCTCCTGGAGGGGGGCACATAATGTATGAGATCTCAGCTTGTGTACAACTGTCAGCACATTTTCTGAATCACCTGGATGCCGATGCACGGAGCTGCCCCAACTGATTTTCCTCCCCATTCAGGAGCCCTCCCCTCCCCTCCCCAGATATCTCCTGCCTGGTGGGGTGACGAGGGGAGCATCTCGATGGCACCAGGAGGAAGGGAGCTCTCGCTCACTCCCTCCCCCCACCTCCTTCTAAACAGGAGGTCCTGGTTTACCCAGGATGGTGATGGGCTGCAGAGAGGGACCATGTCCCTCCTGGCTCAGGGTTATAAGTCCTGCCCAAAGGGAAGTCCCGCTTTCTTTCTTTCATGGAGTCACGGTAGAACCCTTCAAGAGCTTCCCATTGCTCTTAAAAGAAAAGCCCAACTCCCTGCCATGGCCACGTCTGGCCCGTCTGCCTCACCTAGAGCCCTTCCCTCTCTCTCAACATCCCAGCTGTGCTGCCCCCTTCAGTGCCTTGACTCTGCCAACCTTTCCCCACCTCAGGACATTTGCCCGTGCTCTTGCTTCTACCTGGAATGTTCTTACCTCCTACTCTCGCCACGACTGTCTCCTTCTCATCCTTCAGCTCTTAGCATAAATGTCACCTCCTCGGAGGGGGCTTCCTTGACCTCTCAGTTGAACCCCTGTCTTTGTTTACCATCAAGCTGTTCTTTGCACCTTCGTACCCCTGTTGTAACTTATGATTATATATTTACTTGTTAATCTATTCACCTGTTGAGCAAGTATTTATTGAGCATCTCTATGCCAGATGATGGTCTAGGTACTGGGGATACAGCAGTGAAGGAAACAGGTCCTCAGGGAGCTGACATTCTAGTGGGAGTCCCAGACAATAAACAAAAAGATGAAAGTAAATATATGATACAGTGATTACATAATATCAGATAGAATAAGTTCTCGAAAGAAAAATAAAGCTGGGGGGATGGGGGAGAAAACTTGGAAAGGTTGATCCAAGAAGGCTCTGAGGAGGTGCTGTTTGAACAAAGGCCAAAATAGAGGCCTTTCGTGCTTCTTGTCTGTCTCTGCTCCTGGACTGTTAGCTCCGAGACAGTATCCTGGGTGCTCTATTCCCCACTTGGCCCCCAGTGCCTGGCGCATGTAGGCATTCACTAAAGTCTTATGGAGTGAATGAACAAATGGACAACTGACCAGACCTCCTACCACTATAGCACAAATGTCTTTCCTTCACTTCATCCTCAGCAGATCCCAGGAGCAGCTGGCCCCTGTTCTTCGATAATAACTCTCAATAGATGGGAAGGCCATTTGTCACTCCACCCTCAGGCCTCCTCTCTCCAGGGAAACCAGAGGTCCTCACCCAGCAGTGATGGATAGAGTGTCCTCTGACTGGCAGGCCCAGCTGGGAGCTGCTCTCAAAGTCCCTCCCCGTGCAGGGACAAATGGACCATGACACGAATGACACAAATAGCAAGACAGAGTTGAGCAGGAGACCTCAAATACCAAAGAGACATGGCTTCCTGATGATAGGTGGGCCCTGTGTTAAGTGACCCCACTGGGGAAGCGGTACCATGGAGAATGGTGGGTGGGATCAGAGCCTGAAGACGTGGAGTCTCGGCTCTCCTAACTAGACCAGGGGCCTTGGGCAAGCTGCCTCATTGCTCTGGCCCTCGGCCTGTCCACCTGAGCAATGGGAATACCAACGTTTGCTTTGATGACCTGTAAGCATAGAGGTGCTTTGGAAGGTCAAGGGTGTACAGATAAGCAGAGTTATTCCAAATAACAAGTTAATTGTGCAAAGACTTGGAAGAATGGTTGTATAAAGCGAGGCAAACCTGCATTTGTTGTCTTTGTTGTCAAAATTCTATTTATGCCTATAATTCAGTGGGCGCCTGTGAGCAGAAATTCAGAGCACACACACGTGCTCCAAGGTTCAACACTTTGCTTCCTCCTTTGGCTTTGCTGTTCTCCCCATCCCTGACTCTTTGTCTCTGATAGTTCCTCCAGGTATTTCAGAGAGCTCAGCATGTCTGAGATGGGAGGAATCTTAGGGCTTGTCTAGTGCTACCCTCTTTATTTTACGATGGGGAAACTGAGGGCCAAAGAAGGGATGTGATTTGCCTAAGGCCACACAGAAAGTCCGGTGTCCATAACCCCCAGATGGGGCCAGAGGCCAGGAGGGGATGGAGGGTAGAGGCTTTCCTTAAGCAGGTTATTGCTTCTCTGTGTCTCACTTTCCTTATCTGAATATGGAGATTATGGGGTTGTTGGGAGGGTTAAATGAGATACTACTTGTAAAGAGCTCAGACAGGGCTTCATATATAACAGGGCTCACTGCGTGTTAGCTGCTACTGTCCTACCAGCAGGCACCAACAGTGCCACACAGCCATTCCAATCAGTGGGTGCCCTTCCCTACCAGTTAATGAGTATTTTTTTTTTAACATCTGTATTGGGGTATAATTGCTTTACAATGGTGTGTTAGTTTCTGCTTTATAACAGAGTGAATCAGTTATACATATACATATGTTCCCATATCTCTTCCCTCTTTGTCTCCCTCCCTCCCACCCTCCCTATCCCACCCCTCCAGGCAGCCACAAAGCACCGAGCCGGTATCCCTGTGCCATGCGGCTGCTTCCCACTGGCTATCTACCTTACGTTTGTTAGTATATATATGTCCATGTCTCTCTCTCGCCCTATCACAGCTCACCCTTCCCCCTCCCCATATCCTCAAGTCTGTTCTCCAGTAGGTCTGTGTCTTTATTCCTGTTTTACCCCTAGGTTCTTCATAACATTTTTTTTCTTAAATTCCATATATATGTGTTAGCATACGGTATTTGTCTTTCTCTTTCTGACTTACTTCACTCTGTATGACCGACTCTAGGTCTATCCACCTCATTACAAATAGCTCAATTTCGTTTCTTTTTATGGCTGAGTAATATTCCATTGTATATATGTGCCACATCTTCTTTATCCATTCATCCGACGATGGGCACTTAGGTTGTTTCCATCTGTGGGCAATGAGTATTTTTAATGTCATCCTTGGTTATATTCATCATTCCCAAGTTCCTAGCCCCTTAAGCAGCACAGCAGTCCACAGGACTTCCCAAAAAAGACAGAGAAGACAGAAACCTTGCCCAGCCGGATCTCCGGTAAAACCACCTATAAACCTGTCTTGGTTTGCTCTCATCCCTGAGAGCTCTGAGCTGTGTTCTAGCCCAGTGCCATTCAGGGTGGTCTGTGGACCCAGAGTCCAGGAGTTGTCACTGGCCAGCGATGAGATAAGTAAGAAAAGTGATAGTAAGTGTTTAGAAGCTTACAGTAAGTTTGACATTGCTGTGACAGCCAAGCCCGTGGTCGGTGGACTCCTCTGCTGAGCAGGGCATGGCCTAGTGTGGGTGCTGTCAGAGGCTCACGGAGAGTGCCACATGGTGTGACCTGCCTACGAGTCAGGCTCAGTTAGGACCGTGTGTCTGTCTATGATGGATTGGAAAATAAAACAAACAGAACTGGTCCTTTCCCATGGATAGTTTGAGAAGCAGTGGTCTAGCCTTCCTTCAATGAAGCAAACTCCTCAGCCTGCTTTTGCCAAGCCCTCTGCAGCAGAGCTGCGTGAACCCCTCCTTGCAGGCTGCTCTACACCCTGAACTCTCCCTCCCTGCCTCTGCTGCCCTCCGCTCAGACTGTCTTCCCCTTGCTTTCCCACCTATTGAAATCCTATCCCTCCTTCTAGATCCTAAATCAAATCCTCTCCCTTCCCCAAGGCCCTCCTGGGCAGATTAACCCCTCCCCCCATGCACCCCAAACCTCCCAGTGCCCTTTCACCTCCAGCAAGTGCCGTTCCCAGTCTGTCTCATGTCCACGGATCCTGCATGTGTGCCTGACCTGGGTCACTCTGTGGCCCCAGAGGACCAACTGGGTCCTCCCACCCTTTTTAAGCCCCACCTAGTCTAGACCTTACATCTAATCAGTTTTCAATAAATGTCAGCCAAGGTGATCCAAAGCACCAGGTGTACCGGTCAGCTCCAGGTGCTGTCTTTGCCAAAAGAAAAAATGGATCAGATGTGAATCCATTTCATTGGAACAATCGTGGTGTAAGCCCTGCAGGACAACCAGGGAAGCCACTGTGTCTGCTGGTGAGAACAGCCTTCCACCAGGCCTCTGGGGTGTGACATTAGCTCCCAGGATGAGCAGCTGAGACAGAGGGTTCCAGGTCCATCCTGCCCCTGGCCCACAGCTGACTCTCCACATGACTCTCCAGGCTACCCTGGCCCAAATGACCTCAACTTGTTTTCCCACTCCCTGTGCCTGTGACCCCCTAGTGAGCTACTGGAGCAGCTCTACAAACCCCACCTTCCTCCTCCTCCTTCCCATCTGATGAGAAAGATCCCCAGTCCATCACGAACAGGGCAGCAAGTGAGTCCAGTTTTCGTTCAAAATTCTCTGTGGGCCCACGAGGTAACCCGCCTCTGCCCAGCCTCCACTTTCACTGCTTTTTTTCCTGCTTCCTGCATATCCCCTGTGGGGACGGTGACAGACAGAAAGCTCCTTAAGGACACAGACCCCAAGCACCACTGTGACTGCTTCCGCACGAGTGTCCATTGCAGTGCTGGCCCTGAAGTGGCTGCTCACTGAGTGAGGGGATGAAGGAGAAGGCATTGCTTTAAACTGCAGCAAGAAATTCCTCAGCTAGACCTATGGAAGAACTTCCTGGCTGTGAGAGGAATTAAACGCAGACATTTAAAGGCAGAAAGGGTCTTAGAAGTTGGGTTTTCACCCTCCCCCCCCACCATTTAGCTGCTTAACCCGTTGTCCCTATGTGAGAACCCAGCAGAAAACTTAGCAACTCTGGAGCTGTGGAAATGGGGTGTCCAGAGCCCCTGTCATGGCCCCAGTGCCCACCTGAGACATAGGACCCTTAGGACTCAGTGGGTCACAGTTTTACACCCACTCATCTGGGTTAATCCTGTCTATCTGCCATGGGAGACGCCAAGGCCTGGAAGGGTGGTACCTTCCTTGCCCAAGGCCTGTGACAGAGCCAGAGAGAGGCTCTTCCACTAGACTAGACCTCACTGTTTGCAGCAAGTCGGAGTGAGGGGGACGATGGGAAGTGGAGGACAAGGCTGTGGAATGAGTTCATGCCTCATGGGCGTGGATCCCATGACCTTCCTGTGTCCTTTCCTGCTCTGCCTGTTTTAAGTTCATCTCCCTCAGAGCCCACATCTGGGGGTCCCAGTCCCACACCGAAGAGTTTCACCAAATTCCCTTTGATTCCCAACTGCCCGTCCCCCTCCTCAGCCTGGGGTTTGCTCAGGAGCTTTCAAAGGGAGGTGAGAGCTGGGCCCCGCTGGGGAGGGTGCAGGCCTGGGCAGAGGGTCCCCTGGTGGGTCTGTGGTATCTTTGCCACCTTTGAAAGGCTCTTCCAAAGAGGTAATTCCTTTGTGCGCAGACATGATTTATGAGGCTTTCTAGGCAAATTGTGGAGATAAATTGTGGTCTTTGGGGCTGGGAAGCTTCAAAGGCAGTGATGCAGGGAGATCAGAGAGTGCTGGGCCGCCAGGAGCTGGGCCCTCATTAAAAGCCTCTGGTACTGACGGGGAAGGGGGGTTAGGTTTTGAGCAGAGCTGAGGACAGACTAGCTCAGGCTGGCCCCTGGGTCCATTTGGGGCACCCACAGCTTAGGGAAGGGAGGGACAGGCCAGGGAGTCCACGGAGCTGTCGCCATCCTCTGCTCAGCCTAGCCCAGGGACCTTGCAGGCACGGGGTCTCACCCCCCGGCCTCTCACTGATGACCTGGACCTCCCCCTTCCCCTCTGGTCTCAATATCCCCTCTGTACGAGAAGAGCATAGGCGTAAATGAACTCCAGTGTTCTGCCGTGCCTCCCACTCGATGCTCTGTGGTTCAAGGCCCTGTTGTCAAATGTCCCCATTTGAGAAACAGGCCAGAGATCACACGGGCTCTGAGGTGATGGACGAGTCACCTAACCACACCTGACCTTGCTTCCTTCCTCTGAAGAATGCAGATAATCATAGCTATGCAGAGGAACCATGGCTTAAACTGAACAAGTACAATACCTACTGCAAAGTACCTAATACCTAGTTTTCTTCCCCATCGCCTGTCTACACAGTGTCGTGGCGTACTATATCTGGGGCGGTCTCTGTGAAGTTGATAAATTTGACTTCTAGACCATCCCATCTCCTCTCTCTGAAAGCAGGTTAGCATACATGCACACACCCCCTTCCTAATCTGGCGCCCAGGTCTGCTAATTGCCGCTTGGATATTAACAGATAACTGGGGTATTATTGCCCCGTGATGTGACTCACACCCCCCCCCCCACACACACCCCTACACAAACATGGGATGATGTGCAATTTAATAGGGGATTCCTGAAACGCTGAAGAATGGAATCCTAATGGTACAATGCCAGGCAGACTCAGCGATATCTAGAAGCAGGGGTCTGGTGCTGGTTTCCAGATGCATCCATCCACAGAGAGATATAGGGCACTGATTAAACGGACTTACTGAATCTCCCCACTCCCTCCTGATATTTTGATGGCGTGATGTCTGGTTAAAATGGACTTGGGGGCTTCCCTGGTGGCGCAGTGGTTGAGATTCCGCCTGCCAATGCAGGGGACACGGGTTCGAGCCCTGGTCTGGGAAGATCCCACATGCCGCGGAGCAACTAGGCCCGTGAGCCACAACTACTGAGCCGGCGCGTCTGGAGCCTGTGCTCCGCAACAAGAGAGGCCGCGATAGTGAGAGGCCCGCGCACCGCGATGAAGAGTGGCCCCCACTTGCCACAACTAGAGAAAGCCCTCGCACAGAAATGAAGACCCAACACAGCAAAAATAAATAAATTAATTAATAAACTCCTACCCCAACTCTTCTAAAAAAAAAAAAAAAAAAATGGACTTGGTTGCCTGGAGCTGTGGTCGAGGCTGTGGCAATGGACACGAGGAAGGTAATGAGCTGAAGCCACTGACTCTGCTCAGGGCATTTTAATGTACCTACTGGCTTCGTTCCCCCTGCCCTGCTCCCCGAGACCCGACCAGCTCCCGGGCCCCCTGGCCTGACAGTGGGTGCTTTTCTAGTTGTAGCTGCCCCAGCAACAGCCTTCCCAGCACCCCTCCATCATCCCCTGTTCTGATGGGTCAGTGTTGCCCATTTGCTTGTCTGTTTTACAAATCAGCCCCTAGAACATAATGGGTGCTCAAGAATTGTTTGACAAGTGAATAAATGAGCATAACTCATCCCCCAAAAGCTGGTGTGGTGGGATGGAAAGAGCTTTAGATGGACATGGCCAGCTAGTTTCAAATCTGGCTCTCCAGTGTATTAGCTGTGTGACCACAGGCAAGTCACTTGGCCCCTCTGATCAGTTTCCTGACTTGGAAAATGTAGCGGGTACACAAGATGCCCTCTGAAACCGAAGACTAAGAAAACCAGTCTTTGACTCTCAGCTCTGCCTTTTGCAATTTGGGGTGCTTTTTCCCCTGAGAGGACATTTCTAAATATCTGGAGACATTTTTGGTTGTCACAGTTGTGTGTGGGGGGTGCTACTGGCATCCAGTGGGTAGAGGCCAAGGATGCTGCTAAACACCCTACAATGCACAGATGCCCCCACAACAAAGAATTTTGTGGCCCAAAATGTCAATCATGCCGAGACTGAGAAACCCTGATTTACTTATTTCATGTCTCTGAGCCTCAGTTTTCTCCGTTGAAAAATGGGATAATAATCCACCTCACATGGTTTGTCTCAAATCCTCTTTGAAACAAGGCAAGGTATGAACAAATGGCACAGGCTTAGTAAGAGGGTTAAATGATACAATCCCTATGAGAACACAGCTCGTCCATAGGAAGCTCACAGGGTTAGGGTTTTGCCTATGCGTGTGTTTAGTCCTCTACCCCTGCCACCCTCGAGGACCAGTGGGACGTGAAGGCGCAGCCTGCGTTCCAGGCAGCCATGGTGAGTTTTGCCTGCCCTTGGAGGCTTGAGGGAGATATAGACAGTGTGGTTAAATAACACAGAGTAACAAGTGTAATAACTAGGTCACTAAGAGCTAATGATACATCATTATAATCCTGTGCTGTCAGCATCTGCTAGGCTTAGGGACTGTGTCAGGAGATTTGGGTTTTAATCTACAGCACCTTGGTCTATTAATATTTAATTCCAGCAATCTAAGTGGTGGAGAGATAGGGGTCAGAGCCATGGCTCAGCTCAGAGCCTGGGTAACCACCTTGAATTTTTCTTTCCACACAAGGGCAAGCATACCATCTACCCGGTCTCCTCTGGCCTGTTTCTCAAGTGGAGACATTGAGCAACAGAGCACAGAATCACACAATATCAGAATGGGAAGAGATCCCAGCGTATACCTACTGGTGTTTCTTTTTCTTCTTTTCTTTTCCATAATGGTTTATCACAAGATATTGAGTATAGTTCCCTGTGCTATACAGTAGGACCTTGATGTCTGTCTAGTCTATATATAATAGTTTGCATCTGCTAGTCCTAAACTCCCAATCCTTCCCTCCCCCACCCCATACTGGTGTTTTTTAATGCGGACACCACTGGCACTTGGAGGGCATAGTTCTTCATTGTACAGGACTGTCCCTGATCATTTGTGACAACCTAATCCCTCCCTCCCCCTATTTCCAGGTGCCCTGTTTGGGAGGGTGACCTACTCCAGGCAAGAACCACTGATCCAAATCTGTCATTTTACACATCTAAACACAGAGGCCCAGGGAGGGGAGGGGGCTGCCCAAGATTGCCCAGCATTGGCTCTGACCCACCCTTCGATGCTCCCTCAAAATTGCAGCTTGGGTCTGGAAAAAGTGGAGGGGCTTGGCCTTTGAGGATTTGCCTGTGCTTCTTTTTATGTAAATAAAGTTATTTATTTTGTTTTATTTATTTTTGGCTGTGTTGGGTCTTCGTTGCTGCACACGGGCTTTCTCTGGTTGCAGCGAGCGGGGGCTACTCTTTGTTGCGGTGCGCGGGCTTCTCGTTGCGGTGGCTCCTAAGTGCGCGGGCTCAACAGTTGTGTCTCGCGGGCTCTAGAGCGCAGACTCAGAAGTTGTGGCACACGGGCTTAGTTGCTCCGTGGCATGTGGGATCCTCCCGGACCCGGGATCGAACCCGTGTCCCCTGCATTGGCAGGCGGATTCTTAACGACTGTGCCACCAGGGAAGCCCCTGGCTGTGCTTTTATTGGGGTAAGTCAGTTGACAAATGGCCTCGCTCACTGGGAAGTCACTTTATTTAGCAGCTGAAATGGTTTCCAGTGGCTGCTGCTCTGTCTCTGCCTCCATGCCTGCTGCTCTGTAAACTCAGGAGCAATCGCATGACCTGGCAGCTCCCCACTTCTTCTCAGGGTGGGCGGGGGCATGGGCCGTTCCTGGGAGATGCTCTGACTATGTCAAGCCTTTCCACTGCTAAGGGGGCGCTGTGGGTGCCTTGGTCAAGACTCTGGTACAGGCCGGGGCAGCTCAGGGCCATTGCATTCCAGATTCCTTTCTACCCCTTGACCTTCACATCAGTGGCCAGTCTTCTTCCTTGCTGAGTCTCAGGGTTGCCATCTCTGGAATGGGAGGAATTGTCCATCTCTCCCACCCCACCCGCCCAAGACTCAGCATCCTCCTGCCCATCTCCCTGAGAGTACCAGTGAGAACGCAGATCACCAGAAAGACAGTAGTTCTCATCTGCTGAGGGTTTTTTGTTTTTTTTTTTCCCCCCCCCCGGTATGCGGGCCTCTCGCCGTTGTGGCCTCTCCCGCTGCGGAGCACAGGCTCCGGACGCGCAGGCTCAGCAGCCATGGCTCACGGGCCCAGCCGCTCCGCGGCGTGTGGGATCTTCCCAGACTGGGGCACGAACCCACACCCCCTGCATCGGCAGGCGGACCCTCAGCCACTGAGCCACCAGGGAAGCCCTGCTGAGCTTTTTAAAAGGACCTGTCCTTGGGCTCCACCACTCCAGAATAATTAAATCAGAATGTCCAGGGCTGAAGCCCAGGCATGAGAGGTTTGTAAAACCTCCAGGGTGGTGCTGATGAGCAGCCAGGCCAAGGACCACTGTCTGAGGTTGTGAATCCCCATGGGAGGAGGCTCTTTGGTCACTGGAGAAGGGCTGGCCAAGCCCCCTTGCCAGCATGGCTGATGGCTCTTCCTGTCCCCAGCTCTGGGCTGGACGCTGGGTGAGACTGTGTGTGCATGTGGGGGGCAGGGACAGCTGCAAACAAGAACTCAACCCAGGGCCTTCCCTGGTGGGGCAGTGGTTAAGAATCCGCCTGCCAATGCAGGGGACACGGGTTCGATCCCTGGTCCAGGAAGATCCCACATACCGTGGAGCAACTAAGCTCGTGACCACAACTACTGAGTTCGTGAGCCACAACTGCTGAAGCCCGTGTGCTGCAACTACTGAAGCCCGCGTGCCTGGAGCCCGTGCTCTGCAACAAGAGAAGCCACCGCAATGAGAAGCCCACGCACCAAAACAAAGAGTAGACCCCGCTCGCCACAACTAGAGAAAGCCCGTGCGCAGCAACAAAGACCCAACACAGCAAAAAAAAAAAAAAAAAGATAATAAAATAAATTAAAAAAAAAAAAGAATGCACCCAGGTCCCCATGCTGTAACCCACGGGGACTCCAAGGCTAGTAGAGGAGATTGGACACAAGACACCTAAAGCTACTTATATAGAAGTGGTGACAAAAAAACAATGGTCAACCAAGTTATTGTTCCTAATAGAGAAAGTCAACAAAGGCATAAAAACATAGCAAGTTGTGCCTTTAATAAGTGATCTTCAGGGACTCCAAAAGATACTTGGACATGCATGTTCACAGCAGCATTATTCACAGTAGCCAAACGGTAGAAATAACCCAAGTGTCCCTCAAGAGATGCATGGATAAACAAAATGTGGCATACTTATACAATAGAACACTATTCAGTCATAAAGAGGAATGAAGGACAGATACATGCTACGTCATGGATGAACCTTGAAAACATTATGTTAAGTGAAAGGAGGACTCAAAGGACTAATGTTGTATGATTCCACTTATGTGAAATATCTAGACGAAGCAAATTCATAGAGACAGAAAGTAGATTAGAAGTTTCCAGAATGGAAGAGGGAATGGGGAGTTATTACTTAATGGTTCCAGAGTTCCAGTTTGGGGTGATGGAAAAGTTTTGGAAATAGTGGTGACAGCTGCTCAACACCGTGAGTCTAATTAATGCCACTGAATTGATTGTACACTTAAAAATGATTCAAATGGCAAAATGTATGTTATACGTGTCTTATCACAGTAGGAAAAGTTCAGAAGAAATAAATTATCTTAACTGAAGAGGATAAAATTATGGGAAGTAGGGCCAGTCATGAAAAACTTGGGCCCTATGACCACCACCTCCACATGAACCAATCCCTGGATAAGGCCTTTGTGGAAAATGAGCCCCTGCTCTCACATCTCCCTGTGCATTATCCAAGGTGGCAGTCTAAGCCCAGGCTGGCCACCAACATCCCACATCTCCTCTTCCATCAACAGCAGGCCACACCCAGTAGAACAGCAGGGGTTAGAGCTCAGACAGCCAGTCACTCTCCAGCTGGGTGACCTTGGACAAGGTAGTTAACCTCCCTGGGCCTCTGTTTCCTAATCTGCAAAATGGGGATAAGAATAGCACCCATGTTAAAGGGGTTGCTGTGAGAATTAAATGAGAAAATTTACTTTATGCCTTTATCTCATGGCCTGGCACGTATGAACCGCCCTTTCAAGTGGAGTTACAAATTTGAAAGCGTGTCTGTGGTGAAGGTGGGTGGTGAAGGGAGAGACGTAGCCACTCCCCTTGTGGGGGTGAGGGAGTACCCAAGCCTGGGCCCTGCAGAAAGGAGAGGTCAGCTGGGAGATGCACAGGCTGGGAAGGGCAAGAGTTGGCCGGATTAAAGGACCAGAACAAGCCAGCCCACAGACTTTTGGGTGGCCTAAGCCCTCACTCGCTGCCCAGAGAAGATCCGCCCACTTGAAAAAATCAGCCAAAGCCAAATATAATTAGGAAGGAGCATCTGTGACAGAAATAGAAAAAGTCTTTGAGGGGCTGACATTCCGGGACCAAATTGGAAAGAGTTTGTGATTGTCTGTGAAAGAATGCAAAGTCCTGTTGTAATTTTAATGATGATAGTTTTTATTCACCTTCAGCAGGGTAGATAATTGACTCACTGCCTCATTTCTCTGTCATTGCTAGGGAATGAGGTGTTTTTAAGTGGATTTTCTAAGATAACTGAAGCTTATCCCTGTGAACCCTAACTTTTTTTTTTCACTTAATCACTGTAGGGGGAATGTCTATGGAATGGATTACACACTTCCCTGCTTCCTTAATCAGAATATTCTCATTGAATGGAAACTCTTCCTGTCAATTTTGATATGAGGGATTATTTGCTCCTATGTTAGTGACTCCAAGTTGCTTTGCTTTTCTAGTCTAAAAATGTTTTCTGTTTATTTCCGTCAGTTTCTAATGTGCATAGAGCTCTTTTTGGAGGGGGGGAGCCCCATAAAACACACATACACAGATGTAAACATAAGCATATACAGTGTGTGTGCACACGCACGTGCGCGCGCGCGCACACACACACACACACACACACACACACACACACACACACACACACACACACACACACACACACCATCTACAGTCTGAGAACCCAGATTGTCGGACTTAATGGAATTGCATTTGCACGTGCTTCTCTAATGCCCTGAACTGCCTTATCGTGGCACTTTCACAGCGTTCTGTAAATGCTGCTCCCATGGCTCTGTCCCCACTAGACCGTGCACTCCAAGAGGGCGGGACACTTTCTGTCACTAGCAGGTGCTTAGTAAATGTCTGTCAAATGGACGAGTAGAAGACCAGAAGTGCCCAAGTGTGAGGGCATCAGTCAGTAGGTGAATGGGTTTTGAATGCCTTCCTGGATGTCTCTTAGCCCCCTCAAAACACAGTGAGCAAAATTAACCTCATCCTTTCCCCCAAGTGTCTGCTCTTCCCCTTGTGTTTCCATAAAGTATGTGGCACCAGCATCCACCCAGCAGCCTAAGCCAAAGCTAGGGTACCAACCTCCCTCTTTCTTCTTCCCTGAGCACCCTGTCAGTCACCACGTCCTTGCTGATTCAACCTCATAAACTCAGCTGAAATCTGTCCCCTTGTCTCCATCCCAAACGCTACTACCTTAGTCAAGGCCACCATCATCTCCTTCCCATTATAACAGCCAGGTGCCCAACCCCACCCCTACTCCATCTCTCCTGCTCACATATCTATTCTCACCAGACCAATCTTTCAGCAGCCACACCTGGTCTTGTCAGTCCTCCACTTAGAACATATTCAGAGCCTCCCGGCCCGTGTACGAAGTCTGCCCCCATTAACATGGCTCACGGGGACTTCCCTGGTGGCGCAGTGGTTAAGAATCCGCCTGCCAATGCAGGGGACACGGGTTCGAGCCCTGGTCCGGGAAGATCCCACATGCTGCGGAGCAGCTAAGCCCATGCGCCACAACTACTGAGCCTGCGCTCTAGAGCCCGCAAGCCACAACTACTGAGCCCATGCACTACAACTACTGAAGCCTGCGCACCTGGAGCCCATGCTCTGCAACGGGAGAAGGCACCGCAATGAGAAGCCTGCGCATTGCAACGAAGAGCAGACCCCGCTCGCCGCAACTAGAGAAAGCCTGTGCGCCATAACGAAGACCCAACACTGCCAAAAATAAATAAATAATAAAATTAATAAATTTTTTAAAAAAACAAACATGGCTCATAAAGCCCTTGGACCTGGTACCCAGCCCAGGAATCGACCTCACCTTGTACCTTGGTCTCCCTTAAAGTCTACACTCCAGACACACATATCTTTTTTTTCATTTTCCCTCACATTCATGCTTTTTCCCCACTCCAAACGTTTATATACATTATTTCCTCTGCCTAGATTCATTCCCCACCCTCAGCCCTCCTTCAGGTCTTTTCTTTGAAGACATCTTCCCTAACCACCCCTGTCTGGGTTCAGACCTGCCTGTGTCTTCCTCTGATGCCCTGAATGACCCCTATTATAGCCCTTCTGCAGTCAGCCTTAAATGCTGCTCTCGTTGCTCTGTCCCCACCCACTATACACTCCAAGAGGGAGGGACACTTTCTGGCCCTCGCAGGTGCTTTGGTTGAATGAACGAGTAAAAGAACGAAAGCACCCAGGTGTTAGTGCATATGGGCTTCATGACAATATCCAGCTCCCTTATCAGAGGCATAATTTTGCTTCTTACTGGGTTTGGTTGTGACAGAGTGAATGGAGGCCCCGTCTGATAAGTAAAGCATAACTGTCTGCCCTGGGATGCACCAAGGGCAAGCTGGCTGTGGACTCCAGCAGTTCAGTACAGAGCCAAGGTCTGAGGGCAGTGACTATGCCAGCACAATGAGGGGAATCTCTTGTTCTGGGTCCCAGGGCTGTTCATAGTGATGAGTGGGGAGGATGTGGCTAGTCTCTGTGGTGTCCCGGTCCTCGTGCTTTGCAACTGCTACCTTGTCCCCAATGGCACCTCTTAAATCTCTCTCCTCAGAATCATCATTCAGAAAGTGTCACATGCACCTCCAGTGGAGAGTGCTGGAGCCAGAAAACATGGCCTGCCCTTGACTATAACCTTGGGCAATCACATAATCTCTCTGACCCTTTATTTCCCCATCTGTAAAGTGGAGAGATAATAAGACCTAATTCACATGGTTTTAAATGTCACAAGTGAGCATTTAAAACGTGGTTGTTATTATTATTACAGTGGAGTCACATCATATGTACGTTAAACTCATGCAAATTTAACTACATATGCTTGACAACAAAAAGAGATAGAGAAATGATACGGTAGGTAAGTCTGCTGTCTTTCTACTCACTGAGTAGATCTCCCAGAGAGAAGGTGACGTGGCAGATGCCGGACTGCTGGGTGCTCCATCACTCTCTGTCCTGTGAGCCTCTTTCGGTGTGAGTGCAGGTTATAATGATAACTGGACTCAATTCTTTAAATTGAGATATAGTTGACATATAACAATTATATTAGTTTCAGGTTGTAACATAATGATTCAACATCTGTATATATTGCGAAATGATCGCCACCCTAAGTCTAGTTAACATCACACGTGGTTACAGTTGTTTTTTTCTTATGATGAGACCTTTTAAGATCTTCTCTCTTAGCAACTCTCAAATATACAATACAGAATTATTAACTATAGTCACCATGCTGTACATTACATCCCCTGAACTCATTTATCTTGTAGCTGGAAGTTTGTACCTTTTGACTACCTTTGCCCCTTTTGCCCACTCCCTGCCTCTGACAACCACCAGTCTGTTTTCTGTATCTATGAGTTTGATGTTTGTTTGTTTGTTTGTTAGACTCCACATATAAGTGAGATTATATGGTATTTGTCTTTCTCTGTCTGACTTCTTTCACTTAGCATAATGCCCTCAAAATGTCTGTCCATATTGTCACAAATGGCAAGATTTCCTTCTTTTTCATGGCCGAATAATATTCCATTGTGTGGGACTTCCCTGGTGGTGTGGTGGTTAAGAATCTGCCTGCCAGTGCAGGGGGCACAGGTTCGAGCCCTGGTCCGGGAAGATCCACATACTGTGGAGCACCTAACCCTGTGCACCACAACTACTGAGCCTGCGAGCCACAACTACGGAAGCCCACGTGCCACAACTACTGAAGCCCACGTGCCTAGAACCCATGCTCCACAACAGGAGAAGCCATCGCAGTGAGAAGCCCATGCACCACAACAAAGAGTAGCCCCCACTAGCTGCAACTAGAGAAAGCTTGCGCGCAGCAACGAAGACCCAACACAGCCATAAATAAATAAGTAAATAAAATTATAAAAAAATATATTCCATTGTGTGTGTGTGTGTGTGTGTGTGTGTGTGTGTGTATGTGTGTGTGTATTCATCCACTGATGAACGTTTAGGTTGCTTCTGTGTTTTGGCTAGTGTAAATAATGCTGCAGTGAACATGGGGGTGCAGATATCTTTTCAAGTTAATGTTTTCATTTCTTTCAGATAAATACCCAGGAGTAGAATTGCTGGATTTTACAGTAGTTCTATTTTTAAGTTTTTGAGGAACCTCCATACTGTTTTTCATACTGGCTGCACCAACTTAAATTCCCACCAACAATGCACAAGGGTTTCTCTTTCTCCACATCCTTGTCAACACTTGTTATTTCTTGTCTTTTAGATAATAGCCAGTCTATCAGGTTTGAGGTGACATCTCAGTGTGGATTTTTTTTTTAATCTATGCATTCTTTTTTTTTAATAAATAAATTATTTATTTATTTATTTTGGCTGCGTTGGGTCTTCGTTGCTGCGCACGGTCTTTCTCTAGTTGCAGCAAGTGGGGGCTACTCTTCATTGCAGTGCGTGGGCTTCTCATTGTGGTGGCTTCTCTTGTTGTGGAGCACGGGCTCTAGGCACACAGGCTTCAGTGGTTGTGGCTCGAGGGCTCTAGAGTGCAGGCTCAGTGGTTGTGGCGCACGGGCTTTGTCGCTTCGCAGCATGTGGGATCTTCCTGGACCAGGGCTCAAACCCATGTCCCCTGCATTGGCAGGCAGATTCTTAACCACTGCACCACCAGGGAAGTCCCCTCAGTGTGATTTTGATTTGCATTTCCCTGATGGTTATGAGCATCTTTTCAAGTACGTGTTGGTCATCTGTATGTCTTCTTTGTAAAAATATCTATTCAGATTCTCTACCCATTTTTTAATCAGACTGTTTGTTTGTTTGCTATTTCGTTGTATATGTGATTTGCAAATATTTTGTCCCATTTGGTAGGTTGCCTTTTCATTTTGTTGATCGTTTCCTTTGCTGTGCAGAAGCTTTTTAGTTTCATGTAGTTCCACTTGTTGATTTTGCTTCACTTGCCTTTGCTTTTAGTGTCAAATCCAAAAAATCATTGCCAAGACCAATATCAGGGAGCTTACTACCTATGTTTTCTTCTAGGAGTTTTTGGTTCTGGTCCTACATTCAAGGCTTTAATCCATTTTGAGTTGATTTTTACATATGGTGTAAAATAGGGGTCCAGTTTCATTCTTTTGCATGTGGCTGTCCAGTTTTCCCAACACCATTTATTGAAGAAACTGTCCTTTCCCCATTGTATATTCTTGGCTCCTTTGTCATAAATTAGTTGACTGTATACGCATGGGTTTCTTTCTGGACTCTGTATTCTGTTCCGTTGATCCATGTGTCTGTTTTTATGCCAATATCATACTGTTTGAATTACTATAGCTTTGTAATATAATTTAAAATCAGAAAGTGTGATGCCCCCAGCTTTGTTCATCTTTCTCAAAATTGTTTTGGCTATTGGACTTGGTTTTTGACTCACTTACTGTAGTGCCAGGTAGAAAATGCAGGGTGAGTCTTGCGCAGAACTTGGCAGCTTGGTTTGTATGTGTGTATATTTGGGGCACCATGAAGAAGGGATGAAGCAAGATAGGGTGATTGGGATTCCAGGCCTAGTGTGGTTCCATCTACTAAAAGTAATGGACAGTTTCCATGACTTTGACCAATTGACCCTGGTCAGCAAGTGGGAAGTATATGCAGGAGGGCTGGTGGGGCTGCTAGAGTGATTCTTCCATCTGGGATTTCTCAGAATGAGGGACTTTCAATGGTGAAACTGGGACAGTTAGTCACTCTGATTGTCAGACAAGGGAGACATCTTTTACAGCCCACTTCAGATGGCTTCTCTTCCAGGAAATGTTGCCTGCTTCCTTAGCTGGGAGCAGTCTTTTTCTCCATGGAACATCTCCTAGTACATTATTTATGCCTGTCCTTGCCTGAACTCCACACGCACCTCTACTCCAGGATTTGAGTGAATGAGGCTATAGTTGAAGGATGTCTTGCTGTTGTGTGTCTTGTATGCATCAAGCGAGGGTCAGACTAGGAAGTGGCAGCAGGCTGGGTGACCTACCTGAGGACTGCCATTCAGCCCCTTTCCCCCCCAACCCCGCCGCAGAGTGTGAATTGCTACAAAGCTGGCTCAGATATCACTCTTTGAAACATTTAATTACATATAAAGATCTTCAAGGCTGTCTGTCACCTCCCAGGGAAATATTTCTTTTTTCCTGCTCCTTCTGAAGTTGGCTGCTTGGAAAATAATGAAATTGAACTGAGGATGAAGGAGCCAGGAGGTGTAGGCATTACTGCTAGGGAGACGCAGGAAGAAAGAGAGATGGGGGTGGAGGCGGTGACAGGGAGATGGAGCCGGGGGAGGGGCAGGGCGTTAGAAGACTTGTTCACAGAGAGTGAGATGCAAGAGGTGAGAAGAACTAATGTTTCAGGAAGAGATGGAGAGAGAGAGAGATGGGAGCTGGGCTGGGGAGGCACCAAGAAGGGGAGGAGGGTCACGGAGAAGAGGGGAGGCACCCTGGAAGAGACAGGGCCTGGCTGAGAGGAAGAGAGAGCCAACCAAGAAGAGTTTCGGCAAAGGTAAAATAACCTGTGGTTCCAGACTTTCAGTACCGGAGAGGGGGCTCTGGAGAGGCGTGGTTGGAATGGAATGACCCTGACTGGGAGACGCATTGAAGAAAGAAGCTTCTGAGCTTGGATGATTATTTGGGGGTGGAGTGGGGGTTGGCAAGGAGCTGATGGAGCTATGAAGCGCCAAAACTTCCATCCAGAAACCCCTTGCCGCCTCCTATCCAGGGAAGAGCAATGCAGAGATGGGAAGGCTGTTTCCAGCCCCCATCCCAAGCACAGTCCACGGGGATCCCTCTGCCCTGACCCGCTCCTCTCTTGCAGGCTGCGACAGCGACCACTGGGGCCCCCATTGCAGCAACCGGTGCCAGTGCCAAAACGGAGCCCTGTGCAACCCCATCACCGGCGCTTGCGTGTGTGCTGCCGGCTTCCGAGGCTGGCGCTGCGAGGAGCTCTGCGCACCTGGCACCCACGGCAAGGGCTGCCAGCTGCCGTGCCAGTGTCGCCACAGCACCAGCTGCGATCCCCGCACCGGCGAGTGCCTCTGCTCGCCCGGCTATACTGGTGTCTAGTGAGTAAAGCCCGGGGCGGCTGGGAGAGCAGGATCGGGAAACACTTGGAGGGTCAAGATAGTCCTGGCTGTAAAATCTCCTGCGCTCCGACCCCAAGTCCTGCAGAGGCTGAACGCCCGGGCCTCGCCCACACCCTCAGATCCCTGTTGTCCAGGCCCCAGGGGGACTGGTGCGAGCTGGGAGGGCACATTCTGATGGAGGCTCTCATGGCCAGAGGAGCTGGCTAACCTCCTCCCAGGAGGCCCTCCCTGGTCCAGGCCCCAGACCTCAGTTTGGAATTCTGATCGTAACCCAAATGCCGTTGTTGACCCTTCCAGGCCATTTGAGGCAGAGTGGGGTGAGGGCCCTGGGCAGATACCATGCACAGATTCGGGGAGTTTACTGCCCCTGTTCCTCTTCCCTGACCTTCTCCCCTCAGACCCCAAGCAGCCCCTCACTCCAGTCCCCTGGAGGCGGAGGCTGCATGGACAGGAGCCCCCAAGACTGCTTAGTTGAGGCCCCTTCAGAGGCAAGGTGGAAGTTCTCCACCCTGTCAAAGGCTCAGTGGCCTCCCAGCAGCCCTAGATCCTGAGGGGGACACCCAAGGACTCTGGCTGCAGGTACATCTTTGATGGATGTTGTGTGTCCCCTGCCCCAGTGTCCGGCCACAGCTCCAGGGGCCAAACATTGGGCTAAGGCCCAAGACCAAGACCCCAGGCAAATCTTTCCCTGCATCTCAGCAGTGATAGTCCCTGAATAGAAGCCTGTTGTGGTAGCTGAAAGCCTGGAAGAGGGTGGAGGCATGCCCCAGATGCTCCCTCTCTCTGAACTTAGGCAGAATATGAAGACTGGAGTCATGGCTACGTCTCATGGCCTTTGCTTGTCCTGTTCCTTCTGCCTGGCATGCCCTTCCTCCCCTTCTCCCAGTGAAATTAACTTCACCTCCAAGACTCAAGTGAAATGTCTCCCTCCTAGGGAAGCCTTCCTCAGCTTTCCCTCCCAGTAGAGCCCTCTTCTTTACCCTAAAAGCGCTTACGTCATCCTCCAGGTACTGGTCCAAGCACACAACCTTCCAGTCCATTGTATCTGAGCCCTGTTTTCCCTCTCCTGGCCTTGTGTCTAGTATAGTTCACACTGACTGTGAACTCACTAACTTCTAGGGAGCCCGGGAGCCTTGGGACTGCAAGCACTAGGGCCCTGTGACCTGATCTGCATGCAGCTGCCTCTAACGCCTCTGCTTCCCCACGCAGCTGCGAGGAGCTCTGCCCACCTGGGAGCCACGGGGCTCACTGTGAGCTGCGCTGCCCCTGCCAGAATGGGGGTACCTGCCACCACATCACTGGCGAGTGTGCCTGCCCCCCAGGCTGGATGGTAGGTGGACCTGCAGGATCTGGGTGGGGCCCTGTAAGAGGTCTGAGCATCCCTCACATGTACCCTGGAGGGCTAAATTCCTCTCGCACCCTGAATACCCTGCCTCCTCTTCATGGTCATGGGCATCATTAGACACTGCCAGTTGTGTCATGGACACAGCTTTGAATCCCAGGGCTCCCATCTAAGTGCTGTGTGACCTGAAGCAAGTTACTTAACCTCTCTGAGCCTGTGGTCCCTCATGTGCAAAGGAGTTGAATTATTCTCATGAATTGTCTCTGTCTTTCAGCATAGGGACTCACTTGAGCTGCTCCGGGCTCTGAAATGTGGTGAAAAGGGCACGGTATAAAGATTGGGGTGGTGCAGGGGAAGGGAGAGAGCAGGGTATGAATCAGCTTCATTTATAGAACTTCAGATTCCCAGCCTCCAACCTCTGTACTCACACACATACACATATTCTGATTCTGTGGGCCCCGGAATCTGTATTTTAACAAGTGCTCCAGGTGATTCTGATGCAGCCTCAACCAATCCAGGTCTCTTGTCCGGGAACCACCATTGTGGGAAAGGGGGATGAGATTTATCACATCACATCAGGCCTCATATCCAATGTTGACCCTGAAAAAAGCCCTCGGCTATTCTAGCCTCTGCTTCCCTGTCTGCAAAGCTGGCATGAAAACCGTCAGCCCTGGGACTTCCCTGGAGGTCCAGTGGTTAAGACTTCATGCTTCCAATGCAGGGGACGCGGGTTTGATCCCTGGTCAGGGAACTAAGATCCCACATGCAGCGCGGTGTGGCCAAAAAATTTAAAAAATTAAAAATTAAAAAAAAAAAAAACAGCCCTGCCCTTCATAGCAGCATGGTTGGCAGAAGGCTCAGATGAGGCAGTGCCCATCCAATGTGCCTTGCAAGCTCTGGAGTTCTCTACAGTTGCTTTTTGTATGTCCCTGGATGCCACAGAGAAGCCACAGCCTCCTTTTAGCCAGTATGCTCCCCCTGTCAGTGTCCCCACTCTCCACAGTCCCAAGCCCCTCAGAAGCAGTGAGTCATGGAGGCTGACTTTCCCGTTTCAGGGGAAGCTCAGTGACGTAGCCGGCTGCCTCCCCTGGAGCCTGAGGCTTTGCAAAGCCAGGAAGGACAGGGCTGCTGTGCAGGAGTGGGATCTTTCCAGAGGCTGTGAACGACAAGGTCATGGTGTGTGTGTGGAGGGGTGGACAGCAGGAGGGATGGCTGCAGGGCCTATTGAGGCAGGCAGAGATTTGCCAGAGTTTTTTGTTTTTGTTTTTGTTTTTCTGCGGTACGCGGGCCTCTCACTGTTGTGGCCTCTCCCGTTGCGGAGCGCAGGCTCCGGACGCGCGGGCTCAGCGGCCATGGCTCACGGGCCCAGCCGCTCTGCGGCATGTGGGATCTTCGCAGACCGGGGCGCGAACCCGTGTCCCCTGCATTGGCAGGCGGACTCTCAACCACTACGCCACCAGGGAAGCCCTATTTGTAGACTTTTTAATGATGGCCATCCTGACCAGTGTGGGGTGATCCCTCATTGTAGTTTTGATTTGCATTTCTCTAATAATTAGCAATGATGATCATCTTTTCACGTGCCTATTGGCCATCTTTGGAGAAATGTCTGTTTAGGTCCTCTGCCCATTTTTCGATTGGATTGGGTTTTTTGTTTGTTTGTTTGTTTGTTTGTTTGTTTTGCGGTGCGCGGGCCTCTCACTGTTGTGGCCTCTCCCGTTGCGGAGCGCAGGCTCCGGACGCGCAGGCTTAGCAGCCATGGCTCACGGGCCCAGCCGCTCCGAGGCATGTGGGATCTTCCCGGACCGGGGCACGAACCCGTGTCCCCTGCATCGGCAGGCAGACTCTCAACCACTGGGCCACCAGGGAAGCCCGGCCCCCTCCTTTTTTATGCTCCATTTAGCCATGGTCCTCTTTAAGTGCAGCTGGTTTCCAGATTTTGACAGAACCATTTGATCCAACCAGTCCCGAGAGGAGCAGGACTGTTGTCTCACCTCATCTCTAACCTTCTAGATGCCACACAGCCTGAGATCCCACTGCACTTGGAGATACGCTTTCAGGTGACTGTAGGGCAGGTGTGTTAGGGCTGTCACAACAAAGTAACACAGACTGGGTGGCTTAAACAACAGAAATTTGTTTTCTCACAGTTTTAGAGGCCAGAAGTCTGAGACCAAGGTGTTGGCAGGGTTGGTTTCTTCTGAGGCTTCAGTCCCTGGCTTGTAGATTGCTGTCTTCTCCCTGCATCTCCACATGGCCCTCCCTCTGCACCTGTGTGTGTCCTAATCTCCTCTCCCAATGAGGACATGGGTCATATTGGATTAGGGCCCACCCTAATGACCTCATTTTAACTTTATTGCCTCTCTCAAGCCACATTGTAAGTTGCCAGGGGTTAGGATATATGAATCTAGAGGGACACACAATTCAGCTCATAGTAGCAGGAAAGAAACCATAAGACCACAGCCCTCTCAAGCTGATACTTTCCTGCCTGTCCTCTCCCCCTACCTCTCCCCAAAAAGCTGTTCTTCCAACCAGCAGTAACCAATTAATTATGTGGTTCTCCCCCATGCTTCTCTGTCCCAGGTGATACTGGGCTCCCACCACCTGTACGTCTGGTGTCTGCTTGGGTTGAACTAATATTAGTGAAGGGCCTGCTCATCTCTAATACTGATGAAGCTTCCTTCACATCTCTAATCCCACTGAATCTTAACAACCACCTGGGAGACTGGGGGTTCCCACTCACATTTTCTAGATGAGGAAACCGAGGCTCAGAACGATCACGTGACTTGTCCTCGCTCAGCCATCTGGAAGGAGGTAGAACTAGGGGTTGAGCCCAAGTCCTGACTTTGAGTCTACCGTTCTTCCCACCGCACCAGGCAGCAGTCCTTCCAAGGTAACAGATTGCTTCAGGCCCCAGGAGCTCGAGCCTGAGGAGGGGTTTAGGGTTACAGGGACCTGGGGTGCTGCATTTGGGGAATACTGAGCAGAGGCTCAAAGAAGTGCTCGCCCTCCTATCCAAAAAAGTCTCAAGGATGTTTGATTTCCCCAGGAAGTGTTGAAAGGAAGCAAGCTTTCCTATTGGCCTCTTTAGGGGGCCCTGGTCATGTCTCAGAAACTCTGAAGAGAAAGGGAGTTTGCATTCTAACAGGGTGGATGGTGTATATGGGCGTCTGTGTGTGTGTGTGTGTGTGTAGGTACAGGGTACCCCACAGTGCTCCGTGATGGAGAGGTAGGAGGTATAAGCACAGCCCCCAGGATGGCTCAGAATGTTTTTTCAGGGTCAGAATGTCCTTGTCCAGGACCGCAGAAGACTGGCTCAGATGGTGGCCAGAAAGACTCATCTCTTCCCTCAAGAATCCCTGGAGCTTGTGGGGTACAGTGAGAAAGGCAAAGCCCAGGTAAACCCCACCACCTCCAGGAAGAAGACGGATGCCCTCGTCTCAGTAGCTTTTCCCTGCCCCTCTCCTCACATACACACTCATCCCACCGCCCAGGGCTGCTGCCTCTGCTGCTCAGTCCCCCGTCCCTGCCCCGCCCAGCCCCGCCCCGCACTGTCTGACTTATTAAGTGTAGAGGAGACATCTGAGCGAAAAGGCCTCCCACTTAATTCATTACAAGTAGATTGGGTGATATTGATAGATGACCCGGGTCAGCAGGATTTTCCTGCCTAAACTAGCTTCCTCGGGGTTGGCAGTTATTGGTGCTTAATAATTGTGTGTTGAACTAATTGATTAATTAATTGTGGGAGAATCCTTGATCTCCATAAGAAAAAGGACCGTCTCTGGTATGGGAGAGGCTGGAAGGGCAGCAGGAGACAAGAGTAAGTTTAGATTTCTGTCTGATAAAGATCTAAGAGTCACATGTATAATTTAAAAATTATACACAGTATCTAATACCACAAGGCTTCTACTGGAGGGAGGGGGAAGTAGTCCTCTGCACCCCCCAGACCTGCCACAAGTCCGTCCCCTGAAAGGTACCAGCTTCAAATCTTTTAGGTGTTTCTTCTGGCATTTCCCTCCATATTTCTACGTAATGTGCTTTACTGCCATCTCCCAACTTGCTAGAGCCTCGTTTCAAATATCTGGTGATCCCTGGCTTCCTGTTCATGTTTTACCATGATCCTTGGAAAAGCTGGTTGGAATCCTAGGGGGCAGGGGGAGATGCCAGGCTTGTTGACTGATGGAACTCTCAAATATCATTACTTATAGGCCTTTCTTCTCAGTCTCCCCGGAAAGGAATCCGCCAGAACCCTGACAGAGGGAGTAGAGTCTGGTCACTAGCATCGTAGGAGCTGAGCAGGGGAAGAGAGCAGAGGGTCTGTTCAGCAGTCAGGTCTCAGGAGATCTCCATTTCTGTTGCCCCACTCCCCTTAGCTGTGCTTGGTGTCCCTGTGTCTGAAGCCTTATACAGATCCCTAAAAGTAAACTGTCAGTCTTGGGAAGTCACTTGGCTATTTGAAATGGGAGTAAAAATCTGGGGTCTAATTCCCTCTTTTATAAACTTTCAGACCGTCCCCCTATTTCCCCACACGTGCACCTTGGCCTTCAGAGGCCCCTGGTGTCTCTGATTCCTGAGCTCTTCTGAGCTTTGTCTTGCAACGCGTGCTCTGCAGGCACTTGGCATTGCTGAGAAAGCAGAAACCCCAGCAGTTTCTGCTCCTCTATCTGCCGGTCCATCTTCCACCACGTGACACCTCTTGTCCTCTACGGTCCCCTCTCCCCTTCCTTTTCTCCTTGTAGGTCTGCACGTTCCCCCCCCCTCCCTTTACTCTCCTCTTAGCTGGGTTTGGGAAAGATGTAGAGATAAATGCGTGTTTCCAGACCACCATGTTTAATCACACCGCTGCTTTGTTTTTCCTCAGCACTTTATTGTCTATCGGTGTGAGGGCACCTAGCACCGTGCGCTAGTTACCTGCTTTCTTGTCTCTCTCCCTAGTATACTGGGAGGAGAGAAATTGAGTCTTACTCATATTTTCGTATCCCTAGTGTCTAACACAGGACCTGGTATACAACAGGCACTCAGTAAGTGTGTGCTGAATAATTAGCTGAGCCCATTGGCCTCAGTCGGCCCATCTCTAGCTTGAAGCCATGGTGTCCCGCTTTCTATGCTTCTGTGACTGGGGAGAGGGTCCCACTGAGGGAATGGCGTGGTCCCTTGGGCTGCAGCAACTGTGCTAATTCTAGAAGAAGGTGGCCTCAGGATTGCATCTCAGCAGCACCACCTCTGCATGTCTTCCCTCCTGTGTTGCAGGGAGCAGTGTGCGCCCAGCCCTGCCCACCAGGGACATTCGGCCAGAATTGCAGCCAGGACTGTCCTTGCCACCATGGAGGGCAGTGTGACCACGTGACTGGGCAGTGCCACTGCACAGCCGGATACATGGGGGACAGGTAAGGAAGCTGTTAACTCTCGTCCTTGATGTGCATAATACTCATTTTCACAGCAGCCTTGGAGAGAACAGCTCAGGTTTAGCGGTCCATGGCTACCTTCTGCCAGCTTTCCTGTTCCTTTCTCAAAAAGCATTCTGAGTCCTTCTGCCAACCCATCCTTCCTGGCCCTCAGCCTGCTGAGGGTACCCACCCCCACCCCCAGCCCAGTGACCCAAGCCCTGAACTTGCATTGACTCACCTGGGGAAGGGGGTGGGCACCTACCACCACTCTCTACTTGCTGCCCTCCTGGAGAGAGGCAGTGGCACCGATAAGCCAAGGAAGCTGAGCGTGCAAACTCAGTTCACACATTTTGC
The DNA here is from genome assembly GCF_000442215.2 of Lipotes vexillifer. Lineage (NCBI taxonomy): Eukaryota > Metazoa > Chordata > Mammalia > Artiodactyla > Lipotidae > Lipotes > Lipotes vexillifer. The sequence goes on along the minus strand of NW_006773157.1, from coordinate 689,729 downwards.
ACAGTTGCTTTTAGAAGTGGATTTTTATTCCTGACGTGAGTTCTGCCAAAAGGATACTGACGTCAATTTGCATCCTCTGAAGGCCTGTGGCCTGAGAGCAGACTGAACAAGGGCACCAATGTCCTGGTATTAAACCAGCCTTGCAGCCTTAGTGGATGACCCACAAAACATATAACGGAGGGACTACCAGACGTACACACTTGCCATGGTAAGAAAGATTCCACGATGATAGGGCAGGCGCTCTAGAAGGAGCAGAAACGGCAGTCAAGGTGTCTGACGGTGAGTGGATTCAGAGCTGGCGGAGGACGTTTGTCCAGAGAACCAGGACGAGTCCCCTCCCTCTCACTCTGAACCACGTGTGTCTCTTTGAGCGGAGAGACGGGCAGTAGAGAGGAGGCTGTCACACCCTTGCCTGCTTCTGTGGGATCCATGCTTCACCTCTGGCCCTGGATTTTGTTACTCTGCTTCCCCTGCCCAGGTAACAGCAGGAAGCAGGAAGCAGGCCTGAATTAACCAATGACTCCTTCTGGCTCTGACCAACATAATTGCGCCCCTCCAGCTCTCACTGGAGTCAGCCCCAAGTCCTCAGTGGTCCAGAAAAGAGATTTTCCGTTTTTAGCTTTAGGCTTGCATACCCCCAGCCTGAAGTCTTTTAAGCCAGATCTGATCTCTTTGTGAGGCAGTGTTCATCTCCGTGAGCATCCCTGGCACAGAATGCGGGGTGTGGCATCTGGGGATCCATCCCTCTCTGACCTCTGTTGGAGACTGCATCTCTAGGTGGAGAAGGGAGGCAGGACTAAAGCACTGAGCCACCTTCCCATCCTCACCATCTCCCTGGATAAGTAGACATTTGGGATGAGCCAGCAGGAACAGGAGCCTTTGTTTCTGGACACTTCACAGGAGAGCGAATACAACCCATTCATTGTTGGAGACAAGCGGGCCCAAGGTTCCAGCTGACTGGACTCAGCACCAGCGGATCCAGCCTCATTGGTGCCAAGATGTACCAAATGGAGAAATACCCCTAGTCCCTCTTGTTGGGGTCCAGCCCATGATCCTGAGGCAGAGAGAAACCCCAAAAGCCTCGGGGTCTTCAGGCAAGCTTCGTCAGCCATCTACAGAAGAATTCCTAGAAGGGCCCGGTAGCATTTGGGTTTCCCACCTAAACGGGCTGCCTGGTGTTTAATATTTTGTAAAATTGCCTCCATTTATTTTGTAGGTGACAGCTGCAGGAACCCAGCCCACAGCACTGCAAGCATATTAAAGTTGAGAGGGTATGATAATGCAGGCCTCCCCGGATAGGCAGAATCCAGTGAAATTAAACATGAAACATAATGAGGGTTTTGCAGCTCATTTTGTAATTTAATTGAGCAATGTATCTGGTTGTTAATGGCAGTATCGGACACATAAGCTTGATAGGTTGCAAAGGAAGGATGTTTAAGGAGAAAACTAAATCCTGCTGTGATTACCCTTCTGTTCCACAGGCCCCATTATTAGCGTGCTTTGTGTAAAATTCATTAGCAGTCGTTGCTTGATCTCTAAATAAATAAGTTGTTTAACTTGTGGGTAGGAAAAAAAAAAAAAGAGGCTGATTATGTAAATGGATTAGGTTGTCAATATTTCATTTCTAGCTTCTTTTTCCGGGGCTGTGGACTCAGTCCCTTTGTAAATATGATGGGGCAGGACGTGCCCTTCAGAGAAGGGAGCTCACTGTCCAGGGCTGTACCCAGTCCTGCTGGATGGGAGAGAGAAGGAATGTTCCAGTGAAAAGGAGGAATCCAGAGGCGTCTCCAGGCTGGGGTTTCTTCCCCTGGTGTCTGAGACATCCAGGAGAGGCAACCTGAGTGACCTCTGGGGAAATCCATTCTGAGGCAAACAGGGGCTGGCAATCCAGGCGGCAGTTGTACAGCTCTTCACCGCGCTGTGTCCTCCCCTTCCGCCTTGGCTTCCCTCCTCACCTCCTCCATCCTACTCTCTCCTCCTTGCTGTCTTCCACCTCCCATTCCTTCTCTCTCTATCCCCTTCTCTCTTTCCTCTTCCTCCCTCTCTTTTCTGTTCTTTCCCTTGCTGAGGCCTCAAACTGACTAAAATGCAGCAAGATTTGTAGGAAGACGATCTGGGTGTGTGGTGGAAAACACTGCTTCCAACTCAGGACTCACCAAGAGTTAATAAAGACGCTAAGGCTGTATTTTTTTTTTTTTTTTTTTTTTTTTTCACGGGCCGCTCACTGTTGTGGCCTCTCCCGTTGTGGAGCACAGGCTCCGGACGCGCAGGCTCAGCGGCCATGGCTCACGGGCCCAGCCGCTCCGCGGCATGTGGGATCTTCCCAGACCGGGGCACGAACCCGTGTCGCCTGCATCGGCAGGCGGACTCTCAACCACTGCGCCACCAGGGCAGCCCAAGGCAGTATTTTTTTAAACATCTTGTATTGTTACCCTCTGCCCTGATTATTGTAGAACATACATAGAAAACCTGAAAATGGGAAGACATAATCATTAAACGACTTGTAATTCCTCAAGTCCACTCCAATGTTAACGTTTGGAATTCTTCCCTTTGAGCTTTCTCATGCCAGAAGGGCTCTGTTAGGAGAACTATAGAAAACAGTATTAACAAGAGTAATAATAAGAACTAACACTTCTTACTGAGCCCTTACCACGCATGGGGCACCTTTCTAAGTGTTTATACACGTTGCCTCATTTAATCCTCAAACACCTGGTGAGGTTTAGTTATTATCCTCCCATTTTTGTGATGAGGAAGCAGATGTCAGAGCTGTAAAGTCAGTTCCCCATCCTCTGCACCTTTGAAGCAGCGTGGGGATGCGGTTAATCCAAAACCCCAGAGTCCGTAGGCCATTGCTGTTTGTCTGTCTCTGGGACGCAGGGGTTGCCCATCTCTTTTACCCCATATGCCCCCAGGTTGACCCCTTAATTTATTGCTGTGACGATGAATTTACATCCCCTGGGGAATATCCCTGGGCTGGGGTGAGGGGTGTTGGGCACATCCAGGAAGCTAGGCAGTCAGCAGTGGAGGTTACACCCACCCACAGAGGACCCACAACCAATGGATGTCAGTTGATGAGTCAAATAATTATCATTATGCTGGGAGTTCCAAGTACCAGGCCCCAGCAGAGGCAGGTCGCAAAGGGGGCCAGGTCCTCTTCTTTGGGGGGCTCACCGGCTGATGGAAGAGGCTCAGCCCCTGCCTTGAGGGAACCCCCCGTCCAAGGAAGAGGAAATAGTCCCTGTCTTGGGGGATTCTCCAGTCTGATAAAGGAGGATGCATCTTGTACTCGTGGGGAAACTTGACACTGGTGGAAGAGGGTCGTCTCCCATATGGCAAAGAGAGACTGTACATCTGTCTGAAAGACTCAAAGAACAGAGACAATGAGTAGAAATAAAATTACCCTATTTCATCAAATCTGAGATGCCACCGATTGTGAGATGCATCATTAGTTTATATATTGCTAAGAATGAAAAACACTGAAAATTAAACTATGATATGCCATCAGTTATAAGACTTAACTGGTTTCAGAGATGTTAGAATATATTTTTAAAACAAGGTTTGTTGTTTACTGGGTACAGAAGTTTCAGTTTGGAAAGATGAAAAGGTTCTAGAGATGGACGGTGGTGATGGGTGCACAACAATATAAATGTACTTAATGCCACTGTACTGTACACTTAAAAATAATTAAAATGGTAAATTTATGTTATACTTATTTTACTGCAATCAAAAAATGAAAAAAAAAACACATAAGGTGTATAATCAATGAAATATGATAGTATGAACTCAGTCCTGGGGACTGAGGGGAACTGGCATGGAGGAGGGAATGGAGTGGGGTGACTAAACCACGGAATACTTCCTGGAGGAGGAGAGGAAAGAGGGGAGGAGGCTGTGAGGAGGTGCAGCACACCAGGCCCAGGCCTAGGCCTGGAGGCAGGGGTGGTACATGCTGGGTGGATCTGGAAGGGCAGGTGAGGGGGCATAGCCTCACCCTCCTCTGCTATCCCGCAGGTGCCAAGAGGAATGCCCCTTCGGGACCTTTGGCTTCCAGTGTTCCCTGCGCTGTGACTGCCACAACGGGGGTCAGTGTTCACCCACCACCGGTGCCTGCAAGTGTGAACCTGGCTACAAAGGCCCACGCTGCCAGGAGCGGCTGTGCCCCGAGGGCCTGCATGGCCCAGGCTGCAGCTTGCCCTGCCCCTGTGATGCCGACAACACCATCAGGTACGAACGATCTGGGGACAGGTGAGCGGGGGACAGGGGTGGGGTGGGCCCTGGTGGAAAGGGGGCTGTCAGGGCACAAACCCCACCTCCAGCCAGATCATCCAGGCAGGCAGTGAAAGAGCTGGGACCTCAGCAATCACCTTCACTGGCCAGTCTGATGAAAAGACGTAGGCCAACCTGAGACCCCACACACAGGAGCAGGAGGGAACTTGGTGGCCCTCAGGGAAACAGGGCAGGGATGGGTGGGAATGCGGGGGCTAGGCTCAGGGTACCAGGGCCCTGGGGGCGTGTTCGGGAGAACTTTTCGCTTCCACAGAGTCTGCATCTAACCAAGCCCTTTCCCAGCCCCGAGGGGCCCAGAGACAGGACCACCAAGGCAGAAGCAGGGTACTTGAGCCACAGAGGGACAGTGTTAGAAGGGACCTTAAAAACCGGTATGGCTGACCTGGGGCCTGCAGAGGGCTGTCCCCTGGGGCCGTGGCTAGAGTGGCGGAGCGGGAGGGACAGAGGGCAGGCCCACAGGGTCTTGGCTTGGGGTGGCCTCTCCCTGCACTCTGTGTCAGTGGTTTTTTTTTTTTTTTTTTTTTTTGGGTACCGGGGGCTTCCCTGGTG
>NW_006773157.1:673207-684715 GCF_000442215.2 Lipotes vexillifer | reverse complement strand
CCCATTGCGGAGCACAGGCTCCGGACGCGCAGGCTCAGCGGCCATGGCTCACGGGCGCAGCCGCTCCGCGGCATGTGGGATCTTCCCGGACCGGGGCACGAACCCGTGTCCCCTGCATCGGCAGGCGAACTCTCAACCACTGCGCCACCAGGGAAGCCCTGTGTCAGTGGTTTTTAATCTAGGACTGGGATTATTTATCTAGGGATATCTGTATAGTTTGTCAGCGAGTGATATTGTGCTGCCATTACGGTGACTGTCATGGTTCTATATAAATGCCATCCATCTGTCCCTCTAATGTTGCATGTTTTTAGTAGTTTGGAAGTTTTGTATATTTATTGTATTAACAGAGTGTCATAAACTAAAATGCTGTTTACTGGATGTTTCTATAATTTTAAATACTGTATTAGCACACTTCAGAGGCAGAAATTATGCTGAGGGCTTAATGTATATACAAATAACCACATTTGATTTTTAAGAAATCATCTGTGTATAATTCTATCATGTGCTACTAAACAAAATAAATAATATAAAAGTCTCAGTTAAAAAAAAAGTGGGGCTTGGGGACATCTGGGCTGAAGCCGGCCCCAGCCCTGCTTCCTGGAAGTGGAGACGCCAGAGCCGCCCTGGGCCACATCCCCCAGCTCCCCTCACTGCCTGCTTCCTGCACCAGCTGGCACCGCCTTCTGGTGATAAATGAGGCTGTCGGGCCCCAGATTAAAGCTTCAAATGAGGCTGTCAGGCCCCAGATAAATGCTTCCACAGCTCTCTATGTGGCCACCTCTTATTAGGATGGTACAAGGTGAGGGGAGTCTCCCTTCTCCCCGCAGGCCTGCAGGACAGCTCAGGGCAGGACCAGCTGCCCTGGGCAGTGGGTGCTGCTTCTGTTGGCAGGCCAGAGAGAGATACCTCTGCTTTGTAGCCTTGTCTCTGGGACAGCCAGGACCTAGCCTCGGCCCCTCTTCATTTCCAGCTTTTGATTCTCCACACATCACCCAAGGTCTTTGGGTCACTGTAAGCAGAGGCCTCTTAGAAAGTGTTGTGGCTTTGACAGAATCTGTCCCCAGTCCTCCGTTCCTGGAGCTAAGTGGCTCGGGCAGTGCTGTCTGCAAGGGCAGAGGGTTGGGAAGGAGACCATTAAGAGGGGGCCTTGGAGCCAGTGGAACGGACTATGTATGACTTAAGCATTCATTCGCTCAGTCATTCATTCAACAAACACTGAGAGCCTGCAGGGCCAAACACAAGAAAGAAAGGGTCCCTCAGCACGAGTCCAGCCCTCAGGAACTTGAGTCTGGAGCACCTACCCACATTGAGGACCTCCTACCGTATTTCTTCAAATACAAGACAATACCAGTAGTGAGGCACTGCTTTATTTTATGTACTACTAAAACTGAGCCATGACATACCATTGACTGCATAGCACATCCATCAGAGATCTGAAAATGTGGGGCAAAGTGCATCTTAGAATCAATGAAATATATGCGGCTGGCCCTGCTGGGTCCCAACATGTACTCAAGTAACTGTGACCCAGGGCTCTGTACAGAAAGCACCACAGGAAACCGCTTCACTGGTCAGGGAAGGCTTCCTGGAGGAGGTGGCTTCTGGGCTGGGTCTGGAGGGTGGGGTGTGAGCTCCAAGACTCTAAACACGGGGGTCCCACATGGCTGGTCGGGGGACTGGGCAGCTGCCTCAGGCTGTTCCACGGGTGAGGGGCAGCACCAGGAACCCCTACCCCTGCGGGGAAGCCAAGGGAGGACCGTGTCAGGGAAAGGAAGCTAGGCTGCCACTGGGGTCCAGTGCAGGGAGAGTCCCTGCCACGGAGATCCAACCAACCCCCAAATTAAAGAGCTATTGTTTTCTCCCCATACCCAAGCAGCCGTGCCCTGCATAATTTATCCCTCCTCTGAAGGAGTCCTCGATGCATTATTAATGGGGAAGGACTCCCTCTTCTCGGTCGCTAATCTCGGCCCATTCAATATTGATGATTATTTGCTTTACTGTCTTTAACACGTGTCACATTTCAGGGGTTGGGAGGCAGTAGTGCTTCTTAAGCGTGGGGACCCCGAGAGTGCCTGGAAGCCAACCCCGCAGGCCAGGTTCCCCCGTGTCTGCTTGACTATCTCCTTGCAGGGAGCTGTGTCACAGCCCGAGCTTGTGGGTCTCTGCAGCCTCAGCCTTGCACGGAGCCTGGCACAGAGCAGACCTTCAGGAAAAAGAATTGCTGAATTCATCTTAAATCGCCCATTCCTCTAGGGCGGCTCTGCTCCCGAGCTGATGTCACCCTATTTTTTAAAAATATTTCACCCCTTTCCCTTGACACACGGCCCCAGTGACTGAGCGCCCGACACTCACCAAATTTTTATTTAGTCTAACTCAGGATTTCTCAGCTTCGCCACTGTTGATATTTTAGGCTGGATAATTCTTTGTTGTGGACAGCCATCCTGTGCATTGCAGGATGTTTAGCAGTATCCCTGGCCTCTGCCCACTAGATGCCAGTAGCAATACCCCAGCCCCAAGTTCTAACAACCAAAAACGTTTCCTGGGTAGGGTGGGGGGAGGCAGAATTGCCCAAGGTTGAGAGCCTGTGGTCTCACTGCACCTCTCTCATGCTGCGCTTGGCTTTGTTCTCAGGGACACAGAGAACAGCCCTCTTCCTCTCTGTGGACACAGGTCACTCCTCTCTTCCTGTGAGCCTGTGTCCCATTCTAGAGCCTTCTCTCGGGATCCAAGAAAAGCAGAGGGATGACTCTAGGACTCCTAATCCCAAGGCAGTTGAGCTGCAGGTTCTGGGTAGGTCTGGGACCCCTCAGTCCTGGCCTTAGAACTGCCTCTGCCTGAGTCAGTGTCCTGATACGTGTACTTCTCGTCTGTCTTAGTTTCCCAGTCTGTCTATCGCCTTTTGTCAGCCCAGTGGGAGGCAAAAGTTTTCTTGTGATCTTTGAAAGTGAAGCTTCCACCAAGCTCCCTGAGAGACAGAGTGTGGGATCCCCAGAAACCTTGCCTCATCTCCCCGCTGGCTTCCGCAAGAGCTTGCAGCAGAGCCCCTCCAAGACAGCTTGCCAGGAAGACCTTGAGCATCTTTCCTAGAGAAGCAGAGTCTTCCCAACTCCCAACCACAGAAAACCCTCCTCAGCTAGCCCCAGCCTCTCCCGGCTCTGTGCCCCTCTGGAGAGGCTGCTTCAAAGAGAGGTTGAACCCACGTGCCCTGGGAAGGAAGAAATGGCTGTTGAAATTCCCCACACTTCACTCCCTTTATAAATGCTTTGCAGCACACACAAAGCAGCCTCCTTCCTTCATAAAGGAATAACCTTGAGAAAGTGAACACCTGTGTGTCAGACCTTGTCCATGTCCCCTCCACAATTGGATCGTCATAGACGAATTCCAGCAGCCATGATTGTGGATTACCTTTGAAAGATTTGACTTAGCCACCAGATGCAGCATTGATAGAAATCTCAGAGCGGCCAGGAAAAACTGGCAGAAAATTCCACCCTGAAAAGTTTCCTGTATTGTTCAGCTTTCGGCTCCTATTAACTTGTGATTAATCTATGTCTGGGGGAAATGGAGAAAGGTGAGGGGAAAAAAAAAAAAAAAAAAACAGCAAAGAAATAATAGGAGCCTTTACTGGAGGTATAGGAAAAACAGTTGGGGAAAATCTTATGGCATTAGAGATTTTCAAAAATATTTAGATGATATTTTAAATGTTTCAATGACTTCTAGTTATCTCATCCTGTTTACTGTAGGCCCTGGACTTTCCTTTAAAAAAAAAAAAAAAAAAAGGCAGAGAAGCCAACCCAGCCTAAGCAGGAGTCACTTGCCTGCCATGTGACCCAAGGGAATGGCTCTGCCACCAACGGGGCAGGGAGCAGGGTACACCAGGGAGAGGGAGGTGTGACAGAGGTGCCGAGAGCATGGTGACGGCAGTTTTCAGTCCTAATCACTGAGCCAGCGATCATTCCCCACCCTTTTCAAAGGGATTTTGGAGTTTCTATAATAAGTGACAAGTAATCAAATTAAGAAAACAGAGGTGTTTTGTTTTTTAAAATAGAATTTTAGGGATATGAAAGGAGAGAGAAAGAAATTATCTCAGGTTTGGTTTTGAGCTTTCTGGTTTCTCAGAGTAAAAAGGTAAAATTGGTGTTGAGACACACCCCTAAGCATCCAAAACACCGGCGGTTAAGATGGAAAGCAGAAACACAGGAGAGCTTAGAGGCCAGCGTTCGCCTGCTCACTGTGCGTCTAGTATGCTATTCACAGGGTGGTCTTCACACCAGAGCAAGGACCTGTAACGAGAGAATCTCTTGAAAGAAGGGCAGAAGGACGCCTGAGACTCTTCAGAATCTCAGGGGCCGGACAGAGCTGATCGCGGCTGCCAGCGCTGCCGTGTTACTTCCTGGGCCCAAGCATGTCAGTCTCCATGATTGTGACCGAGCCAGTCCCTCTGACCCTAAACCCAAACCTCAGAGGAGACCCCTGAAAAGTTGGAACCGAGAAAGGCCATGCCTTAGGGCTTTGCTGGGAGTGTTGGGGACAGAGGGGAGCACCCCACAACTGTCTGGCTGAGGGTCAGGGCCACCAAGTAGGGGCCCCCTGCCCCATGACACCCGTGCCGGCCACTGTTTCCCCTTACATTGTGGGACCCAGGGAGGAATTTATCTGGAACCATGAAAGTCAGGAAGTCTTCAAACATCCATTCTTTACACACATTCTTTTTTACATATTATAATTTTTATCACTTTTTATCTGTTTATGAATATAATAGATGCTCAGTTTGAGAAAGTCAGAGAATACATAGAAATTTAAAGAAAAAACTCAGAGTCACTCATAATTTCTCAGTCCAGGGGTGAGTACAAAAACCATTTTGTTGTAATTTGTTCATTCTTCATCCATTTCTGATTCACTTTTTTTTCATATTTTAGATCATGACTTTATATACAGTTTGCTTATTTCACTTACCCTTATGTCAAATCATTAAATAGACTGGAAAACATTTGAATACTTCTCTAACATGCCTTCATATGAATTATCATAATTCATTTAACCAGTACTCTGGTGTCAGAGGCAGCATGAGGCAGTGACCAGAACATGGCCAGACAGACCTGGGTCAGAATCCAAGCTGCCACTGAGTTAGTGGTGTGACCTTGGGCAAGTCATATAACCTCCAAGTGCCGTCTGAAAAATAGAGGCTCTAATGCCTAACTCACAGGCTTACTTGAAGATTAGAAATATAGGTGTAAAGTGCCTGGTGCTTTAATAGCCTGGTCACATATTATTTATTATTATATAAATTGCCCCCATTTTTCCACTGTTATAAATAATGCTTTGGGGAGCATTTCCATGCATAAATCTTTCTCTACAACTGTGACTGTTTCCTTAGGATAGATTCTTAGAAATGGAATTACAAGACCAAAGGGTCTGAATATTTTTAGGACTCCTGATATATAACCCCACATTGTTTTCTAGAAACCTTTACCAGCATCGAGCATTATCCCTTTAAAAAAAAAAAAAACAAAAAAACTTTGCCATTTTGATAGAGAAAAAGTGATATGCAATTGTTGTTTTGACTTGATGATTAATGAGACTAAACATTTTCCAAAATGACTATTAGCTACTTGCACTTACTATTCAGGAACTGTCTGCTCCTGTCCATCCCTCATTTTCCATGAGAAAATCAGGGCTCCCAGAAATTGGCTGGGCTTCACACAATTAGTTTGTCCATTAATTCATTTGGCAAATATGTATTAGTATCTTCATGGTGCCAGGGACCCTGCTGGCCATTGGGGTACAATACAGAAGTGAAATAGACAGACAAAGGGCCCTCCCCCATGGAGCTGCCACCTGGTGGGGAGACAGGTGATAAACAAGTCAACAGACAGAAAATAATTACTTGTAGTAAAAGTACTGTTCATTCCCAAATATTTAATTGGGCAGTGAATATGAGCCAGGCACTGGGGATCCACCAATGACCCAGGGAGACAAAGCCCATATCCTCGTGGAACTTAGCAGAACCAAGATTTGTACGTAGGCTTCTCTTGCCAGCCCAGAGCATGTGCCATTGGACCATATCCCTTGAGCTGGACTCCAGGGCAAGGAAGCAGATGACACAGGGAATCCAAGAAGCTTGTCTCTGACATCCAGCGTCTTCTCTGGAGTGTTAGTCTGAGTCCTCCCAGATGCCGAGAGCAAGAGATTTACTAGGGACACAGCTATGAGGGAAAATGGGGAAGGGGCTGAGGAGGCTAGGGGATCATGAGACTGCAATGCAGGTCTGACCTGTGTGAAGGAAAGAGAGAAGGAAGGAAGGTTGATTGGAAAGTTTTAGACTGAAGCACAGTTCTAAGAAAGTTTGGCGAGATGGGGGCTCTTTAAGCCAAACTTGTCCATCAGAGGAGTCCCAGATTTGCCAAGAATGTGTCGACCTTAATATCCCTGCTGTGGTCTAGCTGAGAGCAGCCCAGGGGAAGTGTGACCTCTGAGAAAATGTAGTGATGGATTTCAGACACAGTAGCTAGGGCCATCAGTCAATTACACTCCCCACAGAAGCTCTGAGAAGAAAATGGTCACCACACCCGGGATCATGGATGCATATTGGCTGTTGGATCAGACCTCTGCCAGCCAGAGTTTGCCTGACTCTCTAGAGGTCATGCCAGGCAGCCCCTGCCTCCAGCCAAATGGTTCTTTCACTGGGCTAGCCAGAGAGGGGATGGAGACGATCTTGCTTGCTCTTAAAGAGCCCTAGCAATGCATGGATGGAGGGTATTCTCTCCAATACAGACATTGCCATAGAGGGGGGGACGCATCTGCCCCAAGGTTCCATTTTAACTCAGGAAATGTTCATTGAGTACCTACAATATGCAGAGTAACTGGGTCTCACTGCAGCCCTCTTGTGCCTGCCCACACACTGAGCATCTGCCTTGGGTGCAGAGTGGGTAAAGTGCTGGACCTCCCAGTCCATAAGGGAAGAGGCTGCCTCCTGCTTTGGTCTCTGTGTATTTGTATTATAAAGAGCACTTGTTTGGGAGTCAGGAGACCTGTGTCTAATCCTGATTTTGCTACTTCCTTGCTGTGTAACTTTAGGCGAATTATATAACAACTATGAGCCTCAGTTTCTTGGGGCTAATAAGAAACGTGTAATAAGACCATGTAACCTTGGCATCGTCTGGCAAACAAATAATACATTAAGAAATTTAACCTCAGAACTTCCCTGGTAGTCCAGTTGTTAAGAATCTGCCTTCCAGTGCAGGGGATGGGGGCTTGATCCCTGGTTGGGGAACTAAGATCCCACATGCTGCGGGGCAACTGAGCCCGCATGCCACAACTAGAGAGCCCACGTGCCACAACTAGAGAGCCCACGTGCCACAACTACAGAGCCCACACGCTCTGGAGCCCACGCACCACAACTAGAGAGAAGGCCGTGCCGCAACGAAAGATCCCATGGGCCATAACAGAAGATCCCGCGTGCCACAACTAAGACCCAACTAAGCCAAAAATAAATAAATAAATAAACAAACAGCTCACAACTGGGGGAAAATACTTGCCAAAAAAAAAGAGAAAGAAATTTAACTTCAGAGGCCCTTTGATCCTGCGGCCCTGGGCAGACCAGACTTGGGGTGGGCAGAGGGTGGAATATGGCCGCATTCCTGACCAGACTGTCCTCTCATTCTTCTCTCATCTGCTCAGCTGCCACCCAGTAACTGGAGCTTGCACCTGCCAGCCGGGGTGGTCTGGCCACCACTGCAATGAATCCTGCCCTGCTGGCTACTATGGCGATGGCTGCCAGCTGCCTTGCACCTGTCAGAATGGTGCCAACTGCCACAGCGTCACTGGGAGCTGCACCTGTGCCCCAGGCTTCATGGTAAGATGGGAGGGGACTCCCATGGCCTCTCCACCCACCCCCACCCCTACACAGGAAAGGAGGGGCCAGCTCCTCCCACTTCCAGGTGGAATCAGGGAGTGTGGCCCTGTGCCCATGGATGCAGAATGAGGGTGTCTCCATGTGCCACTCAGAGATAGAGTCCATGACCAGAGAGCTGCCAAGGCTGTTCTTAAAGGCCAATTCTACTGGGGTTTGTAACTGTAAAAGTAATGGAAGGAAGGTGTCTTTCCGTTGTCCCCTCACCCTGAAACACCAGTTGTCTTCTTTGGTGTTTGGACAAAGAAGACAACTGGTTTGGATATTGCGTCCATATCCTATGCACACAATATTTTTCCATCATAATAACCACAGAGCACATAATAAGCACAGAGTTTTGTATTTTGCTTTCTTTTTTCCCCTATTTGCTGCTTGGGCTTCTTAATTATCATTTTAAATGGCTGCATGACACTGCAGGAGCTGATGGCCCCCCTGCTGACTCAGCCATTCCCTTACTGCTGAATACTGATTTGTTTCCAATGTTCACAACAAATGTTGCAATGAGCATCTTCCTACAAACGACATTTCCCCTCCTATCGAATTATTTCCTTAGGGTGACTTCCCAGGGTCAGTGGGCATAATGTATTTATGGCTCTTGATGGATGTGGCCATATTACTTTCCTCAAGGGTTATGTAAATCTACACCTCCACCAGCCATGTATGAATGTACCTATTTCAAAACAACTCTGCTAACATTCTTTTCTTTTTTTAATTTTTGCTAATTATATAGGTAGAAAATGGCTCCTCAGTATTGCTCTAATTTGCATTTCTCTGATTACTAGGGAGAGTAAACCTTTCCCCCTGAGTGTTTGTTTACTATTTGTATTTCCTCATGCATTATGCTGATCTTTAGGAGGTTTGATTCCGGGGAACTTGACATTGGAAGTGGAATCCTGTTCAATGGCAGGGCATGCCCAGTGGGTCTGAGGACCCAAACATTCAGGGGACTCCCGTGGCCAGATTTTTTATGGTGCTATAAGAAGTGGTTTGTGTAGTACGAGTGGCCTTTGCAACCAGCCCAGGGTCACATCCTGGCTGTCCTACTCACCAACTGTGTGACCTTGGGCCAGTGAGTTAACCTTTCTCAGGATCAGTTTCCTCACCTGTGGAATGGAACACCTGCCTTGCAAGGTTGCTGTCAGGTGTAGAGATGGGCCATACTGTATGGAGTACCTTGCCTCAGTGCTTCTCAGACTTTAGTGAACTCAGAAACCGCCAGCAGACCTTGGTAAAGTGCAGGTTCTGATCCGGTAGATCTGAGGAGGTGCCTACGGTTCTGCATTTCTTCTTTTTTTCCTTCAAATATTTATTTTTTATTTATTTGTTTATTTATTTATTTTGGCTGTGCCGGGTCTTAGTTGCAGCACGTGGGCTCTTCGTTGCAGCATGCGGACTTCTTAGTTGCGGAATGCGAACTCTGTGGCACGCGAACTCTTAGTTGCGGCATGCATGCAGGATCTAGTTCCCCAACCAGGGATTGAACCTGCGCCCTCTGCATTGGGAGCACGGAGTCTTACCCACTGGACCACTGGGGAAGTCCCGGTTCTGTGCTTCTAACAAGATCCCAGGTGATGCCAACGCTACTGGTCAGTGGCCTCACTATGAGTAGGAAGAGGATGGTGCTCAACTTGGGCTGCCCATTGGAATCACCTGGGGAGCTCTACAAACACTGATGCCCCTGCTCTCTCCTGGAGATGCTGATATATTTGGTCTGAGTGTGGTCTGGTTGTGGCCAGTGTGCTGCCAAGGTGGCGATCCACTGGAAGGAAGCCCTTGTCATGATGTAAGAGTACAGGTGTGCCTGGTGACAGTGTCTTTTGTGGGCAGGTTGCCCCTGGTCTATACAACAAAACTCTGTTCAGCTTCTTCTTCCCCCTCCCCAATGCAGATAAAACTGGGTGAAGGTGACTCCAGTGGCATCTTCAAAAGAGAAAAAGATCTGTCCCTCCTGCAAGTTTCCTCTCTAATATACCTTTATTGGTGTGAGCTTGGTCCATAACTTCCATAGAAAAATGGAGTGCCCGAGGTTTGGGCTTTGGGTAGGAGCGAATGGTTGTTTGGGATTAAAAGTGTCACCTAGTCAAGTGATCAGGTGACTGAAGCCAAAACGAAGTGACCACACAAGACTTCTCGGGGGCCATCCAGACCCCAGTCCTAGCTTGGCTACCAGGGTAGTTCTGACGTTGGGCAAGTGGCTTCCGCTCTCAGGGTCCTAGTTCCCTCATCTGTAAATGGCGAGTGTGCAGGGGGAGATGAACTGACTGATTTCTAAGATGGTCTACTATGCAGACTCCACGGACCAAGTCAGGAAACACACCCTTCTGGAGGAAATGAGAGAAAGTAGGAGCAAGTGGGTGTGTGTGTGTGTTGGCCAGGGGAAGGGGTCATCACTGAGGTTGTTACAGTCTGATTGTATACATTGTCTATGGGCCTCCCTGTTCCCCTCTCTTCACCCGCAGCTGCCTGCCTAGTCACTGCTCCTCAAAAGAAGAGGAAATCCAGGCCCTGGGTGGGTGAAGGTTGGGGGTGGTCCTAGAGAGGCTAGTGTCTGTGGGCCCACTGCCCCCAGGCCATGGCTCCAGGAATCTGGAGGCCAGGCCTCTGCGTCTCTTCCTTCCATCTGGGATGCAAATGACTTCCTGCTCTTGAACTTTGGGGGACTTGGCACTTGTAGGAATCATCTTGATGTGGAGTCCCACCTGCCTGGGGCTCAGGGCTAAATAAGACAGATTGTGAGCGAAGCGACCCTGGTGAGACCCTGTGAATTCCCATCCATCTCCTCCTGCCAAGCCTCATTTTACCTGGAAAGGTTCTTTTGGGGCGCTGTCAGGTGTTGAGCAGTAGCTGCTTGAGGTGATTACAGAATAGTCAGTTGCTCTCATCCAGCGTGGCTCATTCCCGCACACATCAGGTTCCGAGGGGGAAACCAAACCATTGCCCTCACCCCAGCTTCTGAATGAATGCAACTTCCTGCAGTTAGCCAGCTCTGGTCAGGGTGGGAGGTCAGAGCAGTTAGAAAGCAGACTTGGCTGAGACCCTCCCCCAAATGTCCTGCAGTCAGTGATAATCAGCATTGCCTTTATTTGTTAGTTGGTTTGTGAATTTATGCACCTGCCTTTTTCCTTGAAAGAGTTTTAGGATGGGCAATTAATTTGAGACTAATTAAAAGAACCCTTTTCTGAGAGTTCGGAGACCTTGAGCCTCAGCTCAGTAACCTTGGACATGTCGCTTTACCTTGCTGGGCCTCAGTGTCCTCACCTGTAAGGTGAGAGTCACATCAGTCCTGTCTGCTATTGGATGTGAGTAGCCAACATGGTAATGGATGTGAGGCCATATGCTCAGCTGTCCTCTCCCATCAGAGCTCTTCCTGCCAAGGGCTCTTTAGGGAGGATGTTGGGATACATCTGTGAAAACAGGGTCTCTCAGAGTCTGAGGGCTGAGAATGGCCTCAGCCTCAACATAACCATGAGGAGTACTGAACTACCCCTGGGAGCCCAGTGGCAGTGCCTGATCCAGCCAGGTGGTCCCTACCCCCTGAGGCCATAAGAATATGGGGCAGAAGCAAGCCCACCTGACACTCAGGGTGTTCTAACCCTCACACT
>NW_006773157.1:666846-673197 GCF_000442215.2 Lipotes vexillifer | reverse complement strand
CACTCTTTCTCCTTCCCTCCCAGGACACTGGATATTTTCTCTGCCAAGAACTTGGGGAGCTGCTGGGGGTATGGAAAGGCTAATCAGATGCCCATCCAGCCTTCTAAGAGCTTGTGCCCAATAATAGTCATATTCACATTAGCAGCAAACACTTACTGAGTCCTTGCCACATGCTTCATCTCTGTTCCTCACAGCAGCCCTACAGATGTGCACTTTCACTTGCCTCAGCCTGAGAATGAGGGGCTTGAAGTTCAAACAGGATAAGTGACTTGCCCATGATCACAAAGCCAGTAGTGGTGGGAGCCACCACAGCTCTCATCTATTAGATGATAGACTTTGACTGATGGGTCATCATGGAACCACACAAATCTGGGTTCAGTTCGTGGCCTTCCAATCCCCACTGTCCCTACTGAAAAGTCACTTATCCTGCCTAAGTCTGAATTTCCTCATCTGTTAAGAGGAGACTTAGCCATGAGAGTGAGAAACTTCAAATGGGAAAGTTCATGGCTCAGGGCCTGGAACACTAGATACCCAGTAAAATGGCAGTAATTGCTGGTGAAATGTGACAGTGTGGGAGAACATTGCTTCCCTCAAGCCCAGCACTCCCTTCCAAGGAGAGTGCCAGGATGAGTTACGCCCGGGGATTCCCGATGCAATAAAGCCATAAACGTGCACAGCTGCTGTTCCAGGCGGATCCACCCAAGCACCTGTGGATCACCCTCAGTGGTCAGTGTTAGGATGCACTGTGGGGTGGACATACCTGTCAGTGTTTAGGGAAATGAACATAGGGATGGAAATGGGAAGAGAGTCTGGGTATTTTACATGTTAGCTTGGCAGCAGCAATGGAATCACTTCAGGTATGCAATGCTGGACAACATTGGGGCTACTGAGTGCGAGAAAAGAGCCCTGGGCTGAAAGGCAAGAAACCAAGTTCCTAGCTCTGGTTCTTCTAACTCTTGGGACTTCCATTTCTCATCTATAAGATGGGAATGAAATTCTCTGTCCAACAGAAACAGTGGTGCGGGAGCCAATCATTAAAATGGGAGTACTTGGGCTTCCCTGGTGGCGCAGTTGTTGAGAGTCCGCCTGCCGTGCCCCGGTCTGGGAAGATCCCACATGCCGCGGAGCGGCTGGGCCCGTGAGCCATGGCCGCTGAGCCTGCGCGTCCAGAGCTTGTGCTCCGCAATGGGAGAGGCCACAGCGGTGAGAGGCCCGCGTACTGCAAAAAAAAAGAAAGAAAGAAAAAAAAAAAAAAAAAGGGAGTACTTAAAACTGGGCGTGGCATCGGTTCAGCACCTTGGACAGTTCCCACGAGCTTCTGCTGCAAGGTTGTTCTTACCCTGTTAGAACACAGGTTCCTTACCCAGCCAGAGCACCAGCGTGAACAGGGGTAGGGGTAGGGTAAGGCAGAGTGAGGGTCACATGACAGGGCTCTCAAGCTGGCAGAGTCCTGGGAGTGTCCTGGGAGTGAGGGATGATTCAGGAGGTGAGGGGAGGGTATTGTGGTTGAGGGGACTAAGTGGAGCTATCCATCCACTTGGAAGTTGGGGTCCCATCACCCCTCTCCATGGCTTCTCATTACCCACCAAATAAAGCTCAAACCCCAGTCCTTTGTAACCTGCCCTTAAAACTAGTTAGTCCACCCTAACCTTATCGCCTGCTACCTGCCACAAACCTGTGCTGTGGCCACACATATCCGCTTTTCCCTAGACACAGCGTCTGCTTTGGGCCTCTGCCTGTGCTGTTTCTCAAGCTTTTCCCTCTTCCTGGAATGGCCCTCCCCACTGTCTTTATCTCAGTCTATGAAAATCCTTGTCAGCCTTTCAGGCTAAAATCAAAGGCTGCCTCTTCCATGAAGTGTTCCCTGAATGTTCCTCACTTTAGAATTAACCCTTTCATCTCCTCTCTTACCACAGCACACGGCTCAGAGTCTGTCTCCCTCCAACCCTGCACCTCCTACTGTCTTCCCCCACCACATGGCTACCACGTGAATATCTTGCTCAGGACACTTTGAAATGAATAAAAGTCTTGAGAAGAGCAATGAATGCCCTTAGCAGAAGTTTCCAAAACTGACCTTTATAGGAAGGAAACTCATGGCATTTCCGAAGGGCCTTGCCAGCAGGGCGGGAGCTTAAATCTACCCACTGGTTTCTCTGCACTTCAGATAAACAGGCAGCTGCAGTGGGACTGGAGCAGCTGTCCCCCAGCATCATCTCCAGGTTCTTTGGGCAAATGGTATGAGTTTCTGCCTTACGCAATTCTATATAGTGGTGTTAGCCAGAGACTCTAGAGCCAGATTCCCTGCTTTCATGTACCAGCTTTGCTGCTTGTTAGTTGTGTGACCTGGGGCAAGATATAACCTTCCTGTGCCTCTGTTTTCTCATACGTGAAAGGGTAATAATAATAAAGTCCAATGAATTATTGGGCTGATTAAATTAATTCATACATATAAAATAACTAGAATACCTGGTATATTAGTCATCGTTCAACAAGAGTTAGCTATTATTATCATTATTGTTGGGGATGCTGCCACTCCTATTGCTGCTGTTTTTATGTACCCAAGGGGTCCCCTACCTGAAGAGGCTGACTGGTCCAGGCCTGAGTCCCCTGTTTGGGGGTACAGGTGGAAATAGGGGCGAGGGGAAGAGAGCAGAGTTAGTTGAAACTTCCTCCTGGCTGAGAGCTGCCACAGGGCAGCCACAGAATGAAGAATAGACTTTCTCATCACAGGGGGCAGAAGGCCAGTTTCTCAGCCCCTCCGCATTCCTCTGCTGCCCAGCTTTCCTTAATTAAGGCCTCACCTACGTGGCCAGCCTGATGAAGCCTCCTCCACTGCTCTAAAACTAATTGTTGCCACCTTGGCACCTGGAGTGAACAGCCTGTGAGGTCACTGCCAGTGCTACAAAGACTTGATTTCCCAGACCTCCTCCCCGCATTGACGCATTGAGCCCGTGAGGCCGGGAGATAGGGGGCCCTCTGGTCGTTCCTCGGCACAGATGCTCCCTTTCAGCTCCGGCTATAAGGGGGACGGGGAGTGTGGGAGGCGGGGGAGGGGGGGGGCCTGGTGTCCCCTCCCATGGGATTCAGGGCCTGTATTTCTCCCCGGATGACAGAATTTCTATTACCTTAAAGGGCTCATCTATTTATGCTGCAATTTTTTGCAGCCCTGTCTGATGTTATTGAACCTTGCATACTGGTGAGGGAAACAGGCACTCCATCACCCAAATGAACAAACTAGTTTACCCATTTTTCTCCCCTCTCTCCCTGCTGTCGGTAGGTCGCAGGCAAACCTCAGCTGCTCAGGCCAGTGAAGGCGGGAGGGGGATGAGAGTTACAAAAATCCGTAGCAGTGGAGCAGTGACTGAATTTTCATCCAAGGTTTCCTATGTCCTTTGAAGACGTCACCCTCCCCCAGCACACACACACCCCCGCACCAGCTGGGCAAAGCGCATGTCTGCCTCTTGTGTGGCTCTTGAGCTGAAACTAGGGGGAGAGGGCAGCTGCGGGGCCAGAAGAGAATGTGGACTGAAAATTAGAGCCAGGTGACGTATATAATGTGTGTGCATTTCCTGTCCTAATTGTTTCGTTCTTCATCACACTGAGGTCAGACTCTTGGCCCCATGCCTAGAAAACCAGCTTCTCATCCCCTGACCACCCCACCGTTGACTAGCTTCCTAATTATTATAGTAAAAGATTTTCCTAGGTGCTGTGCTGGGGATGAGGAATTCACTCTCTAGCTGCCATGCCCATGTGAGCAGAGGAGCACAGGTAGTGCAAAATAGCAGAAATGATCCAAAAATATAAACACATACACACACATACATAGTCCAGTACTGAAATCCCAGCTCCATCGTCATCTGCTGAATGGCCCTGGCCCAGTTACTTATGCTTCTCAAGCCTTAGTTTTTCATCTATAAAACGGGAAATAATGGCACTACATTCTAGTGTTATTCTTTGGATTGAATTAGATGAAATATGCACAGTGCTTAGGAAAAAGCCTGGCATGTACTGAATGTTCAATAACTGATTGTCAAGGTTCCTTGTGTTTACTGGAGGTAAAGGTCATGGACTTTGGGGTCAGACAGGCCTGGACTGGAATCCCAAGTCTTCCGCTCTGTAGCTGTGTGACCTTAGGCAATGTACTCAGCCTCTTTGAGCCTTAGTTTCCCAACTGTTAAATGAGTTAATAATGCCTGCCCTTCCTGGTCTGTGTGAGCACAAAATGAGAATTACCCGTTACAGTGGCAGAGTTGGAAGAACGCTCAGTGCTTCCCTGGTGCACCCTCTCATTTTGTAAAGGAGGCAACCAAGGTCCAGACAGGGAAAGTGACTTAGGTCACACAGCAAATCATTGGCAGAACTGGGACGTGAAGTGAGTGACATAGCTCCCGGTCAGATGCTTTTTCCACCTTCACCTGCATCTTATGAGTTCGCTGTCCCCACAGCAGACACCTACTGATTTTTCCCAGGGCAGAGAGGGATAGGGGTGCCACCAGCGTGTTAAATCATGTTGGCAATTAATCCACAGAGCAAAATAGGGAAAATTGGTTTTATGTCACAAAGGCTGAGTCCAGCCTTCCCACTCTGGGACTCCACGGTTTGTAGCTTTATTAGGGAAAATTGCTGACTCTTCTGTTCTAAAAAATAAACGGCCCCCCGTCACGCCACCCTCTCCCGGCCGTGCTCCTCGTGTCTTTATCACTGCCCTCATCACTGGGGTCCGGAGCCGGGGCTTGGGTCTCAGGCCTGGTCCCTGCAGCTCTCTCCATACAACAGATGAAGCTCTCGGGGCAGGTCTGAGGCGTCCATGCTTTAAACGCTCCCAGTTTTCCTTTTGTCCAAGTCTCTGGCGATGATGGGGTTTCTTCCCTTTTCAACTCCCAGTCCTGGCCGCCCCGCAGACTGTACAGCGCGGGGCGGGGCCACGAGTCAGAGGAGCTTCCCTGAAAGGTCTGGAGGAAGTGGATGGCCGAGTGAGGGTGACAGTGGCCCACGTTTGGAGCACTGAGGAACCGTGGCGGGCCCTAGGCCAGGCTGTCTGTTTTTCGTACGTTATTTTACTTAATCCTCGTAGCAACCCTGTAAGCAGAGGCTGTGAGGATCCCCACTTTGCAGATGAGGAAACTGAGGCTCAGAGAGCTGAAGTAACTTTCCCTAGTTGGTCCGTGGTCACCAGGAGCTGAGCCTATAGCTGTCTGAATCCAGAGCCTACCCTTTGAGCCACAAACAAAAGTTGTCTGGAGAGGAGAGGGCTGTGGATCTGTGGTAAATAGCCAGGTTTGACACTCTCTCAGGCCTTTTCCCAGGAGAGGGGACAACCCTAGCTACCTTATTTCTCAGTTGGAACCTAGTGATTTCCCGCCCTTTGTCTTCAAGGGGAGGTGGCTGGGACCCTCAGTCTCCCTCCCTTACTGTGGGGCAGCACTTTACAGTTTACCCAGCTAGCTGTCTCACACCTAAGTCCTCACAGCTCTCCTGTGAGGAAAGCAGGGCGAGTATTGTTAGCTGTATCTCACAGATGAGGAAACTGCAGTTCAGAGCAGTTATAAGACCTGACCTACCAGGACCTCGGAACTGGGCCTAGAACCCAGGGCTTATGGCTCCAAGGCCAAGCTCGCCTCAGGACGGCCGTGCGGGGTAGTCAGTGCTGAGCAGAGGCCAGCCGGGAGTCAGACCCGGGCTCCAACCCTGGATCAGCCGCCTACTCACTGTTTGACTTTACCTACGCCCCTTCACCTCTCTGTGCCTAACTTCATCTTACGCAAAATGGAGCACAAACCCTGCTCCCTGTATCCTCGGTCTGGGGTGAAGCTGAGAGGAGACACGTTGCTGGGAAGGCTAGAAGCAGTGCCAGGTGTGTGCACCCGGAGGCGTGAGGGAGAGCAGTGGGGTCCAGGCCGCAGACTAACTCCCTCGCCAAGGCTGTGGGTCTGGAGCAAAGGAAGAGCCCGCTCCCCGCCTGCTACCCCTGCCCTGAAGCCCCAAAGCCCCACCTAGCCTGGCCCTTCCCCAGCCATCTCCCCGCTTAGTCCTTAGCACCAGTAATTCCATCTGCAAGAGTAATTACGGACCCCAGGAGGGGAAGGGACTCCTGACAGAAGATGTCTGGAAAATGCAAAATGTTGCAGAAAAAGGTCATGAATAAATTACTTTAAGCTGGGGCTAATAGGAAGCCTAACAATGGGGGTAAATGAAAAAAACAATCTCAAAAGTTCTCTCCAAAAACACTACGAGGTAATTGTTCTCCCCTCTCCTAGAAGTTCTGAGGAGTGTTCACTCCCTGAGACAGGCCCAGGGGAGCGGGGCCCAGGTGCTCCAGCCTTCAACACAGGTGGCCCCAGTGAGCGGGGG
>NW_006773157.1:651145-666687 GCF_000442215.2 Lipotes vexillifer | reverse complement strand
AAAGAGTGAAAGCAGAGCAGGCTGGACCCTGCAGCCAGGTGGGCACTGGTGCTGAACTCGGCAGGCAAGAGGGAGTCACTGCAGTCCCGAGCAGGGCCGTGACGGAACGCTGCCTCACTTGACCTCCACACCCTGTGTGGGGAGACGGTGACATCACAGTTTAGGGACCCAGCATGCAGTAGGTGTTCAGCAGATGCTGGTTCCCATCACTCGCCATGGTTCAGTGGAGGCTGCTGGCAGAGGGGGAGGAGCGTGAGGTTTGAGTCAGGAAACCTGAGTTTGAATCTCAGCTCTGCTGCTCGCCAGCGGGGTGACATGCTCGCCAGCAGGATCACCTCTTGAGCCCCACTGTGCTCACCTCTCACGTGGAGTTCCTCCTAGGATGGTATAAGGATGAAACAGGGTAAGCACTACCAAACTGGCACAGAGCGGGTAAATCTTAAATTTCTTTTCTTCCATCTGCAGTGGGCTTGGGCTCAAATTCAGGCACGGGTAATAATCAAAATGCCTAAAGCATTTATAGCAATTCCTCTGGGCCAGACACTGTTCTAAGAACATTACATGTAATGATTTATTTAATCGTCACCCCTACCCTTGGAAGAAAGTACTATTATAATCCCCGTTTTTGGAGATAGGGAAACGGAGACACAGAGAGGTTAATAACTTGCACAGAGTTCGTTAATTCTACCCCAACGATGCTGAAAAGGAAGAACTTGCCCAAGGTCCCATAAGTGTCAGAGCCAGGACCTGAACCCAGTAGTCAAGTTCCAGAGCCCACTGGTTTGATGCAGCCTTCTGCCACTGACCTGCCCCTTCTGTGGGCAAACCCAGAGTGATCCTCGTGGCCCCCCACCAAAATGAAACCTTAAGCATGGCCAAAGGGGTGCTCCAACCGTGAGAGCTGAATTAGGAAGTGGTGTCAAACTATAGGGCAACCAGACATCTGTCTAGGAGCTGAGGGAAAGTGTCAGTTTCCCAGGTAGTGGTGTGGATAGAGCACCCAGTCATCTCTCCATGACACCCATCTGTATCACGGTTCTTCCACTACAAAATGCTCTCACATCCATCACCTCAGGTGTTCCCACAGCCCTCTGAGGTTAGATGTCGCCGTTGCCATTTTACGCACAAGGACACAGTCACGTCAAGGTTACACAACTCTGAGCATCTCAGCCTTCCCCTCTCTCAAACCGGAGGCTGAGCCCCTCCCCAGGTAAATGCTGCCAGAACAAACCCCTCCTGCCCCATCTCCCTCTGAGGGCTTGCTCCCCTCATTTCCCCCAGGCCTGCAACCCCAGACAGGCTTTGACCCAGGCCTTCAGCCACCTCATCCCTTCCTGCTGGGAGGTCTGAACTGAGCTGCCTTCAAACCTGCCCCCCCCGAGGCCTCAGGTTCTTTAATGGAGAGCACATCCCAGGCCCGTATTATGTATAGTGATGCATTCTATGAGAACTTGTCTGAGACACCTCCGGGCCCAGAGGAAACCAGCTTTAAAAGACTTGAGTAATTTATAGAGTTGGGGGATGGGAAGGATGGACAGTGTGGACAGTAGAGGCGGCCTTTCCCACCTCCATTTCTTTCGTGGTTTTTTTTTTAACTTATTTTTGGCTGCGTTGGGTCTTCGTTGCTGTGCGAGGGCTTTCTCTAGTTGAGGCGAATGGGGGCTACTCTTCATTGCGGTGCGTGGGCTTCTCATTGCAGTGGCTTCTCTTGTTGTGGAGCACGGGCTCTAGGCGCGTGGGCTTCAGTAGTTGCAGCACCTGGGCTCAGTAGTTGCAGTGCGTGGGCTCTAGAGCACAGGCTCAGTAGTTGTGGCGCACGGGCTTAGCCACTCCACGGCATGTGGGATCTTCCTGGACCAGGGATCGAGCCCGTGTCCCCTGCACTGGCAGGTGGATTCTTAACCACTGTGCTACTAGGGAAGTCCCCCTCCTCCATTTCTTTTTGTTCTGCAGTAAAAGCCTCTCAGGTTTCAACTTCTGGCCTTTCTTTGCATTCATTCTATAACTTTTTTTTTTAATGATTCCACAATCGATAAGCCACTGGATTTGCCTGAGTCTGGACTCTCAACCTCTCTCAAACATAAAAGAGTGGCCCAGATGCCTGCCTTCAGGGGAGGGGGTTCCTAAAATAGGCTGAAACACAGAGTCATTTGCCTGATCTCAGGGACCTGCCTTTGTCTCTTTCTTTTAATTTTATTGAAGTATATTTGATTTACAATGTTGTGTTAATTTCTGCTGTACAGCAAAATGAGTCACTTATACATATATATATTCTTTTCCATATTCTTTTCCATTATGGTTTATCACAGAATATTGAATATAGTTCCCTGTGCTTTACAGTAGGCCCTTGTTGTTTATCCATCCTATATATACCAGTTTGCATCTGCTAATCCCAAACTCCCAATCCATCCCTCCCCACTCCCCTCCCCCTTGGCAACCACAAGTCTGTTCTTTATGTCTGCGAGTCTGTTTGTGTCATAGATAAGTTCATTTGTGTCATACTTTAGATTCCACTTGTAAGTGATATATGGTATTTGTCTTTCTCTTTCTGACTTACTTTGCTTAGTATGATAATCTCTAGGTCCAACCATGTTGCTGCAAATGGCATTATTTCATTCTTTTTAATGGCTGAGTGATATTCCATTGTATACCACATCTTCTTTATCCATTCATCTGTTGATGGACATTTAGGTTGTTTCCATGTCTTGACTATTGTAAATAGTGCTTCTATGAACATAGGGGTGCATGTATCTTTTCAAATTATAGTTTTGTCTGGGTATATGACCAGAAGTGGAACTGCTGGGTCATATGGCGACTCTTTAATTTTTTGAGGAACTTCCATACTGTTTTCC
Source organism: Lipotes vexillifer (assembly GCF_000442215.2). NCBI lineage: Eukaryota > Metazoa > Chordata > Mammalia > Artiodactyla > Lipotidae > Lipotes > Lipotes vexillifer. The sequence goes on along the minus strand of NW_006773157.1, from coordinate 663,835 downwards.
GTAGTGGCGACACCAATTTACATTCCCACCAACAGTGTAAGAGGGTTCCCTTTTCTCCACACCCTCTCCAACATTTATTATTTGTAGACTTTGTGTGTGTGTGTGTGTGTGTGTGTGTGTGTGTGTGTGTGTGTTACGTGGGCCTCTCACTGTTGTGGTCTCTCCCGTTGCGGAGCACAGGCTCCGGACGCGCAGGCTCAGTGGCCATGGCTTACGGGCCCAGCTGCTCCGTGACATGTGGGATCTTCCCGGACCGGGGCACAAACCTGTGTCCCCTGCATTGGCAGGCGGACTCTTGACCACTGCACCACCAGGGAAGCCCTATTTGTAGACTTTTTAATGATGGCCATTCTGACCAGTGTGGGGTGGTACCTCATTGTAGTTTTGACTTGCATTTCTCTAATAATTAGCAATGATGATCATCTTTCATGTGCCTATTGGCCATCTTTGGAGAAATGTCTGTTTAGGTCTTCTGCCCATTTTTTGATTGGGTTGGTTTTTGTTGTTTTTGTTGTTATTGAATTGTATTAGCTGTTTGTATGTTTTGGAAATTAAGCCCTGTCAGTTGCATCATTTGCAAATATTTTCTCCAAGTCCGTAGGTTGTCTTTTTTTTGTTGTTATAGTTTCCTTTGCTATGCAAAAGCTTATAAGCTCAGTGAGCTCCCATTTGTTTATTTCTGCTTTTATTTCTATTGCCTTGGAAGACTGACCTAAGAAAACATTTGTACAATTTATGTCAGAGAGTGTTTTGCCTATGTTCTCTTCTAGGAGTTTTATGATGTCTTATATTTAAGTCTTTAAGCCATTTTGAGCTTATTTTTATGTATGGTGTGAGGATGTGTTCTAATTTCATTGATTTACATGTGGCTGTCCATTGTCCTCATTGTATATTCTTGCCTCCTGTGTCAAAGATTTATTGTCCATAGGCGTATGGGTTTATTTCTGGGCTCTGTATTCTATTCCATTGAGCCATATGTCTGTTTTTGTGCCAGCACTACACTGTTTTGATTACTGTAACTTTGTAGTATTGTCTATAGTCTGTGAGGGTTAAGCCTCCTGCTTCGTTTTTTTCCTCAAGATTGCTTTGGCAATTCTGTGTCTTTTATGGTTCCATATAAATTTTAGAATTATTTGTTCTAGTTCTGTAAAAAGTGTAATGGATATTTTGATAGGGGTCGCATTAAATCTGTAGACTGCTTGGGGTAGTATGGCCATTTTAACAATATTAATTCTTCCAATCCAAGAACATGGGATATCTTTCCATTTCTTTGAATCATCTTCAATTTCCTTTATTAATGTTTTGTAGTTCTCAGCATATGTCTTTCACCTCCTAGTGAAGTTTATTCCTAAGTATTTTATTTTTTGATGCGATTTTAAAAGGGATTGTTAGTTTACATTCCCTTCCTGATATTTCATAGTTAGTGTAAAGAAATGCAACCAATTTCTGTATGTTAAACTTGTATCCTACTACCTTGCTAAATTCGTTTATCAGTTCTAGTAGTTTTTGTGTGGAGTCTTTAGGGCTTTCTGTATATAGAAAAATATGGAACACTTCACGAATTTGCGTGTCCTCCTTGCAGAGGGGCTATGCTAATCCTCTCTGTATCATTCCAGTTTTAGTATGTGTGCTGCCTGAAGCAAGCACCTGCCTTTGTCTTTAGGGTAAAGTTTGAAGCCTTCCTGGCTGGGCCAGTCTGACCTTCAGGCTCCTGTCCCACTGCTACCCTTCAGCCGTGGTGCTCTGGAAAATCCAAATGGATTGCCTTAACCTGGAGACACACCCACCCTCCCATGTACAGTGTCTCCTCTTTACCTTTGTTCAGTCTGTCCTTTCCCTGGAATGCCCTTGCTCTCTATCCTCCTGGCCAAATTCTGCCTGTGCATTCATACAGGATCAGCTCAGTTGCCATCTCCTCATAAAGCCTACTTGCTTTCTTCCTATGGGACACAACCTATCCATAGGACACTGCACACCCACTCTGGTAGCACACTGTGGATGATTCTGTCCTACTAGACAGAAAGCTGCCGGAGGGCAGGTCTTTCTGATTTGTCCCTTTCCCCCATCCTGCCAGCCTCCTAACCCCAGTCCACTCCCGGGCCTGCACAGAGAATGATCAGTAAATCTCACTGAACAAATTCCCAGGTCCTTTAGAAGCGTCCCCTAAGTCATGAATGTGCCACATTTTGCTTGGACTCTAGTAAACACCCCCCAGCAGCCCCTGCAGGGCCCTCTGTCCCCCACAATCTGGTTCCCACTTGGGACATTATCACTGTCAACATAGTCAGCCTCTGGCTCTGCAGGCCACCGCCCTGGGCCCACACCTCCCAGCCACCACCCCAGAGGAGCTGGGTTCTGCAGTACACACACACACACACACACACACACCCCATATATCCAACCCCACAAAGTGGACCCAGCGTGTCCTTGCCATGCATGCCACGCGCAAAGCCACTGTGGTCAAATCCCCCCTTGAGGCTCTGTGACCAGGATCAGCCCAATGTCTGACATGCAGATGCTAAGCTTACCCCACAGCTGTCACACCACTGACACACTCACACCAAAGTCATACGCTGCATAGACCGTGCATGGGGCAGTGGGCTGGCGGGGGTTGGGGGTGGCCTATAAGCTACCATTCAAACCAAGACACTGGGACAGCAAGCCAAAATCCTATCCCTAATCTGCTCTTCCACGCAGGCAAAACATTTGTGCACCTGGTATATGTGGGGCCCACGTGTATTACTCACATGACATACATCAGGAGTGGGTACCACTCCTTGAACAGGCTCACCAAAAACAGCCTGCAGAACATCTGGAAGTAGGGAGGCGGCCCACCTGCACCCTTCCCATGCTACAGTCTCATCTTGTGCTGCCGCCCCCTCCACGTTCTACCCTCACACTCCTCTAAACGCTCGTGGGATTTCCCAGCACTTTAGAGCCACTGTTCTTTGGCACTTTTTAAAACCACTAGGGAAATCATGAAACCTAATGCAGAGTCATTGAGGCCATATGCTGTCAGTGTTTGCTCAGAAAGTCCCGAAGATTCCAGCCCAGGCTTTGCAGGGAAGCCTCGTTCTGTCTGCTAAGGGAGTAGGACCCAGAAGGCCTGCGAGAGATGTCCTGATCCTCTGTGGCCAGAATCATCCCCACCTCCCAGGTACTCAGGAGCTGCCAGAGCACTTGACAGGGCTCAGTGCTGGGGGAGCAGAAGCGGGAGACTGAAGCTGTCACAGGAAGCTCCCTTCTCTTAACTGAGAGCTGAGGCCGGCCTGTGTGTGTGATGTTGCGAGCATCCCCAGGCATCATTAGCACCAGCAGCAGCAGCGTCACCATCACCATCACCATCACCATCACTATCACTGTAACCAGCTTTCTCTCTTTCAGAGGATATACAGTATTTGATGGTTGTTGGCACAATCCCCAGTCTAACACTCGCTCCCACTACCTGTTATTGCACATTAGCTTTATTCTTTCAAGCCTTAAAGGCCTTTGGACTTCAGGAGCCTCGTAACATAAGATACAAATGCCCCCTAAGAGTTCCCTCCAAAAGCCCCTATTAGCCATTCCCGCCTCCACTGTCAGCATATATTTAACATCAAATGTGTAGAAAAGCACTGACTACAGGGCCTGGTATATATTAGGTGCTCAGGACATTGGGGTCCCTGTCACGGCTGCCCTGTCTGCAGTCAAGGCAGCCAGGTCTAGAGGAAAGAGTGGACTGTGGAGTCAGTTGGCCCCTTTCCCACAGTGTGGCTCAGGGCAAGCTGACCCCTTCAGCCTCGCTTTGGCCTCTCTGCAGGATGGTTCTCTCTCTAGATAAGTCATGCCTTCCCTGCAGGGCTGTTATAAGAACAAAAGGAGACAAGGAACAAAATGTGCCGGGCACAGGCTAGCCCCAAGGGGGCAGTTAAAATTCTGAGTCTCCTTCCTCCTATCTCCAGCACTGGGGATGGGTCAGTCTGTCCTAAGCCAAGGGTCAGCCCTGTCTGTTGGGGTGAAGGGGCGTGGACAACAGTAAGGACCAGAGTCTTGCCCACACCTGCTCCCCCTTCTCCAGGGACTGCCCACTATGCATGTACGCAGCATGCAAGAACATTTCCAGGGAGTTTAGACTTGAGAGCCTCCTGATAAGATACAGATACCCCTCAAGAGTGTTCAATAAGCCCGTATTAGCCTGTGATGCCTTCTTGGAGCTCAGGAGAGGCTCTCAGGGGAGGGAATGGTTGGAGAAGAGAAAGGGGCAATAGATGGGACGAGGGCATCAACACAGAGGAGAAAAGAAACTTGGTTTTACCATCGAAGTCTCCAGAAGGACCCCAGCTTGGTTTACCAGCTTAGATTACCAGCTAAGTGAACAAGGCCTGAACTTGATCCCAAACGTCCTTTTTTGGCCACATTCACTGTGTCTCAGGTCTTCCTGAAATGTCTTGGTATCTGTTTGGGAACTATTAGGAGGTGTCTGAGCTCCTCTAGGGAGACCTCTTGAGGGGTCAAATTTATATAGCATATTTGTGCAAATTAGGAAAAAACACCCCTTTCTCAAGACATTCTACTGACATCTGCCAAAAAACTGATGTAATATACACACAAGCTATAGTGACTGCCGTATGAGTGGCACCTCTAGAGTTGTGCAGTGCACAGCCTGCACAACTGTACAGAGCAGCCTCAGGTCACTGACAGCCTACTCACGTTGGACAGACCTAGGGTTTCCAGGCCTAACCTTCAGCCCTTCTCCACCTGTCCTCCAGGGGAGCCAGGCAGAATGAGTCAGCCGCACAGGCCCTGAGCATTACCCCCTTGGCACAGGGAAGCAGGGATGGGGATGGATGTGACAAGTGGCCTCTGTCCCTCTCCCCCTCTCATCTCTCTGGCCCTCTGTTCCTCATGCCTTATGCAGAGTTTCTCTTCCCCAACATGCATCCACTGTCAGTTGCTGCTTTATCAGTGACACACTAATTAGGTCCAGTGAGGTTTGCTCTGCATTGGAGAGGCCTCTGTGGCTGGCATGCAGTCTCTCTTTGTTCTCTCTTTGCCTTGTGGACCGCGTGTCACTCTTTCTCCCTGGGAAACCACAAATGAGGCTCCCACTGCCTGAGCCCTCAGAGCTGGGAGTGGCGGTGACCGAGAAGGGTAGGCAGGGGGAATGTAGCAGCCCAGGGCTGGCACTCTTCTTGGCAAAGAGCAGATGCTTGCCTGACAAGGGGCTCTGTAAACAGTGAAGCACATTCCACATGTGTGCTTCTGGCACTGAAGTGCCATTGGGCACCTAAATCAGCTTGCGTTGGTGGCCCTGAAACTCTAGGCAGAGCAAGGGAGAAGAGGGGAAGAGGAGCAACCAGAGGACTGGGGAGGCCACTGCGGAACATCTGGAAGTAGGGAGAGGCCTAGCCTGAGGCCTTTCATGCCACAGCCTCATCTTGTGCCTCACCCCGCTCCCGCCACCGGAGGGTAAACTCCATGAGAGTAAGGACAAGCTCTGTTCCGCTCACGGAGCATCCCCTGGCCTATCACAGTATCAGACACATACTAGTGTTTCAAGAACATTCCCTGAATGACTGAATTAATTCGACCCATAGGCACTGAGCACTGACTGTGGTCGAGGCACCATGCTAGGGCCAGGGCCATAGGGCTGAGGAAAAGAGACCCAGTGCTTACCCTCACGGAACTTACAATCTAGTGAATGCGAGCTGATTTTGTTTTAATTCATCACAATTGTGAAAAATGTCACAAAGGAGCAGGAAACAGGGAAACCTGCTCTGGAAGTGGAAGGGCAGGGGAAAGTTAAAGAATATGGGAGTTGAAGGGGACCTTAGGTCACACCTAGTCTAACGTGATGGTTAGTGAGGCCAGGGCCTGTCACGGCACCTGGGCTGTGGTAGATGCTCAATAGGCGTTTGTGGATTGGATGGGTGAACGAATGAAGCCAGGTCACCGTGAGCCAGTACCTTTGCCTCACTTAAACCCATGTACTGTGACCCCAGGTCCAGGGCCCTTTCTTGCCTAAGCCATCCCTACTCCTCCAGCAAGAAGACATGGGGGCCAGGCCGACTTCCCTGGTTGTCTGTCCCAGAGTCCTGTCTGCTGAGTTCCCACGGGCCTGTGGAGCCTGCCCACTACCTCAGCCTGGATCTAGAGAAGACAGTCCACTCCGTTTACACTGCCTTTTACCCACAGAACATATTTAAGGGGACCCTGAGACAAACTTGCATAATTGCCTACCCCTTTTGTGTGAGGGAGGGTCAACCACTTTCCATCCTCTTCCTCTTTCACTCCAAAAAATACTCATTAATCTCCTGCCCATTGCAAGGAAAATGGATGATCAACACAAGGAACCCAGCTGTTGATTAATTTTCCCAAACAGGGCCAAACTACAAAGCAGCATATTGCGGGGGAGAAAATTCAATAAACAACATTTGAAACAAATTTAATAGAACATATAACTCACTACCCACTGGGGTCTGGGCCTGTGTTGCCACATTGTACAAGAAGGCAGGTGGAGGGCTTCCCTGGTGGCGCAGTGGTTGAGAGTCCGCCTGCCGATGCAGGGGACACGGGTTCGTGCCCCGGTCCGGGAAGGTCCCACATGCCGCGGAGCAGCTGGGCCCGTGAGCCATGGCCGCTGAGCCTGCGTGTCCGGAGCCTGTGCTCCGCAACGGGAGAGGCCACAACAGTGAGAGGCCCGCCTACTGCAAAAAAAAAACAAAAAAAACAAAAAAGAAGGCAGGTGGAAGGTGGAGGAGAGATTTGCATCTCTTTAGTGAGACCAGCTCCAGGGGTTCTGCCAGTAGCTCTTTCAAATCAAGTTCAAGATGTTAATAGCCTATGCTGCATCTATAATTAGCAGGCCTTTGGATGGGAGGAAGAGTTCACATCCATCTCTATTCACAGAATGGAGACACTGAGCAGGACTGGCAGGCCTCCCTCCGCAGAAGCTGGAACCTCGGGGACCTGCCCCTGTGGGAAGTGGAGGGCTCCCTTTCCTGGGCTGGAGGAGGCGGGCAGGCTATGCAAGTGTAATGGGGATAGATAGCAATATAAAAACACCCAGATATCAACTGCCAGGTGCTGAGAAAGGGCCAAAGTGTCTGGGCCTGGCCGGTGGCCCTTCCTCAAAGTCAGGGCCATGTCCTCTGGATGCTCTGTGCTTAGGTGGTGAGCGTGCTGTCGACGTGAGCGAGCAGGGGCAGCGTAGGCCATCCCAGAGTTTCACCACATCTGGGATCTTAGCATCCTGTGGTGAAGTGGGAGCCAGAAGATTCGAGTTCCAAACCCATCTCTGCCTAGCATTGGCTGTGTGACCTTGGGCAAGTCACTTTCCCTCTCTTGGCCTCAGTTTCCTCACGTGTAAAACAAGGTACCCAGACCAAGTGATTCCCAACATCCTTTCCAGCTCTGGCACAAGGAGCTGTCCCCCCACTGATAGGAACAGGTATGTGAACAGTCCCAGGCCGCACATTAGCAGAACAGGTGGCCACCCAGATGGTGTGACTCCCCACCCCAGGCCTGCATTCCCACCACTGCTCACTCCTTCAGGTTAAGACCCCTACTGCATGCAAGAAGATGCTCAGAGAGTCAGAGCTAAAAGGTCCTTAGACATGATCCAGCCAATGGTTCCCAGCTAGACACGTGCAGAGGCTGCAGCAGGTTGCCAGGAGTGGTTTTGAACATTTCACAAAGCCTACAGGCAGTCTTCCGTTACCTGTGACAAAGCTCACTAAAACATCAAGGTTTTTCTTCTGCTGTTAATTAGAATTAAATTAACTCTGTGTGATCTCCCAGGTTAGCGTGAGCTAATCAGAAGCCCTGATTGGTTATAGGTGATATCATAGGAATTTCTAGGTCATGGTTGGTGGATAGGATACTGCCACCTGCATCACATGGCATGTGGTCACTGGCCAAATTGCACCTGTTTAGACACCAGCACACAGTGACAGCAGTGTCTCTCAAACTGAGAGAGCTTTGTAGAGGGAGGATACCAACAAGGGCTCTTGGTGGTGAAAAGTTGGGGAGACTGATTGATTTCAACAGCCACATAGAATTGATAAGGAAACCAAGTCCTGTATGTTACCTAGTATGAACATCAGTCAATCAGAAGAGAAAGCTGTTTTCCAGCAGCAAGGTGTGTAGGAATTCTGGATGGAGATCTTGGGGAACAGCTTCAATAAAGGGCCTTAATTGAGGGAGTGAGCAGAGGTGCTAGGCTATCTGAAACAAATGAGATGCCAAATACAAATTCCCCAACTTCCCTGGGTTCTCATCCTGTCCTTTTTTCCAGAATCTGAAAAAGTCAACAGATGTGGATTCAAGGCTGGTCTGGGCCAGGCACTGGGCTGGGGGGAAGAGGGTAGCTAAGTCCCAGTTCTGCCTCATGGGCTCACTCTGACTTTCAGTCTCCTTCTCATGAAGGCAATGAATTTGATCATCTCTGAGATCCTATTCAGCTTGGAGGGTCTTGTCTTCCAGAGTGGGTGCACTCGAGGCCAACAGGGTAATTTTCTGGCTGTACTTCTGACCCTCAGCCTGGCCGGGCAGGGTTTGGGTAGGATGTGGCAGGATGGGGCATGGAACCATAGACCAGGATCTGGCCTGGCTTTCCCTTTGCACAAGAGCCCCCAGGGAGGCTCAGAGTTGGTGTGGTAGCATGGGACTCTTCCTTAGACCAGACAATATTCTTCTTCCTGTGTGTGATGGGAGCCACAGAACCCCGGGCCACCAGGGCCCCTCACTCATTTGTCCAAGAGTATTCATAGAATACTTCTATTCTGTGCCAGGTACTGCGCTAGGGATACTGGGGCAACCAAGACAAATAAGGTCCCTGTTCTCATGAAGTTTCTAGTCTAACTTGGGGAGACAGACAGTAAATAAGTGGACAAATAAACACATCTAGATGCAAGCATGAGTGTCCCTGCCTGGCCACTGCCTTGGAGCTGCCCAAGAGCAGAGAGCAGGTCACAGGCTCCTGTGTGTCCCTGGAGCCCACTCCCAGGGCTGACTCAGAGTTGGCCCCCACTCAGCAAACATTTGGTGAATTGCCTGGCATGAGAGAAAAAGCATATGGAAAGTGCTCAGTCCTTTTGGTTCTGTCCATGGTAGAAGCCAGCATGTACACACAAACATCTCATTTCAATTAAACAACATTTATTGAGGGCCCATCTATGCACCAGCAGGGTCCTAAGCCCTGAGAATCTAGACATGAATAAAATCAGATCCCTGGCTCCCTCAGCTGACAGCCCAGGGCAGAGGCAGGCATGTGAGCTAACCCGGAGCCCCACGGTGCTAGGATGGTGGTGGCTGTTGGTGCACCCAGTTCCCACCAGGGCAGGACAGGTAGTCTGGGGAGGGAAGACAGCAGGAGGGAAGGACGAGGACGAGGAAGGAGTCACAAATTTATACCCAAATCCACACAGATGGATAAACAGGTGCCCCCAGAGAGAGAGAGAGAGAGAGAGAGAGAGAGAGAGAGAGAGAGACACACACACACACACACACACACACACACACACACTCACAGGTGTGTACACTGACTGCCTAAGCAAGTGTAGACATAAATACACCTGTAGGCTCAGATGCTACACAGGCCATTGTGATTAAGGCCCGTTCATGGTGCACCAAACTGGGGAGATGTGTGGGTGAGAGAATGGCCACATGGGGGGGTTGGCACACGGGCACCCTGGGAATCGCCAGACCTTGGCCAGGGGACACCTTGAGGTGGGTGGAGCTGTAAGTCTAAACTTGAGAAGTTAGGCTGATTATTGTCTTGCTGTGCATGTCCATCACCAGAGACAGCCAATCAGCGACACACACAGACCCGAAGATCAGAGGCCAGAAGGTAGGGAATTTGACAAAAAGTTTCACTGTTAGTACTTGTGCTTACTGAGCGGTTTGAACCTGGTCGGGTCAGGACAGCAAGCTGGAAGAGGGGGAGATGTACTAGGCCTTCAGGGCAGAACTGTACCCTTTAGAAGCTGCCTGCTTCCCCATCTGGATTTTTTGCCATCAGGACCTAACAAATGGAAAGTGTTTGGAACACACAGCTCTTGGCACATGGTAGCCCCTCAGTGAGTGGTCATATTCCATCCCCCAAAACCATGGGAAAAGTCTGGCCTGTTCAGCTGTGACGAGGGGAACCAGGGAGACAGCCTGGAGGAGGTGGCAGGAGGGTGAACCTGGGGACGTGAGGTCACGTGCCCCATGTGAACGCCAGCCCTCCTCTCCTGCACAGGGCCCAGCCTTTGTTCAAGTGAGAGATGGATCCCTCCTCCAGAGATGCCTTTTGCTGAAACCTTTGAGAGTCTTGTGTATTCTTTTCATAAGAGATACTATTTATTTGTAGTAGTAATAGCTCTTATAGTGCTTTCTACCTGCCAGGAACTGTTCTATCTGCTTCATCTATAACTAATTTAATCCTCTTAACAATCCTATGAAGTAGGGGCATTATTATTCCCATATTACAGATGGAGGAACTGAGTCCCCAAGGGGTTTAGTAAATTGTGCAAGGTCATACAGTGAATAAGTAGTGCAAGCAGGATGGCACTAGACTCCATTCTCTAACCACTGGGCTCTGCCACCTTTCTGGAAAGATCTGGTTCTTTCTCCTTTGCCCTCACTGATACACCATGGGGCCCTGGATAAGTCCCTGCCCCTCTCTGTCTCTGCTTCTTTCTCTGGGAAGCTAAAGTCCTGTCACCTGGGGGCTTCCCAGGGCTGTTGTAAGGCCAAGCTGACTGTCCATATCCATGCACAGGCTACACTGGGAGAAAATGGGCCCTGGTGCAGCCTTCTGGAGAGCAGATATCTCGAGGTGGGTGCTCTGCATCTTGCCCCCTAGAGCAGGGCAGTGCGGTCAGTCCTCTCTGAGCCCCACCAGCAGACCCGCAGTAGGACTCGCAGGCCCCTTGAGGCCTCCTAGGAGGACCGGGGTTGGAGACACTAATGAGGATGCCAGGAGAGAAAACCCTTCCTCTTGAAGTAAACTCGCACAGAGAAAATCATAAACTGAGCACGCAATTTGCACCCCGGCCAAGGCCCTCAGAGCTTAAACATATTCTTTTGGGCTATTTATAGTCCTGGAGAAGTTTGAATTTTCTGGGTAATGGGAGCGCTAACAGATTCCAGCTGGTCAGGGTCTGCCAAGGACTGGCAGGGGGAAGAGTGGGAACCATGGAACCTTCTGGTACAGGACTCTGCACTTCCCAGACCCTCCTCCCTGACCCAGCCTGTGCAGGTGGGACAGGAGACAAGCGCTAGAGAAGAGCCTCTTCACCAAGGGCCATAATAAGGTCTCTCTGTGACCTAAATGGGGGTGAGGCCAGTTGCCCGGGCTCCCCTACTTCAAGGCTTTCATTTCACAGATGCTGGAAGTGAGGCTCAGAGAGGGGCAGTAATCGATCCAGTGTCACACAGCTAGTGGGGCCCAGGCAAGCTCTGGTATCCTGGCCCATGCATCAGCATTCCTGTAGTAAACGTCAGAGCAAGACCTGAGAAGCTGGCTGGAGATTGTCCCTAGCAGGAGACAGTGGGAATTCAACATCCAGTGACCATATAGACAGCCCCAGCGTGGGTTCCTGGGTGGGGAAGGCACGTCCTGGGTACTCTGAGACGAGAGCCCCAACTTACTTCCCTGGTATTCAAGGCTACCAACACCTCTTTTAAATATCTCCCTTGCCCCTCCCTACACAAACTCCCCCTCCTGCTACCCTAGAACATTCCCAACTCTCATATTCCTCTGTACTCTTATCCACACTTATTCCCACCTGGATAGCCTTTACCCCACTTTCTCTGATTAAATGCTCCCACCCCTGATGGCCTCTCAAGTTCCCCTTCCTGGTGGCCCTGTGACTTGTCCTCACTCTGAACTCCTTACTGGAGCTAATAGCCCACCCAAGGAGGCCTGGTATAGTGGATTGTGTAGGGTGTCACCCAGATTCACGATTCAGGATGGATGGAGGCACCCCTTCCTTCTAGCTGCGGGAAACTTAGTGGCTCCCAGCTGAGTCCCTCTGCAGAAATTGCCTTCAGTCAAAGAGCATGGATTCCTCTGAAGTCATGACCCCTTCCCCAGGGCAGTGGATTGGTCCAGGGTATGGAAGCCCTCCCTCCCTTTCCTCTGGCAGGACAATTCTAAGGACCAACCCACTGCAGAGCTTCCTGGCAGATCAGCTGAGGACGTTGTTGCAACTGCACCTCAGTTCAATTTCTCCCTCTGCCCGTCCTGCTTCCCTTACCCCTCGTAGCGGTTATTCTCAAAAGTTCACTAGTTTCAGGGGCTTCCCTGGTGGTCCAACCCACTGCAGAGCTTCCTGGCAGATCAGCTGAGGACGTTGTTGCAACTGCACCTCAGTTCAATTTCTCCCTCTGCCCGTCCTGCTTCCCTTACCCCTCGTAGCGGTTATTCTCAAAAGTTCACTAGTTTCAGGGGCTTCCCTGGTGGTGCAGTGGTGAGAATCTTCCTGCTAATGCAGGGGACACGGGTTCGAGCCCTGGTCTGGGAAGATCCCACATGCCGCGGAGCAACTGGGCCCGTGAGCCGCAACTACTGAGCCTGCGCGTCTGGAGCCTGTGCTCGGCAACAAGAGAGGCCGTGACGGTGAAAAGCCCGCACACCGCGATGAAGAGAGGCCCCCGCTTGCCGCGACTAGAGAAAGCCCTCACACAGAAACGAAGACCCAGCACAGCCAAAAATAAATAAAT
>NW_006773157.1:647335-649412 GCF_000442215.2 Lipotes vexillifer | reverse complement strand
GCCTGGTATAGTGGAGCGTGTAGGGTGTCACCCAGATTCACGATTCAGGATGGATGGAGGCACCCCTTCCTTCTAGCTGCGGGAAACTTAGTGGCTCCCAGCTGAGTCCCTCTGCAGAAATTGCCTTCAGTCAAAGAGCATGGATTCCTCTGAAGTCATGACCCCTTCCCCAGGGCAGTGGATTGGTCCAGGGTATGGAAGCCCTCCCTCCCTTTCCTCTGGCAGGACAATTCTAAGGACCAACCCACTGCAGAGCTTCCTGGCAGATCAGCTGAGGACGTTGTTGCAACTGCACCTCAGTTCAATTTCTCCCTCTGCCCGTCCTGCTTCCCTTACCCCTCGTAGCGGTTATTCTCAAAAGTTCACTAGTTTCAGGGGCTTCCCTGGTGGTGCAGTGGTTGAGAATCTTCCTGCTAATGCAGGGGACACGGGTTCGAGCCCTGGTCTGGGAAGATCCCACATGCCGCGGAGCAACTGGGCCCGTGAGCCGCAACTACTGAGCCTGCGCGTCTGGAGCCTGTGCTCGGCAACAAGAGAGGCCGCGACAGTGAGAGGCCCGCGCATCGCAATGAAGAGTGGCCCCCGCTCGCCGCAACTAGAGAAAGCCCTCCCACAGAAACAAAGACCCAACGCAGCAAAAATTAATTAATTAATTAATTAATTTTTAAAAACTCACTAGTTTCCATCTCAGAGAATGCTTTCCAGGAAAGCTGGTTTATGACACCTGGTGACAGATGGTTAAGCAGACAGCCTTGGTTCAAATAGAGATCAACCATGTTTAGCTCTATGACCTGGGCTGAATTACATAACTTCTCTGACAATTGTTCTATCTATTAAGTGGGAATAATGCTGAGGCATTAGTTCCTATCTGCTGAGGGTTTATGAGGATTAAATGAGAAGATGTATGCATGGTACTAGATATTGAGAAAGGACTTAATGTGCATTAGCTATTATAATTTACATTTAACTTCTCTGAGGTTCGGGTAAACAGGGATAGGATATTATTATCTGCATCAAGGGGTTGCTGGTGAGAATCAAATAAGATTGATTGAGAGGCAGAGGGTTAAATTCCATACTGCTGTGACCTAATACAGATTCAGGGGTCAAGTTTCCTGAGGGCTTTGCCCATCCTAGAGCTGTGATCTGGAAGCCTGACCCCTCCCCCAAATAGTGAGGATCACTGTATTGCTTTCCTATCACTGCTGTAACAAATTAGCACATTAGTGGCTTCAAACAAATCAAATGTACTGTCTTACATTTCTGTGGGTCAGAAGTCTGGTATGGGTCTCACAGGACTAAAGTCAAGGTGTCAGCAGGCTGTGTTCCTTTCAGGAGGTTCTAGGGGTGAATCTGTTTTCTGCTCATTTGGATTGTTGGCAGAATTCAGTTCCTAGGGTTGTGGGACTGAGGTCCCCATTTTCTTGCTGGCTGTAAAGTGAGGCCTCTGGCTTCTAGAGGCCACTGCATTATTTGGCTTGTGGCCCCCTTCCTCCATCTTCAAAGTCAGTGCAGGCAGATGGAGGACTTCTCGAGGCTACCTTTTTGGTCATCTTCTATTCATAAGGACACATGTGATTTGGGCCCTCCTGGCTAATCCAAGACACTTCCTCTGTCTTAAGGTCCTTAGTCATGCCTTCAAAGTCCCTTTTGCCACGTAAGGTAACCTATTCACAGGTTCCAGTGATTAGAACATGATGGGGGGGAGGCGGGGGTGGGCATTATTCTACCTGCCACAACCACCCAGCATGGAGCAAACTCTGACCCAAAATTCCCCTCCTCCTTTTCTAGGGGGAGGTCTGTGCAGTTCCCTGTGCAGCAGGGACCTACGGCCCCAACTGCTCATCCGTCTGTAGCTGTAACAGCGGTGGCACCTGCTCCCCAGTAGATGGCTCCTGCACCTGCAAGGAGGGTAATGTGCCTTATTTCCCAATCCCATCCCCTCAGATGTGCACAGTGCCCAGGTGGGCTGCCAGCTGAGGGGTCTGGGCTGCTCCTGCCCCACCCACCCACATGCAGGGTTGGGGAGCCTATATGTCAGGTTCCAGCCAAGGAGACCCATGCCAGGGACTTCAACAGC
>NW_006773157.1:633197-647233 GCF_000442215.2 Lipotes vexillifer | reverse complement strand
AGGAATGTAATAAAGGGGATTTGTTACCACAGTGTTAGAAGAGCTGAAAGGACTTACAAGGGAACGTGAGCAACCCAGAAAGTAGTAGCTTCTCCCACAGTTGCTACCACTTTTAGGGTGAAAGGGACAAAGGGACGAAGTGGAGTTCCCAGAGCCTGGGAGTGAGGGCCATCTGGTGGGAGCTGGGATGTGGGCAGAGGGGCTGCAAGATGGTGCTGGAGCACTGAGACACAGCCACCACCAGAGGCCCTGCTCATAGCAGAGAAGGAAGAGGAGATACCTGGCATCTCTCCTGCTCCCACCCTCCCATCACTGGCCAGGTCTCCCACTGGCAAGCCCATCTGGGAGCAGCTGCAGGCGTCAGCCCCCTGGGATACAGAACAGAGAAGGGGAAGGGGAGAAATGGATCTGAGGGCAGACAAGCCAGTAACCAGGCTCAGAATGGGGAAATCAGCCTATCACCAAAACACAGGGCCCTGAGATAAGTTTCCTGAGTATACCCTCGGCACAGATAGCCCTCTCCACCTCCACTGGTTCCCTGTCCCAGGTGGGATCACCCACCTATGGCAAAAACAGTGAGAACCGGGAGGCAGGAGACCCAGGTTCTAGCCCCCGCTCTCTCAACAGCCTTGCTGTGTTTCTCGGTGGACTCCGAATGTGGAATGTGTTCTGACCTAGCAATCAGAGAAGGGGTGGTTTGGGTGTGATGCCTTGTACAGAGCTGGTGGGGGGGTGGTGGGCAGAAAGCTATGCTGGGCCTAGATGGAGAGGTGACAGCCTCGTTCCCTCCCCTCAGGGTGGCAGGGCCTCGACTGCACCCTGCCGTGTCCCAGTGGGACGTGGGGCCTGAACTGCAACGAGAGCTGCACCTGTGCCAATGGAGCAGCCTGCAGCCCCACCGATGGTTCCTGCTTCTGCACCCCTGGCTGGCTGGGGGAAAACTGCGAACTGCCCTGCCCGGTGAGTGTGGGGCGGGGAAGGACGGGGTGGGCCCATCAGCCCCCTATGCCCTTTCCCCGTAGTTTTTTTGTCCACAGAGGTGCACAGAGCACTGGAACAGGTGGTAGGACACTTGGATTCAGGTCCCAGCCCTAGCTCTAACCTCTCTGTCCTACTTCCGGCCTCAGCCCTCTCATCTATAAAACGACAGATACTTAGCAGATATGGTGATGTGGCCTCACTTTCCCCTGGGTGCTCTTGGGAAACATTATTGACTCTGGCACATTTACCTGAGCCCAGATGCAGCTTCAGAATCCTTCTTGACACAGTGCTACAGGACAGCTCTTACTAATCCATCAGAGTTGCCATTCCTTGATAATAATGTCTAAGCTTCTTTCTGGTTCCAACAGTCTATAATTTTATGATCAAGGTTGGGAGGACTAAACCAAGCATTATCCAGTAATAACCCACCGAGACTTAATCCCTGGATCTTAGTCTAAGATACAAGTTAAGTTAAACCAACTGATAGGATATTGTTGAATGAGTCCTACAATCCTGGGTTCCAATCCTGCCTTTGCCTCATCCTAGCCGTGTTACCTGGAGCATGTTACTTCACCTCATCTTTAAATTTTGAATATAATGGAACCATCTCATAGAGTTGTCGTGAAGATTAAGAGAAATGAATTATATGAGACTCTTGATACCTGATGAGCACACAACAAATGTTGACCGCCACCTTCTTACCCACAAAGAAAAAATCATAGTCATTCCTCACATGTGATCAACGTTTAAAAATTTGCAAGGTGCATTTTCATTTACAATTTTAACTAATGATCATTACAGCTCTCTGAGCTTGACCACTGAGAGGTAGGGCAGGACCAACACCTCCCTCCTTCCAAACTGCATACTCTTCGTAATGCAGCCAAAGAATTATTTGGAGTAGCTTCACTGGATCCCCAGTTATAAAAAGTGCCTCCACAGTGCTCCAGCCCCAGTTTCTCTTCATCCTTGTTGGGCAGTGGCTCAGTTTTGTCATCAACATCTAAAAGAAGTGTGAGAACCTCTGAGGGTCTAAGTCTCGTCATTTCTCTCTCCCCCTTCTCTCCACAGGATGGCACATTTGGGCTGAACTGCAGTGAGCGTTGTGACTGCAGCCACGCCGACGGCTGCGATCCCGTCACAGGACACTGCTGCTGCCTGGCCGGATGGACAGGTAACCCCCTCTGCCATGCCACCATCCTGGTCCTGTGAAACTGAGCTCTTGGTGTTCTCCTGCTTCTCTTGACTGTTCCTTCTTTTTTTCCTTCACCTTTTCTTCTTCTTGCTTCCCACATATGCATCTTTTCTTTATATCCTCCGGGCTTCAGTTCTCCATTTCATTCCCTTTGAGTAAACAAATATTAATTGAACACCTAGTATGTGCAGGCTCTGTTCTAAGGGCTAGGGACAGACCAGTTTTAAAAAATTCAGACAGAGGTGTGGGTGCTCAACCTGTGTTTGCAGAGGATATGGTGGAGAGGCGGACAGGGAACTTTCTCCTTAGTCCAGGCTCAGACTCCTGGCCCCTACATGTGTCCTGGCAGCTCACCTCCTAAATAGATGGCAAATCCATCCATTTCTCACCAGCCACTGCCACCACCCTCGCCCACTGAGCACCATCTCTCAGCAGGCACTACCTCGGCCTCCCGTTTTTCTGTGGGCCTCCCCTCTTGCACAGCTGCATCCACTCTGCACATGGTGGCCAGATCCATTCACATCAGTCCCTGCTCAGGGTGCCTCCGTGGCTTCCCAAGACACTGATCCAAAATCCTTACAGTGACCTGGGGTCCACATGGCCCTGTAAGGCCCTGCCCAACTCCTCCACCTCTCTTTTGCGCCCTCCCATCACTCACTTCACTCCACCACCTGGGCCAACCACCCTCCCTGACTCCAGGCCTCAAATGTGCATACCCTCTGTCTAGATCACTCTTTCCCCTTCTCTTCACCTAATAACACCTTCTCATCCATCATATTTCGACATAAAGATGACTTCCTCTGGAAAGGCTCTCTCTCCCCCTGATACTACCACCTCCCCAACCTGGCCAAGACTATGAAAAAGCCCCTTTAATTCTCACAGCATTTTGCTGTACTTACTTCAATTGTCACTGAACTCTGATTTGAGTGACGATTTGTTTATTATCTGCCCCCCACCTTGACCATCAGTTCCGTGGAGGCAGGGACCACATCTGCCTTGTTCACCACTGTATCCACTGCCTGCCACACACTGAGAAATGGTTAAGAACACAGAGCTGGCACCAGACCTCCTTGCGCGAGTCCTTTACCCTCTCAGGGCCTGAATCCTCCATCCATAAAATGCAGGTAATTATAATCCTTATAACTACAAGATCATTTTGAAGTTTAGATGAGTTAATACCTGTAAGCGCTAACAGTGCCTGGCACATAATAGGTGCTCAGTAAGTATAAGCCACAAATACAGTGTCAATGTTACAAGAATGAACCCACTGGCCATTCCCAAAGTGGTGGACAGCAAGGAGAAAGAAATACAGGCATTGCTGGCAGTGCAGGTCCTCACATGAATAATTCACACCAGGCTGCTGAGCAAACTCTGTTCTCCACAACCAGAAAGTTTCTGAGCAGCTGAGGGCTGGGAACATTGCTTCCTCTGTAGCATCTCCAACCTGACTCCCTTGCCCTGCCGCTTAGTACAGAGCTAGGCTCTACACTGGTTACTGGCACCCTAGACTCTTAGCTGGAGCCAAATGGAAATCCATTTTAATTTTTCATTGCCTTAATTTCGAGTGAACCGATAAGATTTCAATGACATCTGGTGCTTAAAAATTATGTCTTTGATGGACAACCTTTCAGCAAGGTCTCTGCTGTTCTAAAACTACTTTCCCCAAACATGGTCCTGAAGTCATTTCAAAGGAGCAGTTGATGTCCTGAGATTTGTCAAGCAGAAGGAAACCAAGGAAAGACAGTGAGGGCGCAGGGTAAAGGCCCCAGCCCCCTGCTCGGCAAGCCCTCCCCACCCACTGCTGACTACTGAGACCCTGGCATGTTGCTTGTGCCTAGGCTCAACACTTGTTTCTCTTTGCTTTAAGCATGTACATGTCTTCTCCCCTTGCCCCCCTTAGCCACACACTTCTTGACTGGCATGATATCTAATTCACCGTGCCCTGCACATAGTAGGTGCTTACTCAGTGTTTATTGAAATAAGTTGAAAGGAGCTGGCCTATAACCATGTATGGGCTTTCCCCTTGAAGTGAAGGAGACCTTGACGATGTTCCGCTCCAACCTCCTATGCTACAGATGAGGAAAGGGAGCTGCCCAAGGTCTCAGGACATTAGTGCCAACAGGATGGGAGACACTGGATTGCATTGTAAAGGGGAACCATTTATTCATTCAGCTAGCATTTATTGACTCGAGCCATCACCGAGTCTTTATTAGGCAGCTACCACGTGCCCGGCACTGTGCTAGGCCCAGCAGTAAATGGCAAAATTCAACAGCAGTAGCCCCTGGGCACCTACTGTGTGCCAGACACTGTCCTGGGTACTAGAGATACAAAAATGACCAAGATCATTTCCCTGCCCATTAGGAGCACCTGGATAAAGAGAGTCAGAAGTGTCAAGAAGCCATAGTCCCTGTCTTCACAGGACACATATATATGAAATATTCAAATGATAGGGGCAAAGTTGTATGCCGCTATCAAATAGATGCTTGAATCCCTAGGCAGACATTCAGGAAGACTTCCTGGAGAAGGAAGACCCCAAAACCCAAAGCAGTCCCTGAAGGATGTGGGCTGCTGAATTGCTGCTAGCCTTGTGACATGAACTAGAGGTCACAATATATAGATTCTTAGCCTAGCTTTACCCACCAGTGTGGATGTGTAGGAGGCCCTGAAAGATAAAGCAAAGAGATTCCCTAAGGGTAAGAATGGGAAGGACCCCTAAGGGGGATTATTATCCCCATTCAACAATAGGGAGAACAGGGCCTAGAGAAGGCAACTAACTGATGATACCACTCCTCTTCAGAAGCTGTGGTTGGAGAGCCTCCCTTTAGGCCAAGGTCAAGCCCTTTGACTGCACCGGTGCAACTAGCTTTTCCACGCAAGGGGAAACTCTGGACCCTTCTCTCCACTTAGATGCCAATGTCTTAAGTTCCAGGGAGCTCTTGGGACATATAACAGCCTCAAACAGGAGCCCCACACCCACAGAACCAGGCCTAGACTAGAATAATTGGCAGATCCTAGAACCCAGTAGGCCCTTGCAGCCATCTGCAATCTGAGCATAATCACCTTACACCTGTGGTTCTTAATCTCCAAAAAAGAGGACACCTGTTTTGTTTTGTTTTGTTTTGCGGTACCCGGCCCTCTCACTGTTGTGGCCTCTCCCGTTGGCGGAGCACAGGCTCCGGACGCATAGGCTCAGCGGCCACGGCTCACGGGCCCAGCCGCTCCGTGGCATGTAGGATCTTCCCAGACCGGGGCACGAACCCGTGTCCCGTGCATCGGCAGGCGGACTCTCAACCACTGCGCCACCAGGGAAGCGCGAGGACACCTTTTTGACATGAAAACATTTGGAGGATCCCACACGTGAGAGTAGCTGTACCTTTAACATCCACTGATTTGGGGGAAAACATGACAGCAACAAGCTGCCATGAATTCAGGGGTGCTTTTGCATGCATTGTGTTTTATTAATCACAGTAATATCTGCATACAGTTTTAGGGAAAAGCCTACGACTATGGGAAAGAGCCTTGGGCAGCCTAACCAAGTGTGCTTGCTGCACAGGAGGGATTGGAGGCCCCCCGTCAGACAGTGGAGCTCCTCCATGGTCCAGGGCGCCTCCCAAGAGCAGCAGGGTCCCTCGGCCTGCAGTCTGAACAGGTTGTTTTCAACAACCACGGGCCAAAGAATTCCTTGGGGCAGATCATGGCTTTTGGTTTTAAACAGCTTTGTGGTTTCCCTCGCCCCAGGCTCCCCTTCGGTCCATCCGTGTTGCTTGTGCGGGCTTCACCTCTTGTGTACCTGAGACTCCACTGGGAGAGACCTCCATTGAGGAGGAAATGTGACCACCAGATTCTCACTGGGCAAAGACTGTATTCGCAGGAAGAAGCTCGGCGCACCCCATTCCCTCCGTTCAGAGGCCTATCTCCCGCCGAGTGGCATCTGAAGCCTCCACCCTGCTGCAGAATTGAGCTGTCACAGGGAGGGAGGCCAGCACGGGCTCTAAGCGTGCAGGCTTCAGCAGTTGTGGCACATGGGCTCAGTAGTTGTGGCTCCCCCCGTACGGGGGGGGGGCGCGGGGGGGGGGGGGGAGCAGGGGCTAGACTGAGGTGCTGGAGGAGAGTAAAGCCTGTTGCATCCCCCCTTCTCCACCCTCTCCCTGTCCCGCCCCCTCGCCTTTCCCCACCCGCCCAGGTAAGCTTGGATAATTCCAGCCTGCCTCGAAACTGGTCCCACCGCTCTCCTGCTGCTGCTAGGGCCGGCTCTGTTCACTGAGCCTGAATGTCTTCCTCCCTCTTCCTCTTCCTCACGATCCCTTTTCCTTATAACAAGGCAGACGTGCTTTTTAAACTAATTCTGCTCCTCTCTGAGCCTCTGATATTCGCCTTCCAAAACCAAATTGGTCTCCTGGGTCCCCACGGTCCATTCACCTTACACGTGGCGGACTAGAAGCCTTTCTGCCTGGGAGGAAACCCCACGCCAGAGCTGAGCATCCAGCCTCAGGCCTTTTAAAATTCTTCTCAGCCTTCAGGCTGTAATCACCCCAACACATAATTTCCTTTCTCTCAGCTCAAAAAGACCATGTAGGCCTTGCTTCTCTTTTTGACAGATTCCATCCCTTCCCGCATAGGCCACTGTATGTCAAACTGAAGGTCATTAAATCAATTTTGGGGGTCACAACTAGCTTTTTTTTTTTCTTAAGGACATAGGATGCATCATAGTGCAGAGAAAACATCAGATTGCATCACAGTGACAGTAAATGTCATTTGCAAAATGTTGGTTTCTATTATACATGTGTGTGCACATTTGATATAAAATACATATTGCACTGAGGACTCTGGTCAAAAGAATCTGAAAAGACCCCACCCACTCTCTAAGCCACTGCCCAGGGGCTGGTTGGCTAGGGCCCAGCAAGGATCCGTGGCTCCTGGGCTAACGTGGGTGGGCAGGTAACTCACTCCCAGCTCATGTAGCCCCTATAATGGCACTCACTTGCTGCACTAACCTTGGATTCCAGCTGAGATGTCAAAGACAAAGGAAGCCCTTCATGATCTGATCCCTTCCGATGCCCACAATCTCATCTCTTGCCGTATCCCATCTTGTACTTTATGGTTCAACCACACTATGCTGTTTTATCTTTCAAGGCGTGATTCTCTCTCCTGCCTCCTGCTCTTTGCACATAGGGTTTCCTTTTTCTGGTCAATTCCTCCTTGGTCTTTAGGACTCAGTTCAGGCATCACCTCTTCCTGGAAGCCCTCCCTGACCAGCCAAGCTTCTCTGTTTTTCTCCTCCATATTCCCAGATGTACTGTGTTTGCCTCCACCTCTTCTTACTGCATAGTACCCACCCCCCCCCGATTCTTCCTTTCACCCTCGCCCCTTACCACTGACCTGAGTCCACCTCTGGCCCACAGGCATCCACTGTGACAGCACGTGTCCACCCGGTCGCTGGGGCCCCAACTGCTCCGTGTCCTGCAGCTGCGAGAACGGCGGTTCCTGCTCCCCAGAGGACGGGAGCTGCGAGTGTGCCCCGGGCTTCCGAGGACCCTTATGCCAGAGAAGTAAGGCTGAGACCCTACCCCTCAGACCTCGGACAGCTCATCCTCCCCAGCCTTCCCAGCTGGAACTAGGACTGGCCTGAGAGAGGCTGGGCTTACACAGTCAGTCCCCATCAAATCCCTCCCTCTAATCCCCTTTCTCCTGGCCCTGACTTTTCTGTCCCCAAGTTCAGGGCCTAGCCTGGCTCCCCAGTAGAAATAGGACCAGACCAGACCACAACTTCTCTCTCTAGAAAGGGACGGGCCCTCCCAGGTGTGGGGCAGACGCGACTCTCCCCATGCTTCTGAGAAGCCTCTCTTCATCGCTGTGTGGGACTGGACAAGTAGCCAGGCTGGCTGGGGCCCCTTGGGCTGCTGACCACCCTCTCCCCTTCACCTCCAGTCTGCGCCCCTGGGTTCTATGGCCACAGCTGCGCCCAGCCGTGCCCCCTCTGTGTGCACAGCAGCGGGCCCTGCCATCACGCCAGCGGCATCTGTGAGTGCCTCCCCGGATTCTCCGGAACCCTCTGCAACCAAGGTACTGTCTCCAGGGGGAAGGTGTGTGGACCAGCGAGACGAGGAGTCCCAGGAGGGAAGTAGCAGGGAAGGAAGGTTCAGGATTCTCATCATACTCTGTGGAGGCAGCTCCTTGGCTCTTCAGGGCTTAGACCTACCTTAATAAGAATTGGACACACCACGGGGTGTGAGACAAAGCCATTATGCAGTGGAAGGAACAGGCTCAGAGAGGTTAAATGACTTCTCCATGGTCTCACAGCTTGAAGCTGCAGAGCTGAGAAACAAATTCTGACTCCAAAGCCCAGTCTAAACGGATAAAAAAATGAAACAAGCGTAGATGAGGTCCACATATGAAGTGACCCCAAATGGCTTGTGCTGAGTGCCAAGTGGGAAAGGCAGAGAACACTGTGGGAGCTCAGAGGAGACAGTTCTGGCTTCGCTGGAGATGGCAACTTCCCAGCCCTTCTCCCCTCACACTCAGGCCAACACTAATCCCGCACCACACGCTTTCCTGTCTCAGCTGCAGAATCCACAGCACCAACTCCAGCCAACTCTTCCACTCAACGGGAGTTGAAAAGGGAGATAAAGCTTATTGAATTGGTGTGCTGCTAAACTGGCTCTCTGCGGGGGAAAGCCCTAATCTGTGTCATTTGCAAATTTCCATGCTGTAGATATTCCCACCATGGCTGATTCTAAGGTACCAATGGTTTAACCCCGGTCGTGAAATTCCCGAATATTTAATAGCCAGTGTGAAGGTAGAAGCTGGCTCCGTCACACACCATTGCTTATTGCTGTCCCTGGCTTAGTTAGGCCAAGGCAGGGTGGATTTGGGGCATGGCTCCGTGCCGTGTAGGACTTCAGCTGGGCCTTAGCCTAAAAGGCAGAGATGGAAGAAAGGCATTGTGGGTAGAGGAACCAATCTGGGCAAAGCACAGAGGCGTGCATATGCGACTATCCAGCCATAGGGAATGGCAGGAGGATGCAGGGGCTGTGGATGGCAAAGGGGACTGAGAAGGTAGTCTGGGGACTCCTGGAAAGTTTTGAAGACAAGGTTGCAGAATTTGTACTTTAACCTGTAAGGAGCAAAAGGATCTTAGTATAAGGTAAACTTACAGCTAAAAGCAACTTCAAGGTCATCTGTGAGCGTCTCATCTGGCCTCTGCTTAAATACTTCCTTTGAGAGCTCACTGCCTCCCAGGGGACTGGATTCTTTTGATGAATAATGACCACTGAGCTCGGCTATTTTTCTAAGTGTGTGGGCCATTAATATGTATGAGTGGAAAGTTAACTCCTTGATGCTTTGAGGTCATGAGAAGTTTGGACCCCAGGGAAACATACGTGACAGTTTCATTTGCTTGCAGTCCTCCTAGGACAGTTTAATCATAACCTGACGGGTCGAGGTTTACTTATTAAACATCGGAGACCCAGCTGTCAATACAGATAGGCCAGGTCTAAATTAGGACCTAAGCAGCCCGAGGAGTAACTCTCACATCCTGCAATGTCTGATTTATCGCCCGCTGGCCTAATGAGTATTTTCCACACATAGATCTAACAGAGTTTGCTATTAATGGCAACTGCCCTGGTTAAGTCTCAAACCTTGTAAAAAATTGAACTGACGCTTTCTAATGACTGGCTTTCCAGCGAGTTACAGACACTGCTTATGCAGAATCATTAAACATAGATTAAATACAACCAGATGTTTTCTTTTCACCAGTCCCCCTTCTCTCCACCACCCCTCTCTTTGCCTCACTCTTGATTCAGCTAAGAAGTTAACCAATTAATGTATTAGACTGATCACATTAGCAGCTCTGTGGGTGAATTTGTCAGCCTTGCATATGTGAGAAAGACTTCAAAGATAAGACTGTCTTGTTAGAGAAGCTCAGAGTTGGTTTTAGGATGGGTGTCAGTGGAGCATCTCTGGCACCCAGCTCCCCACAGAGGGCCAGGACTAGGGGATGGGTTCCCCACATCATGTACCTCCCAGAGGCAGGGAAGAGCATGCTGGGTGAACTGCTTTTCAGGAAGCCAAAGCTGGAGGCTGAGCTGCAAACAGGCGAGATGCATGTCATCCTCCTGGCAGTGGACCTGCCCTGGAAGGAGCTAAGGTTTTTGCTAGGGAAGAGCACAGGGCCCAAATCAGCCATCGTGCCCATAACCATTAACTATAGCCCAAGGCCAGTGGGTGAGGGTTATCAGTCCCATTTCAAAGATGAGGAAACAGAGACTGAGAGGGGTGATGTGGTTTGCTCGGAGGTACTTAGCCAGTGAGTGGCAGAGCTTCCTGGCTGTGTGACCTTGGGCAAGTTACTTAACCCCTCAGTCCCTCAGTTTCCTCATCTGTAGAGTTAGTAATAATGAAAATATGTAATAATGAGAGTATTACAAGGTTACTTGAACTAATATTTGTGAAGCATTCAGAACAGTGGTACATAAAAGTGCCATAGAAGTGTTTGTTGAATACATAAATAAAACTAGTATCCAAACCCAAGGCTTTGGGCTAGAGAGCCTGGTATTGTTTGTCTCAATTGCTAATCATGTCCAGGAGAGGCACAGAGTGGCCACAGATCCAGGTGCCCACCATCCAGTTGGGGAAGGGCCAACAATATGAGGCAGTGTGGCCTAAGGGAGGGGTGCCAGCCCAAATTTCAAGAGATATGGGCCTGGGGAAGTTGCTTTTCTTTAAGAATCAACACCTTCCCCTGATGCTCAGTGTGGCTCAGCCAAATGAGGGCCTCAGGGATTCAAGGACTTCCTCCCCCATAACAGGGATGCAAGGAGGCCATGTTGGAGGGTGTAGGGCCAGCTGGAATTGGGCTTTGAGGGGAGCATGTCAAACTGAGAGGAGCTCGAAGGGACAGGGGTCACTGATTCCAGCAGAACCCACTGGAATGTCACTGCTCCTGGGGCCGGTTTTGGCCATTTGGGGAATAGTTCCTGAGTGTTTGTTGTATGCCATGCACTGTGCTGGGCACTCAGACACAGCAAAGAACAAGAGAGCCAAGTTCCCTGCCCTCATAAAGCCTGCAGTCCAGAAGGGAAAATTCTGAGCTCAGCCTTTCCCAGCAGAACTTGGGGGCTGGGGTCGGGGGAGAAGGGGCAGCAGTTTATTTCCACATATTCAGCCACCGTGCCTTGAGCACCTGTTGTTTTTCCAGGCATTGTGGGTGTACAGACATGGGTGGAACCCAGGCCTGGCCTGAAACGGCTCACAAGCCACGGTAACAGAAGACCAGGGAAGAAACTAATAGAGGGTCCTAGAAGCTCAAACAGGGACATAGCCTCCCAGAACAGAGAAGAGGGGTGAATCTGTTAGGATTAAGTTCAGCTATAAGTAACATAAAAACCCAAAATAACTGACTTGAAGATGACAAGCTTTGTGTCCCTCACACATTTACAAAAAAAAAACAAAAAAGACAGAAAGAAAAGCAAAGATCCAGAAGTAGGCCACTAGGGAGTGGTAGGGTAGCTTACATAGATGTCAGGGACCCAGGCTCCTTCTATCTTGTTGTTCAGCACATGGCTTCCACCTCTGAGGAAAGGTAGCTGCTTGAGCGCCAGCTATCTTACCCACAATTCTCATCCATAATCCACATTATTATTCAACAGGAAGGATGAATGGGCAAATAAAGGCACGCATTTCCACTTACCACTGGTCAGAATGTAGTCACGTGGTCATACCTCGCTGTGCAGGTGGCCATACGCCCAGTTAAAACTAATTCTAAGGAAGAAGAGAATTGATATTGAAGGACTAGCTGTCTACTACAGAGGGATCATCGGGGAGGTGGCCCTTAAGATGTGTCTTGTAGGCAGGGTAGGATTTCCACAGCTGGGCATGAGGGTCAGGGAAATTCTGGGAGGGAACAGCTAGAGTGAAAGCACAGAGGAGGAAAGGCATGGGGTGTTATTTGGAAAGTGGTGTGTGGTCCAATGTCTGGGTGATGAGGTATGTTTAAGTGCTGATCTCTAGGATCTAGGTTTTATTCTGGGGCACTAGGGTGCCACTGAGGATGTTTGAGCAGGGCATAGGAGTGCCATGAAGAGAGCTGTGCTTTAGAGAGCTCAGGCTGTAGGAAGCAGGTGGAGGAGGAATTGAGAGGGAATTGAGAGGGAGGTGCTCGGTGAACACTCATATCTAGTCCTCAAGGAGCTTGCAGCTTTGTTGAGGAAACCAGCCCTTCCTCCAGGAGCCAAGGAATGACTCCTCCAGGAGGGGCCGGGATCAAAATCCTACAAAGGACTCAAGGTGGAAATACCATGGGAGCTCAGTGGAAGAGAGCACCTTGTGGACCCAGGAGGGCTCTCCTGGGGAGGAGGCTGAACTGAGGCTCAAGGAACAGGTTGGATTTGGAGAGACAGAGGAAACAGGGGGACAGGGATAGACATTCGGGGCCGGTCCTCCAGCCACCTAACTGCAGACAGACCTGCCACCCTGCATTTGTCCCTCTCCTTCCAGCTATAAACATTCCCTGCCCTGGCAGTTGTGAGATCAGTGATGCTGACACAAGTGTGGTAATGGAAGGCAGAAGGCTGCGGGGCAGTGCAGGGACCACTGGACTGAGTGCAGAGGTGGGATTCCCAGCCTCACCACTTCTGTCTGTGAGACCTAAGTCAAGTGATTCTACCCCTATGGGCCTCAGTTCGTTCCTGTCAGAGGGAATCATTACTAGAGGCTCCTGAAGAATGCAGCTGTGGACACAAGAGGGGGAACTCATTGATGTGGAAATGGAGAAGGGTGATGGGGGTGCTGAGGTGGGCATTTCCCACTCAGATCCGTGACCCCAGGTGGCCATGGCTGTGGCCTGGGAACTTCTGGGGGTGTAGCTGTGGGTGGTGGTCTGAGGAGTACAAGTGGGAGGGCAGGTGCCAGGCTGTCCTGTGCCCACAGTGTGTGCTGGAGGGCACTTTGGGCAAGACTGTGCCCAGCTCTGCTCCTGTGCCAACAACGGGACCTGCAGCCCCATCGATGGCTCCTGTCAGTGCTTCCCTGGATGGATTGGCAAGGACTGCTCACAGGGTAAGCTGCTGCCCCCTGGGAATGCTCCCCCGGGAATGCCCCCCAACCGTGGTCAGGCCCAGAAACACCCACTCCCTGCCCAGAACCTCTCTGCCCCTGACGCTTCTATCTCCCAGGGCTGAAATTTCCCGCAGATAGGAATGTCCACCTGAGTCCCATATAGTCTCTATAGCTAACGTGATGAATTACTAGGATTGATCACTAGCATTATTAACTCTTAGTATTAAAGATATGGGCATTATTGGTAGTATCATTAATACTATGAACGCTATTAATACTCCTAGCACCTGAGCAAGGAGTAGCCCCTAAGTTTGGATGGGGAGGAAGAGGGAGTAGGGAAGTGAGGGCAGGCCCGGGCAGTTGCCTCACAAGGGTGTCCTCTGGGTGGCTCATGTGACTGATGTCCCGGGCATCATAGGCCTGGGCAGAGCATTGTAGGGGCTGTTCATATAAGGTGAACCCAATCTGATACAGAGGTAACAGGGACCCCCTATCGAAAGGCAGAGACTCAGCCTCTGCCCTGTGGAGTCCTTGGCTGATGGGTGAGACCCAGCCAGTACCCCTAGGACGGTCCCTGTTAAGATGCCCTGGCCCAGGACTTCCCTGGTGGTCCAGTGGTTAAGATGCTGCACTTCCACTGCAGGGGGCAAGGGTTTGATCCCTGGTCAGGGAACTAGGATCCTGCATGCCAGGCAGTGGCCAAAACAAACAAAACAACTGGCCTGAAGGCATTTCCATTCTGATGGAGGAGACACCCGTGCTATCCTCCGGGAGCTCATTAGCTCCCTGAGAAGAAATAAGTCCCTAC
>NW_006773157.1:631193-633187 GCF_000442215.2 Lipotes vexillifer | reverse complement strand
GCCCCCCCCCCCCCCGCCGCCATCCTCATGGGGAAGTTAGTACACACAGTATTCACACCGTAAACCGCAGTGTTTACAGTTTACCACACGCTCCAAATCACAGTCATTCCCCTAAGACGGAAGGTTCAGAAGCCCTCAGAACTGGGAGGGTGGGCAGAGAATCCAGGCTTAATGGGAATCCTGGGTGACTGGGTCAAGAGGTGAGTGGAGGAATTCTGGGAACAGTGGTTAAGCCCCTGAATCCAGGAAATGCCACCCGGGGGCATCCTGGCTGACATGCACTCCCCCTCCCTCCCTCTCCCTCCCTCCCTCTCCCTCCCTCCCTCTCCGTCTGCCCCTCTCCGCCTGGTCCTCACCCTCGGCATCCCACCCACGCCCAGCTTGCCCACCTGGGTTCTGGGGCCCCGCTTGCTTCCACACATGCAGCTGCCACAACGGGGCGAGCTGTAGCGCCGAGGATGGGGCCTGCCACTGCACCCCTGGTTGGACCGGACTCTTCTGCACCCAGCGTAAGCCCCGCCTCCCAGCCTCCCAGCCATTTGGAATCCCATGCTGCGGCCTGCTGGCTGCCTTGGGCATCGTCTGGACCTGCAGTGGAGGGAGGGAGGAGGCAGGCCCCAGGGCTCGGAGCTATCCACCCTGCCACCCACCCCTGGGGTTGAAGAGTCTGGCCGGACTCAGGGGGTTGACACGCCCAAAGTCCTGGAAGGCCAGGGCTATCGGGTACCCCAGCAGTCACCAAGACCAGACCCTCCTTGGACAGGAGGCCCAGCGTGGGGAGTAGCAGCCTGTGGTTGCACAGCAAAGAGACATCAGCCTGGCCTCTGGTTCCAAGGTACCCTTGTCCAAAGGACTCCCTGCCTCTTCAGCGTGAGGGTTCCGAGCGTGGAGCATGCAGGGTGTCGCTAGTCCTCACCCCATGCTCAGAGAAAGAAGGGGCAGGAGGCAGGTTTGGTCCCAACTGCACCTCAGCAGTTGCCGCCGCCCTGTTTCTCTTCAGGCTGCCCAGCAGCGTTTTATGGGAAGGACTGCGGACATGTGTGCCAGTGCCAGAATGGTGCCAGCTGTGACCACATCAGCGGCAAGTGTACCTGCCGCACGGGCTTCACCGGGCGACACTGTGAGCAGAGTAAGCTGTCCCGACCCCTGACCCTGGTGTCAATGCCAGCCCTCAGCCTCCTGCAGGGGAAGCCTCCCCCTTTGAGGTCCACCCATCAGGGCCCTGCACCGCCTGCTCCCTTGACTTTTGGAGCAACTCCCAAGGAGAAAACCTGAAGGTTGGGCCGACGTTGGCTTAAGAGTTTCTTCCTTCAGTGGGGGTGGGGATGGGGCATGTGGAGGCAGAGCAGAGCCTTTGCTGGGGGAGGAGCTTAGCCAGAGTAGAGGGAGGCAGATCTTGTTTGATTGATCTTTGAAGCCCTTGTGGCACCTGGCTCAGGGCCTGACACACGGAAGATGCTGTGTAAATATGGACCAGGTGAGGAGGAGGTAGGGGTGGGTGTTCCCCGACTCAGGGTTATAGGTGTTCTGTCTAGCCCCAAGTAGCAAACCAAAGCACATCAGGAGCTACAGAGAAAGAAGCTTCACTCTGTGAGGCAGAAGTAATCCTCACAGCTGCCCACATAAGGGATGGGAGGGGTGGAGAGTGGGCGTACCTCACGGTCGACTCCAATTCTCTTCGCGCTACACAGGATGTGCCCCAGGAACCTTTGGCTACGGGTGTCAGCAGCTATGTGAGTGCATGAACAATGCCACCTGTGACCATGTCACAGGCACCTGCTATTGCAGCTCTGGATTCAAAGGGATCAGGTGTGACCAAGGTAATAAATACACAGATGGCAGAGTCCCCGGGGAAGGGGGCTATAGAAAGGGAGGGCCCCATGGGGCAGGCTCTAGGGAGTGGCCAATGGGACTGACTGAATTTTATAAGGACACTCTGTGACTTCCTTTTATTCACATTGGAAGGAGAGTGGGAGTGGAATGGGGCGGCGGGG
>NW_006773157.1:583203-631087 GCF_000442215.2 Lipotes vexillifer | reverse complement strand
GGCGGTGCTGAGGAGGGGGAGGCTCCAGGCACTGGAGAGGCAGATGGAGAAGGCGGCCTCTCAGGTACCACTTCCCTCTGCTCATCCTTGGCAAGTTTTGTGAGCCAAGGAAGGATGACGGCAAGCCAGTGCTGTGGAAGGGTCAGCAGACCGAGGCGGAAGATCTGCCATTACCTGCTAGGTGTCCTTGGGCCGGTCATTTCCTTTTGCTGGGTCTGTTACTCCACATGTGGAAAGACACAAGGTTCTGCTGAGAGCCAAGGAGCCCAAAGGGGCTCAACCTTGGCTCTAGGTCTATAGTCAGACAAGCCCCATAGTGCTGTTGTGAAGACCAAGTTAAGATAATGTGAGTAAAGTGCCTGGCACATCAAGTGAGCACTCGATAAATGGTTTTTGCTGTTGGCTGTAGGAGGTAGGGATGAGAATGGGCACCCAAGCGTCCACAGTACAGAAAAGGGGCCAAAAGACATTTCCACTGCATTCTGACGGGGGATGAAGGAGAGCCCACACATATATCAAGAGGGGTTTTAGGAGCAGCAATCCTGGGCACACTGGTACAGCACTCACAGCTTTCGTTGTCAGTCTCTCATTAGTGCTCACAGTGGGATTGCTGTCCCCATGTTACAAATGAGCAAACTGAGGATTCTGAGTCACACAGTTGGTAGACAGGGAGGGGGCTGAGTCCAGTTTTTCCTGACTCCTGAGAAACCCACTCTACCAGTTACTGGTTGTGTGATCTTGGGCAAATTACCTAACCTTTTGGTGACTCGGTTTCTTCATCTGTGAAAGGGAAATAATTAGTCTTTATTTCTTAGAGGACTTATAAACAGCTTTTTTATAGGGCTGCTTGGAAGATCAAATGAGTTAATATCTAACTCATTTTTACAACAGAGTAAAACACTCAATAAACATCCATAATTTTGGTTCCCACCTATGATCACATTTGCTCCTTGTCACGACCCTGGGACGCTACCCTTTGTAGACAGTTGAAGACAGACACGTGAGGTTGAAGGGATTGAACAATAGGGCCAAGACCAGCACCCGGGTCTCCCAACCTTAGGAGTCTAGGCCCCAGGCTGAGGAGATATGAAGAGCAAGCAGGCCTGCCCCAGGCTCAGCCCCTCCCTCTGCCCGCAGCTGCCCTCATGATGGAGGAGCTAAATCCCTACACCAAGATCAGCCCAGCACTGGGTGCAGAGCGGCACTCGGTGGGTGCTGTCACAGGCATCGTCCTCCTGTTATTCCTCATTGTGGTGCTGCTGGGCCTGTTCGCCTGGCACCAGCGGCGGCAGAAAGAGAAGGGCCGAGACCTGGCTCCCCGCGTCTCCTACACACCTGCCATGAGGATGACCAGCACTGACTACTCCCTCTCAGGTAAGGGCTATGCCCCCAGCAGCTCCCTCCCGCGCCCCGCCCCTGCATACACACACACAAGACCCAAGAGGAGCCACACGGTATTCTTGGGGACACCGGGGTTTACCGCTGAGGGTGGGTGGTCGTGCCTGCAGAGTTGTCTGCTGGGGCTGGATGCTCAGGCTCCCCTGCAGAGAGAATGGAGGCGAGGAGCTGGAGCTCCCTTGGGAAAGGTAGATGGGACTCCCAGGGGGTGTCATTTCCAGGGTGCCCACTCTGAACAGCTATGGTTAGGAGCCTTCTTCCATTTCCCCAGAGCTTCCCCTCCTCCTCACCGGGCTTTAGCCACAGGAGCACCCACACTAAGCAGTAAATTTCCTAAGTGCTCCAGGGGAACCTCTCCCCAGCCCGTGCCACCTCAGGAAACCAGCCGTGGGGCTCAATGTCCAAGCCCTGTCCCATTTTTGTTTCCTTGGCGAAGGCCTCAGAGCACCCCTCCCTCCCAGTTCCCAGAGTTAGGAGGGCCCTATTTACACAGTGGAAGGGGACGGGGCCTGACGTGGGGAAGTCTGAAAGTCTGGGCAGTGTCCCTCGAATCAGGCCTGCTGGAACCCAGTCTGTTCACAAATGGGGTAACAACTCCAGCAGGCATTTATCTGGGAGTCTGGACTGCTGCCTTAGAAATAAGAACAGCTTTTTGCTTCATATTTCATTAAACAGAAGAGGTCAAAATGCTCTAAAATTGCCCACAGCCCTGAGCCACAGGAGGGTAGGCCTGTCAGGGCAAGCACAAGGTTGACAGCTCTCTCCAGCTGGCTCCATAGCTCATGGCTGACCTGCAGCCTCCTTGGTTTTTAGAAAACCAAGATCACGTCGGCCTGCTGACATGTCATTCCTGGTAATTCCATTGCCTACTATTTGCCCAGCTCCATGCTAGGCGCTGCAGGAGAGACAGAAGCGGCCCAGGTGCAGACCCTACCTTGCGAAAGTTCCTGGCCTACATGCTGCCCTGGGTTTCAGCCAAAGTAGATATCCCCTGATGAAATCCCAAAGCTCATAGGGAGGATTTGGGGATTTTCTTCTATGACTATAGTAAGCCAACCTATAGTTGGCTAGGTTTTCCCATGCCATTCCACTGGAATCTGCAGGAGGGCAAGGCTAAGGTCAGGAGAAGTGGGGTTCTCTTTACAGCCTCACTACTGGGATCTGACCCTGGGGAAGGCAGGGGAGGGTCAGCACAGCCCTACACAGTGACTCAGGGATATCTGAGACTGTCAAATTAACACTTCTCATGCTGGTGCCACCCTCCACACTGGCAAGCCTAACCTGCATCCTGCAAGCTGCAAGGAGGGCCACCGCAAGGAAAGGGGCAAATCAGGCTCTACACATTTCTAGGGGAGTAGTAGATGCCAGGAAGCTTGGGGGCTGGGAGACTTGACTGTCTCTCTTTGCAGAGCACTTTCAAGGCAGCCCAGCCCAAGCATTAGTTTAGGGGTGTCTCATGCCAGGGCCAGGGATGTGATGGCATGTGGCACCTTGTTCTCTTCCCAGACTTGTCTCAAAGTAGCAGCCATGCCCAGTGCTTTTCCAATTCCAGCTACCACGCACTGGTATGCGGGGGGCCTAACACCAGCCAGGCCAGCACTCTGGACAGGAACAGCCCCACCAAGGTACCGGGCCCCTAACTCCCCAGCCCCCATCCACTGTCTGCGCATTGAGCCCTCACCTCTGCCTGGGAAGAAACTGCACCACCACCACCCCGCCCAGGGTCTGTGTGGAACCAACTGCCAATACAATACACATTGCCCTGTGATCCCATGTAAACACTCTTGTGAAGCATGTAAGAGGAAGCCACCAGGTTATATGGAGCCAACAAGTGCCATGTAACCAGGACACGTCACATGTAACTAACTCACAGCATCACTCAGTATAACATACACCCCCATACCCTGTGTGTAACCAGTGGGTACCAAGTCATGTGATCAAGTAATCATGTGTAGCCTTGTCACACATGTAATAACCACTTTTGCCTCATGTTAACACATATAATCAAAACACTACAGAATTAATCACCACAGTATGTTACCAGCACCATGTGTGCAGCCAGCACATTATAGAGTAACTACTATTACTTAGGTACCACCTTACATACTACATGTTATCAGTACACACCCACAACCATTTGTTGCTATCAGAACCATCACAAGGGACATGGAACCCAAACATCAGCCACAGCCAAGTGTTGCCATTAACAATGAGTCCTGCAGGCCTTCAAGGTCAGGTGTGTATCACCCTGGACAGGGCCTTTCCTCACAGCTCCCAGCCTAACACTGGCTGATGGCAAGACGTCCTGTTACAATCACAGGCCATTGGGCAAGGATGTCTTAGCACACATGTGTAGTGAGCACGCCCTGGTGTGCCAGGATCCATAGTGGGCAGATGAGAGGTTCAGAAATGAGGGACAGCCCCAAGGACCACAAGGTCAACGGGCTCATGCTGCACACCTGCGCGCGCACACACACACACAGTGGCAGGACCATGGGGGGCTGGGTGGCAAAACCCCATCCTGGGCCAGGAACATGGCCAGGAGCACAGTTTTCATCCTCCAGGTCTGTGCCTTATAGAGCTCTAGGGATCCTTTCTCCCCATCTGCCCCACAGAAAATGTCCACCAGTCCACAGACCATGGCTGCTGCCACAGCCCTGGTAGCAATGCACCCTGAGCCCCCTAGCAACAATGACACAGACCCCATATAGCCCCAGGAGCCACCCCTGTCAAGCCAGCACCCAAAGGCCCTCTTCAGGGGCTCTCAGCCTCAGTTTTCCAATAGAATGGCAGTGCTGCAAGCAGGGGTACCTCGAGGTCTGTATGCAAAGCCTGTGGCCGTCAGCCCCACACCCAGCTTCACAGCTTTAGGCTGATCTGAGGAGCCAAGGGAAGGGAATCCAGGAGCTTCCCAGCAGGAGGTCCTTGATTAACTAGAGCCACATTGT
The DNA here is from genome assembly GCF_000442215.2 of Lipotes vexillifer. Lineage (NCBI taxonomy): Eukaryota > Metazoa > Chordata > Mammalia > Artiodactyla > Lipotidae > Lipotes > Lipotes vexillifer. Next base: position 626,741 of record NW_006773157.1, on the reverse strand, counting down.
CAAGGCTACAGCAGGTTAGAGGCAAAGGACGCCAGGGGTGAGAGACAAAGTCCCTTGTGGCCATGTCATTCTTGGTCTCACGCTGACAGGGAAGCGCCAGCCACCCTCTGTCACTCAGTAAGGGGGTGGAGTTACTACAGAGTAGCCCACTTGGTGACCCTCTGGCTCATTTCTCCCCAGGGGCCCAAAGTAGTTCTGTGTGGTCAGGGACCCCTCAGCCTGGCAAATTTTTAGCAAGGGCAGGCAGCTGTGATGACATGGAAAGGACATGGGTCTGGGAGCTGAGACCTGAGTTGTAGACCCAGCTCTGTCACTGCCTGTGTGTGTGACCATGAGCGGGGCCCACAAGCAGGACTCAGGTCCCCAGCTGTGAAATGAAAACAACCATCCTTGCCTCATATGAAGGGCAGCTGTGAGAACGCAGGAAGAGGAAGGGTTGCGCCATGAGGCCAACCTACCCTGAAGCTTTCTTGGTCACATGAAAGGAAGATTCTCACACTCAGCCCAGGGCAGGTGGCAGAGGTGACAGTGATGTTGCAGGCAGCCTCAGCACCCGGCTCTGTGCTGGAGATGGCCTCGTGTTGCAGCCGAGACACTGCCAGCACCCCCTTCTCCTGCAGCTCGGCCCCACCCAGCTGACCTGCTTTCCCTGTCAGGGCCAGCTTGGCTCAGGCCAGTTCTTGGCTCTCAAGAGGCCCTGCCCTTTGCTCCCCTTTGTCCCAGGGGCCCAAGAGCCTTACAGCTTCAGCCAGACTGCTTAGGTGGGGGTATATGTTCTGTTCCCACTGGCCTCAGCCACACCACGGTGGCCTATCATAGAACACCTAACTATCCCTTTCCCTCAACGACCTAGCACCTAGGTGCGTCAGGGTCATCACAGGGGTGGGTGCACGAGGGTGGGCAAAAGCAAAGGCTGGGCAGGGGCATCTCAAGGGCACTAGATAGTAACTCGCTCTCCTACTTTCCAAACAGCTCAGTAACAAGTCCCTTGACAGAGACATGGCAGGCTGGACCCCCTACAGCTATGTGAACGTGTTAGGTCAGTAGTGGTTTGAGTCTGGCCCCCTGCCATCACACCCCGCCCTCTTCTCCATCTCCCATATTGACAGGGGCCCATCCCAGCTCCCTGGGAGAGTTAGTAGATAAATCTTAAGCATGGTTTCCCCCAGGGTGAAGGGGTGTGGGGAGGAAACCCAAGGCCCTATTTCAGCTCTTATAAGCAAATGAAGTCCAAGACCCCTTTCATTCCTATGTTAGGGGATAGGGAGAGAGTGGCTATGACCCAGGGACCACAAGGGAGAAAGCTAGGGCCCAGATGTGGGGATTCAGGTTGGAAGCAAAAGATGCACTCACCATCTGGGAAAGGGACCCCTGCCTGAGCCAGGCCCTACCAAGGTGCCCCTTTCAAGGGCTTCTTCCCTCTGCCCCACTGCCCTGGCAGACACCAATTCCTATGGGGGTGAGGGGTGGGGAGTGAGGGGTAGCAAGGCCAGTGGCCTCAACTCTAGCAAATCCCTCTGGCCCTGCTGGCTCTAGCGCCTTTGGATGCTACACATGGAAGCCCTAATTCCTTCCAACCTGCCCCACCCTGACCCTCATCCCCCAACCCCTGTCATACCAGGGCCCTGGGAATAATGGCTCCTCCCTGTCATCCTCTCACTAGACTCCCATTTCCAGATCAGTGCCCTGGAGGCCAGGTACCCGCCCGAGGACTTCTACATTGAACTTAGACACCTCAGCCGCCCCGCTGAGCTACACTCACCAGGTTAGACTCCCAGCCCTACCCTCTATCCCCTGGACCCCTGAGGTTGTCATACCAGACCAGACCCAGCACCTACCCTAACCCCCACTCCTATCCTTTAACTTACCCCCATGGTCCCAGAACTCTCCCTGCTGAGCCCCTTCCCTCCGACATAATTAATCTACAAGCCCAATTCCCTATCTGAAGAAGGAAGCCTGTCTGGATCCCCCCAGTCACCCCTTCTCCTCCTATCATGGTCAGTGGATATGGACAAACTGCAAGTAGTATTAGGTGAAGGGAACACAACATAACCGCACTCCCTGCAGACCACAGAATACAACCCAAAACCACTGAGAAGTGACTTGGAGATGGTGACATCTTTGGGATTCTTTGGGCCCGTGGATGTGAATGACGGAGAGTTGGTTCTCTGGCCAAAAAGCCCAGTGTCCCTCAGAGAGAGACCCCAGACTAGCTCTCCCAGATCATAGGGTAGGGTGGTCCAGTAGGGATCTAGAGAGGTTGAGGCAGGATGTGTCAACCAACATCCTCTGTGCTCATATACTAGGCTCAAACCTGGTAGCTTGGGAAAGATGCAGAAAAGAGACTTGGAAAATCAGTCCTGCTATGGGAGGATGTGAGGTAGGAGTTACAGAAGTAGGTGCAATGAATAAACAGAGAATTTGGCCTCCCTGCAAAGCAGTCCTGCCCTAGATGGCACACTGGACAACCTGGGCCTGAATTCAGGCTCTAGCTGGTTTCTAGAGCTCAAGTGAAATGCAGCTCTACCAACCCCTGCAGGTCTCTGAGGCCAGTAGCAGTAAGAAGAGCGAAGGTTCTAAATCCATCTACCTGTTAAGTAGGCACGGGCTTCAAACACCCTGGGCTTATACCCAGGAGGCTGTGCTCCTGGCTGTGATCCCCCTAAGCAGTGCTCAGGACATTCAATAACCCCACCAAATACAACCGCCCGACACACACACTACCACCACCCTGCACCTCTTTCCATTTGGGAGCATCCTCTGGGCTCAGCCCAGACTTCTCCCTTCAACCACTGTAGCCAGAGCCACCACACGCTGTCATTCTTTCGCTTACACTGAGAAAGGCTGGTGGCCAATGGGAGAGAATACTTGAGAACATCTGAGCTCTAGGCAGAACCCAACTTCTCACTTGTCGGTGTGATCTCAGACAAGTCACTGCCCTTCTTTGAGCCTGCTTCCTGTTCTCTAAAAAGGGAAAAAGTTAACAGCCTCGTCTCCCTCCCTCAGGGAGGGCAAAAGAAGCCCTGGTCTAGAATAAAGTGCTGAACTGACACCAGTGATACAGACTGTTACAGTCATGCTTCTGAAGGGCACAGGTACCTACAGGCCCTTTGGAGAATAGCAAACTTGAGAAAAACTTGGATCTGATTCTGCTCTATCACTCAGCAATGTGTGGAAGGAAGGGAGATAGGAGTAGCCTCCTGCAATTTCAACTAGGGACCTCTATATGGAAGAGGTATGGGGAGGTATCTAAACAGCCATGGGTTGGTCTTCAGTGTCAAAAACTGGGGAGAGTCAAGTGCAGTCAAACCGTATTTTAGTAAGCAGTTGCTGCATGCCTTGCCTGATATGGCATTCTCAGTTAAAAGCTGAAAATAATGGCTTTGTGAGCCCAAGTCATCACTGTCCCAAATTTAAAGTATCACATAATTTCTTTTCTGGGATCACCAGTAGCAAAGAACCAGAGCTTGGTCCCTGAAGCTTTGTGTCCTTCCTGCCTCTGGCTGGGGCTCAGAACCATGCATTGTGGGAGCCTAGGATAAACTGTGACAGCCAAAAGGGAAAAAAGAAATCCTTGGGACTGAAAAACACTGGTAGTATTGTTCAAATACAACTCTCAATTATGTGCAAATGGTCCACCCAAAAAAAGTGGGGCAGGGGGAGGGGGACTAAGCCAGCTGACTATGTAAGGGAATGACTATACATCCTGTAGAGATGACCAATGAAGAACCTCAGCTACCTGTCCACCTCCCTCTGGCTCCCCTCAGTCGAGCTTTGGATCCAGAAGGGGAGAGGGAAGACCAGAGCTACAAGGTGAGAAACAGTCTTCACCCCCTCTCCGAAGTCCAACAGAACTGGGACTGGGAATGTCATACACCCTTCCCCCAAGCTAAGAACTGGTTCTGATTCATTCCTTATCCTATACTTTTGGAGACTGAAACTTCACCTACAGTGACTGTAGGTGGCATCAGAACTGCCTTTGATCACCTCCTGGAAGACATTCCCCTCAGAGTGAAGGTTAAAGAGCAGTAGTGCTAAATATGCCAGGGGGTGCTGTAGCTCATCATTTATGCTTTAGGAGCTTTTAAAGAATTCCTGTATGGTCAAGATGATTTAGAGTAGATTAAACCCAGAATAATTTTCTAGCACTAAAGAACTATTTATTTTCTGGGTAGGGGAGAAAGAAAACAAACAAACAAAAGAACTCATGCAGTCTAGGTAAACCTCATTCACCCCTACATTTTTCTTTCCTTTTACTGTTTTATGCAGGTGCTTGTGGAATGGACAGACGTCAGAACACATACATTATGGACAAAGGCTTCAAAGGTACAGTATCTAATCCTGACGTCCCATTAGAAAGGGCTTAGCAAGAAAAAGAGTGCAGATCTGAAATGGCCAGTTCTACCAGGTACAAACTGTGCATCTCTTCCCCCACCCCCCCAAAAAAGTTAAAGACCACAGGACCTGGGGCTGCTGGGTAGCTCTGCCCAGGAGGAGCAATCATAATAATAATGATTTCATCTTTTGATTTCAGTTGCACCTGCTTAGGAAACGCTTATGGGTTTTTTTTTTATAGATGCCAACTAAATGTCTTCGGAAATGTAGAACGTCATTATCCAACCAATTAGTACAAGTTAAATTGATTTTAAAATCTGAAATAAAGTCAATCTACCTGCCCCAGAGGCCTCCTGTCATTGCGCTGGTAAGGAATGCCACCCTGCACCTTCTGGCTTTCTGGGGCATGAGGAATGAAAATAATACCTAGTGTTAATATTGTACGGCACTCCACCCTCACGAGATCTCTGCCCTGGAGAAGAGGGAAGCCAGGACTAATCCCTAACACATGGGAACTGCAAGTTGGATCATCCTTCTAGGAAGTATACAGGTGAAGCCAAATATGAAAGGTCAGGTCCTGCCCCTGGCTTAGGGCCTAGGTTTAAATAACAGAAATGTGTGAAACAGGTGGCTGTGAAATTGTCACTTATTAGCTATAACCAACCTCCCTAAGGCACAGTTTCCTCAAATTGCAAGGTTGGGATAAGTATGCCTGTCCTATGATCTAACAAGGTTATCCTGAGTATCTAATAAAAAACACAGATCAGAAGTGTTTCTGCATATTGTAACGGATTATACTCATGTAATAGAGTTGTCCTTTTGTCTCTGAGGACTATTTAAGAGTCTCCGCCAAACTGAAAGAGATATGACTTACAGCAACGATCCCAGTGGATATCCTAAACCTAGCTGTGTACCAGAATCACCTGGAAAGCTTGTTAAAAATACATATGTTCACCCCCCAACTCCCCAAGATTCTGATGCCACAGATCTAGAGTGGGACCTTTTGTGACAAATGCCTCAGGGTATCCTTATGTAGCATATCACCTAACACTTACAAACCCCTAAGTCTAGACTGACTCAGATTTCCCAGATTACCCTTCTGGTCTTTCAGACTTAGCCTTAGGTACACCTGAGACACCACTTTCCTAACCAAGGAGAGCTAGTCGTCTTCAACCCTTGGTGGGGTGGTTATTAGAAGTGGGGTGAGGGGGAAAAAAAAAGTGGGGTGAGCTAGGGGTGGGTGGTGGTGAGAATTGTGTTCTGAACAATAGAGCAGGAAGGACAAGTCTCCACCAGCACATGTTAGAATGTGCACAGCCCAAGAGAACGATCTGAGGACAGAAGGTCACCCATAGGTCACTATGCCCTTGGGATCATCATTCTGGCAATTTTTTGTTAGTTTTGATTTAAACCACCCAAATGAAAGGAAGCGCCATTACAGTAGATGAAGCTAAACAACAGAAAACAAAACTATACTGTTTTATCACTGTGACCTGGGACCTCAGTTTCTTTCTCAAGGAGGAATGGGGATTGGACAGAAACATCTCTAAGGACCTTTACAGCTCTGAGAATATGCATGACTCAAGCATGAATGAATTCAGACAGGCCCAGACACCTCAATAAATGAGCACACAACTTCCCTATGCACTTCATTGTCCTGCGCATTGTGATTATAGTAGTTACTCGCAGCCATAAATGTAAAACAAAGTTAAGGACAAAGTTAAGGACTCAGCCATGGCGTCATTCATTCCTGTTTTGTGGGATCATACATCTGAGTGTCTGAGTGCAGGGGAGACCCTGAAGCTAGCAGCCAGGTTTCATTTCACCACTCTGGCTATAATTATCCTTTAAATTGGAGAGAAGAGATGACTAGGTAGGCAAATGTACCAACAGGTGTTAGGGACCAATACACCAGAACAAGAGGAAAATGGAACATCACAGTTAAGAGCTTTACAGAAATACTTATCAAAGACATGGAATAAACCCCACTAACTGGCTGAACTCCCCAGATAAACATTTAATAAACTAGTTTGTACCAGGAATGGAATTATTTCCTAAAACTACTGGCCCAAACCAAATTATAACCACTAAGAGTTAAGATAAAGAGGCTTAGTGTTCTCTGAACTCAGTGGGAAAGAGCCCTGGCCTGGAAGTTAAAATATTTGGGTTCTAAGGGGAATTCCCTGGTGGTCCAGTGGTTAGGACTTGGCGCTTTTACTGCTGGGGCCCGGGTTCAATCCCTGGTCGGAGAACTAAGATCCTGCAAGCTGCACGGTGCAGCCAAACAAAAATTTAGAAAAACAAAAAACAAAACGGGCTTCCCTGGTGGCGCAGTGGCTGAGAGTCCGCCTGCCGATGCAGGGGACACGGGGTCGTGCCCCGGTCCGGGAGGATCCCACATGCCGCGGAGCGGCTGGGCCCGTGAGCCATGGCCGCTGAGCCTGCGCGTCCGGAGCCTGTGCTCCGCAACGGGAGAGGCCACAACAGTGAGAGGCCCGCATACCGCAAAAAAACAAAAAACAAAAACAAAAAAACAATCTGGGTTCTAGTCCTGGTTCTTGCTGTGTGGCACTGATTAGATCACAGTGTTATTTTCTGAGTCTTGGTTTCTTCCTCTATTAGGAGGACAGGGTTGGGGCTCCCCTGGTGGCACAGTAATTAAGAATCCGCCTGCCAACGCCAGGGGCACGGGTTCGATCCCTGGTCTGGGAAGATCCCACATGGCTCAGAGCAACTAAGCCTGTGTGCCACAACTACTGAGCCTGCGCTCTAGAGCCCGTGCTCCGCAACAAGAGAAGCCACCGCAATGAGAAGCCCGCGCACCGCAACAAAGAGTAGCCTCCACTCACCACAACTAGAGAAAAGCCCACGCGCAGCAAAGACCCCACACAGCCATAAATAAATAAAATAAATTTATAAAAAAAAAAAAGACAGGGTTGTGCAAGCACTATCTCTAAAGCCCTTTCCAGCTCTAAGCATCTAATCCAGTCAATGCTCCCTCTTTCCCGTTACTTACTAAAGACCTCCACTCACTGTCATCCTGGAGGTTGCGCGAGATCACTCATACCGCTGTGCTAACCCCATTTTACCTCTAAACACCTTTCCATCTCTCCTTCCCCTGCTCCCCTCTCAGCAAAATTATTCTGCAACAAACTGCCTCATGTCAACACTTATCTGTCAGGCATTTCAAAGTGCTATATTAGAAATCCTCCCCACTACTCTCCATCACCTTAATGATCCTGAAATCCTGGATCCCACTGTTGCTGCCCCTTTCCCCACCTGTATGCTCCTTGCTAATCCAACCTCCCAAGTCTCTCCTTGCAATAACCTTGGCTTCCCAGGTAGTCAGGAGCCCACTGACATCCTGAAAACCTTTTTCAGCCAGTGTGGGAGAAAAGGCATTGTGGCCTTCTAATAGTAGTAGTAGGCTGAGAAGACAAGAGATGGACGTTCAGTGCCTAGGTTTTCCCCAACAGTGAAATATTGGCCTTAAGTAGATGATAGTGTGAACCTGAAGGCTGGGATAAGTTCAAATCCTACTCACAAGATGGCCTTGGAAAATCATTTCCCCTCTCTCGATTTGTTACTTCCTTTATAAAATAAAGATGTTTCAATTAGTTCATTTCAGAGGCCCCTTCTGCCTCTGATAGTATGTGGCTGTATATGATTTGGGGAAGGTAGGAACTATATGAGAACAAATGCCAGGACACTATAGGGCTAAACCTTCAGCCTTGATGCTAATTACAGGCCCTAAAGGAGTGACTCCCCAGAGCTTGGAGAGCCTTGGTTGATGTTTCCCCTTTCTTTGCAACATGCCCAAAGTGCAAAGACTGGTATAGAGGTGGGGCTATAAAAAGATGAGGAAGTGTCTTAGAGCAGCTGGTTATTCTTCCCCTTACCCTGCCCTCCCTCAGAGCAGGCAGGTGGATGACTCAGCTGGAGAAAAGAGTAGGTTCCTGAAGTATAGTTTTCCAGCTGGCCCTGCCCTTCCCCTCCCTCCTCAGAAACAGAATCCAGTTTACTCCATAATTCAACACCCTCCTACCACCACCTCCAAACACACACACGCACACACACACTCTTCTCCATCCCCTTTGGCTTTACCTCTGGCCCCTTTATGGATGATACATCTCTCCCTGAGACTCACCCCATTCCCACAAACCCCAATATCCCTTTTATCTATTTAGGTGCATCCCCTGCTACAGAGCAAACAATTTATTTCCCCAAACTTGAAAGCAGCCGACTTTTCTGGTGGAAATAAGAGGGCCACTACTGGTTGGCTGAGGCTCTGTTAGGCATTGAGCTAGAGCTTCAAGCCTCTCCCACTGCCCTAATAATCAGTCATGGGACGTCCACAAAAAAGAGCTTGGCCTTTCTCAGCTGAACTTGGCCCCACAGATAAAAGGCTTTCCTTGTTCAGGGTAAGGTGAAGCTGTTGCAGATAGTTTGCATTTAGGATATAGAACAGGTGTACAGGGTAACAAAATATGAGGGGAAAACACCTTGATTGGGTATCAGAGCAGGTAGGGGTTGTCCTAACTTAACTACTTACTAACATTAGGCAAACTTTATAAGCTTTACTTTCCTCATTTCTAAAGTAGTAATACTAGTCCTTCCTGCCTGGCCCCCTGCACAGATGTAACAAGTGTCAATGATCTAACTGGAGTCAGTGAAGACCAGCTACATGTGCTATAAAGCGAGCTAACACTAGTCCTCAAATTTTAGAAAATATGCAACTGAGTCAGCTGCCAATCAAAGTAAAACTGATGTGCCTGCGTGGGGAGGAGGGGAGAGGTGTTAGGGGATAGCCCTTCTTTAAGCAGTACTAGTAGTCCTCAGCTTCCACAGGAGCAGCTGAGTCATACTGCCTTACTACTTGGCTGGTAAATTCAGAGAACCCAAAATGGGACCAAGGGGCCAGCTGGGGTTCCTAGACTTAACCCCACTCCCTTGTACTAAGAAACAAAGTATTCACTAGAGGCAATTCCATGTGACTCGGGCAGGTCATGGCCTAGCACTCAGAGCCACATTTCCCCTATGAGAGCCTCACCAGTAGCTGGGCCAATCCAGCCTCCCTTTAGTCTCTGCTGGGACTGCTCGTTGTCTAGCAAGAATGTTTTCTCCTCCCCTCTAGGGTTCTAGGGTAGAGAGAGGCCACAATCTAAGACAGGACCTAAGACCCACATCTCTCTCTGCCTGGGGGCTAAGCTGTGATACAAAGTGCTCTGAGCCTGGTTCTGGAGCTTGCTCTAATACTGATGAGCAGGGTAACCCTGGGGAAGTCACTATACAAATCGCAGTTTCCTCATGAGCAATAAAGGGGGAGGGGAAATAATAATTACTGCTCTGCCTACACTTGAAGGAACTAATGGGTGAATGTAGTTTTGTACAAGATTGAGGAAATGTTACCTGCTAAAACAAACATAAATAACCCTATACTAACAAAAAAGTAAATCCCCTCCCAACCAGTTACCTGCTGTGGGAGAAAAGACTCCTGTGGTGGCACACATCTCAACAACTTCAGTCACGTGGAGCGCTCTGCTCTCACCGGACCAAGGTACATCCAGTAACCCCTTGAATTACACTACCACTTTCACTTTTTTACATTTTCGTTACTTTCACAAGTTGGAGGCAGAAAGCATAGAAAAATAGCAGCCCCAAATGTAAATTGTGGTGGTTCTAGTGAAAGATCATCTGAGAATTTTACCATCTGCTAGCACTTATAGAAATTTAGAGCTGAGAAATAGAGAAATTTCACCATCTGCTACCACTTATAGAAATGTAGACTTCTTAGATCACTCTTGACTACGAAGCCCCTGCAACTCAGGGCTTATTTCTAGATTCCCCTGGCTGGCAGAGCCTCACAGAAGGATGAGGGCCAGAGTTGCCAAATTAGAGAGTCTCCTGCTTTTTCTGGGCAAGTTCTGCCTCATTTGAAACAATCCACAGGAGGCAGTAATCTTCCTCCAAAAGGGAAAATGGCATAGAGGTTGAAAGAAGGGCTCCCGTTTCACTGTGACTCCCAGAGTCACAAAGAGAACCTTCTTCCTCCAGTGAGCTACAGTTACCTTGCTTCATATTTGGAAACCAGTTTGCAACTTTTGTACCCTAATACACCCTGAAGTCTTGGGGATGATGCACCTGAGAGACTTACAGGAGAAGCAGCACGAGTTCTCCTAGTATCAGAGAAAGATACTGCTAAAATAGATTTCAGTTAGCATTCCTGAGAACTGGAGTAATTGACCCCAGAAGATATACTGCAGGCTTACTAGAAAACAGGAACTTTCCAAAGCCTAGCTTGAGACCCAGGTGCTTTTTAAACCTCTATTACACTTCAGTCTGCCCCACCTCTGATCACGAGCTTCTCCAGAGCAGGGATACTTACCTGTTTGCTGCCTAAAGGTTGCCAAATTGCTGGCACTTGTGCCAAATCACACGCCTACTTCTTCTGAACCTAAGCTTAGTCATCAAAAAGAATTCAGAAAAATGATATCACAGAAAATACACAGGCCAAGGAGTCCCAAGGCATGGATTCAAGTACTAGCACTGCCATTCATGAGCCATATGACCTTAGACAAGTCACTTCATCTCCCTGGGCCATCATCTTATAAAATGCAGTCAACTATCCTTGCAAGATTTTGTAAAAATTAAATAACAGATGTGAAAGCATATTATGAATATCTTGAATTAATCCCTTTCTGGTGGGATTTAGTAGTCAGGTATACCTGACTACTAAAACAAAAATGTTCTTATCCCTCCAAAAACATAATTCCTTAGAACTCTGCTTACCTAGAAAAGCACTCCTCAACGTATTTAGTAAGTGAATCTTGGATTATCAAAGGTGTTTACAACTTCGCAATCCTGAAAGCACATAAACTGTACTCTGCTTTTGGTATTTAAATTAAGTCATATGTCCTTGCTTGTCCTAAGAAATCTCTCTTGCCTTGCAGATTACATGAAAGAATCCGTATGCAGTTCTAGCACTTGTTCCTTGAATAGCAGTGAAAACCCTTATGCCACAATTAAGGACCTACCCATCCTCACCTGCACGCTTCCAGAAAGCAGCTATGTAGAAATGAAGTCGCCTGTGCACACGGGGTCTCCATACACAGATGTGCCATCCTTGTCGACATCTAATAAAAATATATATGAAGTTGGTAGGTGTCTCAAATAAGTAACTTAGTGAAATCAGGGCACTAGTACAGCATCTGAAGTGAAAACAGCCCTCTCCAGTCCCCCTGTCTTGAAAATACACCCTTCTTTTGTTGCTTTTTAAGGAATCCAAGGTGAACTGTCTTTCCCAGGACTGCCCTCCTCTCTCATACAAGAAATCAAATTCTTGTGCCAACTCTGCTTTTAAAAAACACTAAGGCTACGTGTGAAGCAGATATATTGGGGGTGGGGAGTCGATACACACAAACACATACACTTCAACTGATTGTTGACACAAATTCCTGTTTAAAAAAGAAAACAATCAGAACAGACATTTGCAAGTTTCAAAATCACCTTGTTCTACTTTTTCCCAGTTTAACCCATGTCCCTGGGCTCACTGATACAATCCCTGACCCCTACCTCTAGGATACTCTAAGTCCCTCGGTTTTGACCAGAGCTTGGGATTCTGACACCACACTCACTTAGCTTTTCAATCTCTTGAACAAGCCTCAGTCCTAACCGTCATACATTTATCATAAACCCCTGGCTTCTCCCCCGACCAAGTTAAATAGAATTCTCTTCCCCCCAACAAGGCAACCAAAGCTAATCTGTTCTCTGAACTCATTTTTCACTATATTCCTTAGAGCCCCCAGTCAGTGTGGTCCAAGAAGGCCGTGGTGGTAACTCCAGCTATATCCAGAATCCATACGACCTACCTAGGAACAGCCATATTCCTGGTCATTATAACCTCCTCCCAGTAAGACAGAGCCCTGCCAATGGGCCGTCCCAGGACAAGCAGTCTTGAGGGTTAAGCCTCTCTCTTGCAATGCGCTCTGCTGAATGTTCTCTGACTCTCTGAAAGAAGACAATCCCTTGACTGAAATAATGGTACAGACTGACTCCAGCTGCGTGTCAGTTATAACATTCACCTGGAACTAAAGAAGAGCTTCCAAGTGGGACTGGGTAACTGTTCAAGAGGTCCGTTCTCAAAAGCAAATTCTACCACCCACCCACCCCCAACCCCAAATGCCACGGATTATATGATCTTTTAAAACATTTAAGATAAAGCTACTCATCAACATTAGCTAAATATATACATATTAATATTTATATATTAAATTATCTGAAACATGATGCTTAGAAAGCACGTAGAATAGGTTTTACCAACTTTCCTAGGAGTAAAGGGGACTGGGGAGGAGAGGGGATTACTTTAAAGCACCTGAAATGTATATGTGCTTTTGGTTCCTGTTACCATCACTTATCTGTTTTATTACCTAAGATAATTAGTACAGAGACACAAACTGTGCTAATATCAATCCTAAAGTACCTGTACATATATGTCAGGTCAATCAAATTATAACTGCCAAGATTACAGAGTTTAGTATACAGTCTAATGCTGACAACTTCAATTTTTTAAAATAAGACTTTAATGAATACAAATTAACTTTCCCTCTTCTAGCCCTGGTGGTAGTAGGAGGGAAAAAAAGTTTCCAAAGCGCAACAGCCTCTTTGAGTCAAACAATGATTTCTAGGCCAGCTTTACAAAATCTTGCCAATTCAAAGTTCAAGAACATTGCAAGCCAGTCCTGGCCTTGTCATATCTCCTGAGTCCATCCAACACCTCAGTTATTCCACGTGAAACGGAACTCTGAGATGATGCCTTTAGGCAAGCAGTCATAGACTGGTAAGAATTAAACATCCCTAAAAATGGTTATTCGGCCTCCCGAATTTATTTGGTTGGCATTCCTTGACTCAGAAGAGTCCATGCTGTCAAGCATATCTTCATAAATCGAGCTTGATGTAGTATGGAACCTAAAAGTGTAGAGGAAATTAAACAAAAGTGGATATAAGAAGTTTAAGTTGTCTTAAGTACATTATGCTTTTTGATGGAACTAAATGAAATGATCAAAGAAGAATGGACTGTAATCAATTGCTGTAACATGATGTAAAAACTTAACATATAAGTATATGAAGTACTTCTACCTTCTAAGCACCACCTACTGACATGGCCAAAAATGTATTACAATGAGCTAATGCTCCTGATCCCAGTATTCAGGTGTATCTATACTTCCACTCTAATGAATATAAGTAAACTGGGGCTCGGATGGGCCAAAAAGGAGCCTCTCCCAAGCCCTAAAGAGGACCTCCTCACAAGAATTAAAGACCAAAAGGGCAAAGCAGGGAAACTAATGACCACCCTATACCAACTCCATTCTCTGATTAACAGTCCAGGCAGTAAAAAATACTTCCAAAAAGGTATACAGAAGAGGAACTAAGTGACTGTAAATGACTGCAAAGCTGGAACAGCTGCTACAGGAAATGTGGGAGTTCTGAAGCCCTTGATACACATTGGAAGTCTGCCATGGAACCCATTAGTTTGGGCAATAACCAGCAAAAGCAAGAAAATAAATAAATGAGTAAATCCTCCCTTCCCCACTTCACTCAAGGCTTAAGCAAATTTTATCGTTAGGGGAAAATATAATCCTTACATGAATGCTGCATGTATGCATGGGAGCAAGTGATCAGCAATAGCAAATTTACTTTCAAAAAAAGCCTTATTAAAATATAAATACTAGAAAATTACTTCGTAGGCCCAAGTAAATATTTCTCATACTTATGCAGGAAGAAATAGAGATAAGAGACTTACCTCAGTATTTCAGGGCAGCAAGTGCTCAAATATCTTTCTCAAGTAAGGATCAAGAAGCATGGTGAAGTCAGATCAGCAAGGAGAAACTTCGTCTCAATCCCAGGTTTTATTTTCTTCCCTTAGCCTGCATGTACAATAACTGCTGCCTGGCAAACTGCAAACAAGCACTCAAGTTTCGTTTCACCTCTTTTTTGCCAAGTATCTTCTGGCAAAATTCAGCAAGAGGTGGCATGGTGGAATTGCTAAAGCACTGGGTCGAGATGTGAGCGTTACTTGCCCTCTCTGGGTTCCTTTTTCCCCCATGTATTGAAAAAAAGGTAGAAGCAGAGAAAGGTAAGGGAGCTCTGACAACCCTTCAGCTCTAGCATTCTATGATTTTTAAAGAAATGTAATACAATTCAAATCAGGCAATACAGTGAAGAAGGGAAAGACAGAGGGTGTCATTAATCTATTGTGACAACAGCTGCCTTCACATATCTAAGAGTTACTGGTAAAAGACATTCCAATCTAACAGAGCACCTACTAGGAACTTCTGTCTAGCACTGTCACAAATAGGTTCATGGTCAACCTAAACGTGTGCACTGTGCATTTTATTGGCAACATGGAAAAATCTGTTCAATTATTTTACAGAAATTAAGTTTTTACTCAAAGTGATGTGCATACAATTCAAATGAATAAGAAAAAAACAGTCACTGTACAATAGCATAAGTGGAACTATGAAATGGCAATACTTTTTTAAACACCCCAGATTTGTAATATATTTGTTCACTGTGCAGAAGGATCGTACCTTGTACAAAATAAAATGAATTTCTCAAACTAATTTAACAAGAATGCCCACTATTGTGTTGCAAACTGAAAATGTGTCTATCATCTACACCTTAGGTTTAAATGTAGAGCTAACCTACATTTTGCGTGGTCACTCTAGACAGCAAGAAAAGTGAAAGTCATCCCAACAGATGTTTGAAAATAAAGTGAAAAGGTTCTATCAAATTTATAACAATAGAGTCTCTTCCTTTAAAGTAACGAATGGGAGCAACACATTCTTATTCATGTACAAAAATTATTGAAATATCTCACACACATCAGTATACTCAAATAGAGAATTTCTCTGCTTTCACAAAGATCTGGACTCAAAGACAACTATTACAACTTGTGCTCAGCTCCAGAGACACAAAGGTACTTCTATGGAAAGGAATAAAGGCAAGTGTAAGGGCCACCTAATTAGCATAAGTGCAATGAAGAGCTGTCCACCAGAAGTTATCACCCACTACAGTACTCTAGGTGCATCTGTTTCAGGACCTTTTAAAACATATCCTTGTGACCTAACTGGTAAAGAAGCAGCAGAATTAATTTTGTAATAAAATACAAATGCTAAGAAATAGCTTACTGAATGCATTCAATGGTATAAGTTTAAAATTTCTCCCTTATACTTTCAAAGTTTTGTATGTAATCCTCATACTTAAGTCAAACTAAAACCTTTCAACTTGTCAGTTCACAAGGCTTACATGATACTCAAAAGTTATTTCCACTTAATAAAATGTCTAACCAAGAACTTTTGCTATTTAGAGACTAAGACTCAATTCAGAAAAGATCTAACAGACAATCCTCAAAGGCCGGGAGGCTAGGGCTTTGACATCTGAGTGAAAGACAAAACATAATCAAGGGTTATAAGGCTAATAAAGGTATTTACCGAGAATAATAGTGCTTTAAGATTATGACTTACGAGGCTCAGAATACCACCCAATAGCATAAATGACAACCAAAGGCGGCAGGTTGTGCACTCAATCACTGCAAGTTGTGCACTCAATACAGGAGATTCAAGAATGATACCATTAGCCATTCATCCAGCCAGAGGGAAGACAGAAGAGGCCCAATTAATCTGTAATGTGGCAACAGAAGATGGAAAATCTTTCTCAGAAGGGATGGATGATGGATACATAAGGGATTCATTATACTATTATTTATACTGTATATAATAATTATATATTATTTATGTAATAATTTTATGTAACAATTTTTAAAATGTTTAAGTGGTAAAATTCTCAGACTATAGGCCCCAAGCTAAACTAGAATGAACCCTAGGATTAGCCCCTTCACTTTTTTAGATGGTCCTTCCTTATTGTTCTGACACAGGGTTGCAGGAAGGATAAATATTAGGAATGTAAGTATGAACAAAGCACTTTTCCTACCCTTGTAGATCTTACAATGTAGCAATTATAGAAGGGCAGGGATAAATAGAGGACCCTGGTGATTAGTCTGATAGTGATTATACATTTTCTTCCCTGACCTGCAGAGCTAGAAAGACTCTGAGCAGTGGTCCAACAGAAACCCAGAGAAGGAGGAAGCTCTGGTCTGCAGCGCTGGTTGTCAGATTACCTCCTTATTCCAGTTTCTGCCTCCCAGGCCATTGTCTAGCCCAGCAGATGGCCCTCCAGAGCCTTAAGAGTGAGTGCTAAAAGCCATGCTTATTCATTAGGATGCGGACAACAGGGTCTGAGATTTTGTGGTTTGGGGCCAAGGTTAAGTTCTACTGACTCAACCACAGGAAGGGAATCCTGTTGGCTATTAATTTTCACCATCACTGGTACTGATAACATAGTAGTTAACAGCCAATATACATGACATCTGTGCCAGGACCTATCAATTCTATGCTTAATAATGTTAAATAATTCAATTCAAATGTTTACTAATAATTAATTACTATCCTAATAGACAAATAATGCCATTTATATCATGTGTGTGCACACATAAACCTATACACTTGGATTTAATCATTGGTTCTATTGGTGGAATCAGTCCATGGACTGATCTACCTTACTAGATTCCACTTGAGAGATTAAAAAAAAAAAATTAAACACAAAATATTTTTAAAGGTTCTCTCTCCCAAACATGAATATATTTCAAAGTATATATTAAAAGCCAGTAGAATTTTCTTTTAACAGTAAAAGCCAAAAAACAGCAGTTCTCAGCTCACAGTTGACATAGCAGCCCCTCAAGTGCTCCTCCCCCCTTAGTACATATGGTACTTTGATGCATATTGTTGAAATTGACAGTCATTTTGCAAATGTTCTGAAAGCTTTCATCTTATTTAATGGTGTTAACATGGAAATAAAGACAGCATTTTAATCAAGTTATTATAAGACCAAAAACATATTGCAAAGTATACACATGATTTTTATTTATCTATTAAATTTAAATTTTAGTTAGAATGTATAATAATTTGGCTCTAGTACCTGAAGAAAGTGTTCATTCATAGAATTACTGAATTAAGGCTGGGATAAACCCCAGAAATGGTCTAATCCAGTCCCCTCATTAACTGGAAGAAAGTGAGGTTCAGAGATAAAATGACTAGAAGATCTGTGACTAGATTCCAAGTCTTTCTCACCCAGTCCACTGCTCTATTATAGCTGCCACTTTCAATCTTTTAACTCAGAATTTAGCATACTTTCTAATATATGCCTAGTATCAACTTCCTTTCAAATATTCTTTCTCTATCCTCCAATTCAGCTTTTAGGAAAATAGATACCATTATCTCTCAGTCTAATCCTAATGGTCTCCCTTACATAAATTGTAATGATATTAGCGTTCTGTATTACTTTATTGTTACCATCAGCCTCCCACAGTTTCTTTAAAAGATTAGAATGACAACTCCAGTTTATTCGGCGTATTGTATAGATGAGTGAAAAAGGTGACCTGTCAAATCCCAGGTAGGGATGCAGCACCAGCACTGCTCCAACCAGGAGAACAAAAAGCAGCTCTTTAGCACTCGTTTGACTGTTACGCTAACCCACTAAATGTTGTGGTGAAAGAAGGTCCTTTCATCGTCTTTGTTCATTTTTTTTCACACAGGGAATAGATATCCTTATGCACAGTCCTTATGCAAAATTCATATTTTGTTTTGAATTTTTTTTCTCAGGCTTATGATGTTTGTGAGACATCAAATAACCAGCCTCCATTTTTCTCCTCTGTTTTAAAAAAAAAATCTCCAGAAATTGAAACCTAACAGGTTGGAGTAAGTTCTTAATTATCCACCCAGCCTTTGAATTATTCTGCTTCTGGTGTTGGCCAAAATTGTCTAAATAGTAGAGCTTTTTTTTTCTTTTTAAGGTAGACGGAAGAGATTATCACAATAGCTCAAACCACTGAGAGGGTTTGCATTTTGTAAATATAAGTCACTGACGACAAAAATTAAGATGTTTATTTCCCCAATGATGAAATAAATATGACTAGCTCTGATGGGCAATCCAAACTCAAGAAGTCTAACTTTCCTGCAGAACCCTCTGGCAGAAGTCACCAACTAGCACCCCTTCTTAGAATTACAATTTAGCATACTCAGTGCAATGGCTAAAGAAACTTACCCTTACAGAGTAACAACTACTGTTAAAGAGAAATCATAAATAGCATTTTAGAACAATGACATACAAGTTAAAATCAAGATGGCTAAGTGACTTTTCAGGACAATACAATAGGTTTTTTAAAAATTCAAAGTTAAAAAAACTGAAAAGCAAGGTCAAAAAGCAAAATACTTCTAAACTACCTTGAGCCCTAAATTGTCATAATACTTAAAAACTTAATGTTTCTTACTTGAGACAGTCTGTCTCCTGAGATACTATTCAGAATGAAGACACTTGTTGAAATGCAATCAGATTCATTGTCTACTACTACTTAAGGTTTCTTGGAATTCTCCCAAGATCCAACCATGCCTGAGGCAACATTAAGTCTACATTTGGTAAAAATTCAAAGTTACTTTATTCATTTTCAATTCACTACCTAGTTTCTCCTTCTCTTAAATAATTTTGTAAAAAATTTACTATCAATTCTGAGTAAAATAGTGATGGAGCCTCTTCTTGGGTCTGGTGACACTGTTACGTACCAAAGTACAGAGATTACTTTCCTAATGTTTTTGGTAATATTCAATACTTTTTCCAAGAACAGCATAATTGAACTATATGTCTAAAATCAAAGCAGAATTCACACAATGATGCCTCCAATTCAATTGTTTACTCTGTAATCCAGGGACCTATGCTCTTACTCATCAGAAGCAAATATTCCATGGCTACATCCAAAGCACTCAAAGGAAAAATATAATCTGACAACATAAAGAATAGTCCCCCTATAACAGTTTATTAGAATGTGAATATATTCCAAATCAATAACTAAAAAAAAAAAAATCAAGTTACAAAGCATGCATAAAATACAAAGTAGCAATTTACAAATAGATAGTAGTATCTTCATAACCAATACACCAAAATAATAAAACGGCTACAGAGAAAAACTAAATTGACTAATCACAGCAATGCCTTCCGTGCGCCCCACACGTCATGAGCACCGCAAAAGACAGAAGATTAACTATGAAACATAGTAATCTATGCAAGCCCACACACATGTATATTTGGGGGATATTCCACCATCCGGAATAGTATCACTTTAGTTGACATAACGTGTAGAACACTTCAGAGTTAAGTGCTCAATACTATCCACAAGAAAACAAAACTAAATATTAGTGTGCACATTTCTGAATGAGAAATGAGTTGCTCCATTGATTTCAATAATGTAGTGGAAGAAAACTTTCAGGTTTGTACAATGCCTAAATGCATTCTATTTAACTCAAGGTACTATTTCATCTTGCATACTAAAAGAATACATGCCTTTAAGTGGTACCACTTGAGCAGAAATTAACCTCTCACTGTATTCTTTAGACATACTGAAACCAGATATTTAACTGGACTATATTCCATAATATACTGCAAAACTCAAAAATCAGCATTGTTAAAATAATTTTCCATGCCTGCTGGTGGATATGGTGATAAAACTAGGTTGCATTTCATTTACTGGAAGGTTTTAAGACAAAATTAACACTTCACCATTGGATACTAAGAGCATTAAACCAGTTATTGCCTGAGCAATAAAATGCCACACAATCTACTGCTGGGAAATTAGAGAAGTTAAATGACTTGGGCTGCCTGATTACTGTAACAGAGGCACCTCATATGGAATTCCACCAGTCTCTCCAGTTCCCAGCCTGCCAGGCAGCACTGTTTAACATATGGCCCCATAACCATACTGCTACTGAAATCATCACAGTCTTTTGTGTTTATTAAGATAATTCTTATCCAGAAAAAAGTGCCCCCCTCTCTAATCAACTTTGATGTTTACAAAAATTAAAAAACAAAATTTACTAAACTACATAACCCTATTAAGGCATGTTAGAAATTGACTTCCAGAATAATGGAAAATTTTCAAGCTCTCAAAATTCTGCTATGTTTATAGGGCAATTCTTAGATTTATGGAAATATACACTGCACTGAGAGAAGAGTGTATTAATTATAAGCTGCTCTGTGGCAAAATGATAGCTTATTTCTACAGTCTTCTTAATTTGATTTAATCAAGACCAACAGATCTGAGCTTCAAGGGATCAAGTTATATTATGTCCTACAGTGACAGCTTCCATGATGAAAAGTAAACAATAATTGAGGAATCCAAACATTCAGTTTATTAAACTAAGGCTAGTGAAGCCATAGCATGAAAAAAAAGCTGCAGTCATTCGGGACAAGTGGGTGATTTTATAAAGCTAAAATCAAAAGACTTAAGACATGGAAAAATTCATAAGTATGAGGAAGTAATAAAACACAAAAATGACCACAAGAATTACAAATATATTTAAATCTCAGACCTGGCAAATGGACTATACACAGCCTTCTAGGGGAGAAGAGAAACGCCTTATATGTTCTGACAGCACTGCACCTTTGGCTTGTTTTCAGTGGTTGGTGGAACATGAATAGGAACCACATTGTTGCTTGGAGACATGTCATTTTCACGTCTGTCTGACATTTGCTTCTGGGAAACAATGCGGTATATCTCTGAGTTAAAAAAAAAAGAAACAGCAACACCCAGTGTGAACAGACCCACAAATCGTTGATAAAAAAGATACACAGAGAAAAATTAAAAAAAAAAAAAAAGATACACAAAGGCAGAAGTTATATTCATAAGAGAAAAAAATGCAAATAAACTGAACAGAGACTGCATATACTCAAAGTTTTATTTTCAAACAGCCACTGACTCGAGTCAACCCATTATTTCACAACAATTTCCCTTAGGGTAAGAAGAGAAATAAAGGTTTTCCATTTCAGAGGGAAAGGTTTACCAATCAGTTAAGTAAATCTTGGTCTAAAGAGATTACACAGTTTATGGGCTTAGATCTAAATTTCTACCCTTACCAAAAAAACCTACATACAGTGACAATGTACCACAGAAAAATATTTAAATCTGCATTATCAGACACAGTAGGTATTTCTGTTGGCTACATAGGGAAGCATACAACTTCATAAGCAAGTCAAAATCCCAAAGGACTCTTGGAAAAGAAGAACGGAAAGATAATGTTTATCAGTGCCTCCTGAACTAAAGTTAAACTGTAATGAAATAATTATTCAAATCAAGCAACTTAAGATTTTCTATGACACTTATCAAAACTAATTGTTTAGCATCTACCTCTTCCACTAAACAAACTAGTGGATGAGGAACGTTGCCTGGGTATGAGTAAACAAAGGATGATGGGCCATCAAGCTATCAGCCACTGCACCCACCCCCCTCTCCCACGGTGCACCCCGAGGGAATTCAGGATGGAGGAAAGTAGGATACTGGCCCTAGATAGTTAAGGTGCATATCAAAGGAGTAATTTCAATAAGCCCAGACCCTTGCAGCTTCCCATACAAAGAAAAGCCCTAAATTCATTAACTTGAGATGTCTGGTTTTCTTTAATTAACAGTAATCTTTTGATGTTCCAGACTACCTAGTTTTTGTTCAAGAAACTCCTATACATCCTGGCTCCTCCCTTACCTCTTTGGAACAGTCTCTCAGAGCTATCTGAGAGGCTGCCTCCTGGGCTTAAGTCCTCAGCAAGTCCACCAAATAAGACATAATTCTCAATTTTTAGGTTGTGCATTTTTTTCAGTCAACAAACTATAAGGACGCAAACTGTATCTACTTTATTCACTGCTGTATCTCCAGCATATAGTAGGGGTTTGATAACTAAATAAATGTTATTAAATTCCTCTACAGCAAGTATCCTTATTTAATATATTGTATTTGGTCTTACAGTGCACTGCCTAAACGTAGCTCCCTCTGACTATATAAACTCCTTACAAACAAAGAATGTATCTTACCTTTGTTCTCAAAGTGCTCCCTCCAAAAAAAAAAAAAGAACCCTCAAAAGATAAGGGAACTCTAAAAATGGGACAAACTGACATGATATGCCTCCTATTATGATGGACTATGAAGTATAATATATTCCTATGAACGACACCTATGTATTCCTACCAAAAATGTTGAAAATGAATTTATCATGAGGAAACAATTAGATAAATCCAGACTGAGGGACATTCTATAAGACAACTGGCCAAGACTCTTCAAAAAAAGTTACTGCCACAAAATACATTTAAAAGATGAGAAAAAATGCTTTAGATGTGTGCTACAGCCCACCTATTTATATTAAATATATGTTAACCACCTATTTAAATTAAATAAATACAATTCAAAATCCAATTCCTCAGTCCAATAACCATATTTCAAGTGCTCAATAACAACCCGTAGCAAGTGGCTACGCTATTCAGTACCCAGCTATATAACAATTCCATCAATGCAATGTGTTTTCCTTGGCTGGATCCTAGGTTGAAACTGTAAAAACCAAATTTATAAAAGGCATTATTAGTACACCTGGAGAAATCGGAATATGAACTTGCACATTAGATAATACTACGTAAACAAAGTTCTTGGATATCATATACAGTATTGTGATTATGTAGGAGAATGCCTTTTTCTGAGGAGATAAAATGCTCAAGTGTTTAGTAGTAAAGTGCCATAATGTCTACAGTTTGCTTTCCAAAGATTGAGCAAAGGGGAAGAAAAGTATATTTATACATATAGAAATAAACCAAATGTGGCAAAATGTTAATAACTGAGGATTTTAGATGAAGGATATATGGGTGTTCACTGTATTACTTCTGTAATATTTGAAAATTTTAAAAATATAAAGTTATGGGGAAAAAAGAAAGGAATCATATTTTCAAATGTACGAACATCATTTGGATTCTAGGTTGAACTGTTAAAATTTGAGACAGGAAATTTTAATATTGTTTGGATAACAGAGGACAACAAGGAATTACTGCCAGTTTTTAAATGGTTTTGTTACGGGTTTAAGTCCTACCTTTTAAATATACATCATGAAATGTTTACAAATGAAATGATGTAATATCTGGGATTTGTTTCAAAATAATGGGGGAGGGAGTAGGTGGAGGAAAGATTGGCTCTGAACTGACGGTTGTTGATGGCTACATTGGCTCATGATAATATCCTACTTTTGGTATGCTGAAAATTTTCCATAACAAAAAGTTAAAGAAAAGGAAATGTACTAACTAAATTAATACATTTTTTCCAAGTTAAAAACTAATTTCCCTAAAGTTGAATAACAGCAAACTGTAATCAACTGAATGTGTAAACTAACAAAAACACTGACAGCTCAGAGTGCCTTCTCTTATGCTTTTTGGGGGGAAGCAGGTGGCTAAAATTTATGTTTCAGCAGGGTGACAGTGGTTCAAAGGTGAAGAAGCACCAAGAAAAAAAATTAGATTCCAATAAAGAAAGGCAGACTAGAGTTTAAAAAACAAAAAAAAAGGATATGCAGGACATGGAGTCTTCATTTGGATTCTTTTCATTAAAAAGGGATGGGACCGGGGCTTCCCTGGTGGCACAGTGGTTAAGAATCTGCCTGCCAATACAGGGGACACGGGTTCGAGTCCTGGTCTGGGAAGATCCCCATGCCACGGAGCAACTAAGCCCGTGCACCACAACTACTGAGCCTGCGTTCTAGAGCCCGCGAGCCACAACTACTGAGCCTGTGTGCTACAACTACTGAAGCCTGCGCGCCTAGAGCCCATGCTCCACAACAAGGGAAGCCACCGCAATGAGAGGCCTGCGTACCGCCACGAAGAGTAGACTAAGAAAGCCCGCGAGCAGCAACGAAGACCCAACATAGCCAAGAATAAATTATTTAAAATTTTAAAAAGGGATGGGACCAGAGTGTCTAGGGTAAAGAGAAACACAGTCATTCAATCAGGCTAGTGACTAAGAAGTAAAGATAATCATCAACTTACTGAAAAACTATACCATTCATTCTTTATTCTTTATGTTTTCTCCCTAATCCCCAACTGGAAGGCTCTTCTTTCTCAAGTGCAAATGATTAAATGTGACCCTCTACAAATTTAACTTCCTTACAAGTGGTTTTAAATATTACATTAGGGGAACCAAAACAAAAATTATTTTGCAGGTTCTTAAATAAAAAGCAAATACTGGAAGAAAGGAAAAAGCAGAGTTCTCAGAGAACACAGAAAGGTAAATAATTAAAGAGATCTCATTACAAGGAAAGAAATTTGAGCAGTGTTATAAAACTGCCTGCAAGTACTGCATACTGTTTTGTAGAAGTAGATTATTACTACATTGCTAGAGTCACCAAAAAGATGTCTGCTAATAAAAATGCCACCCAAGGCAACAAAGAAAAAGGAAAGTGCTGATCAGAAAATTAGGAGAAATTTTTTCTTTCAGTTAGAATGGGCACTAAGAAGCTACACAAGTAATTTAACATCTCTTGTGGCTGGGTGTGTCACTTAAAAAAACCTTTGATAAGGAAATATAAAGCAGGTACCTTCTAGCTGGTATCTGATTAGAGAAGGTTATTTAAGTGGGGGAAGGGGAGCAGGACTAATAACTTGCTAAACCAGATGCAAATATTTTCCTCTTTCAAGGGCATGTTCTCCTTTAGAACCAAATGTATGTGATATACCAATTCCTGTGCAGACCCTTTTCAAGAAGTCCAAAGGACACGTAAGGTTAAAAAGAAAAGGAATTCTGCTTTATCGTTCTTATATCAGAATCTCCTGTATGAGATCTAAATATAAAGTAAAATATTAATATAAAATAGTTTTAAATATAACCAAGTAAAGTTAAATAAAAGACATATGCCGGGCTTCCCTGGTGGCGCAGTGCTTGGGAGTCCGCCTGCCGATGCAGGAGACGCGGGTTCGTGCCCCGTTTCGGGAGGATCCCGCATGCCGCGGAGCGGCTGGGCCCGTGAGCCATGGCCGCTGGGCCTGCGCGTCCGGAGCCTGTGCTCCGCAAATGGGAGAGGCCACAACAGTGAGAGGCCCGCATAACGCAAGGAAAAAAAAAAAAAAAAAGACATATGCCTATTTCTACTCTAATGGAAATATGGATCAAGTTTCAAAGTAAATTCTAAGGAAGTTAAATGCAATAGCTCCAAATTGGGAAACAAAAAAACCTAAAATTCCTCAGTCCCTCCAAAAATTGTGAAAATAGCAGAGACCTGAGTTATCCTACTACACCCTATGTCAGAATTTGTTAGACCTTCTTCAAACCTACTGCTCACGATGTAAGTTTCTTGAAGGTCAAAAAAATGCTCTGATTTGACTGACACAAGGTTGCCACATGCAAAGAATCAAAGCTACTATGTCTGATTAAAAGATCCTCACTACTCCAATAAAATTAATGCCTGAAAAACCCTAGCCTCACTTTTAAGAGACAATATGCTAAGTGAACTAAAATTCTTTCAACCAGGAATTCCCTGGCAGTCCAGTGGTTAGGACTCCATGCTTCCACTGCAGGGGGCACAGGTTCAATCCCTGGTCGGGGAAATAAGATCCCACAAGCCACACAGCGCGGCCAAAAAAAATCTTTCAACCACAGAATTAAGCATTTAGTCTCCATACTACAAAGATGGCTTGGACTTACTAATCACACGGAGAAACCTGGAGGACATCATCATAACCAACATCACCAGTAATTAATAAGACAAACCAATATCATGAGCCTTCTGATATGATGCACCGAGAACACTTTTGTGGTATTGCTGCTGAAAATACATAACCAGAACTGAATCACAAGGAAACATAAGACAAACCCAAATTGAGGGACACTACAGAATAACTGACCCATACCCTTCAAGAAATGTCAATAAACAAAAGACAAAATGAGGAACTATTCCAGATGAGAGAAAACTAAAAAGAGTTATGACAACTGAATGCAATGTATGATCTGATTACACACTGTCTTTTGCTAATAAGGACATAATTGGAACAGTTGGCAAAATCTGAATAAGATCTGTAGCTTAACATTGATGTGGTACTATTATCTAACTCTCTAATTTTGATCAATGTACTACGGCTATGAAAAGACTATATCCTTGATTTTAGGAAATACACGCTGAAAAGCACTTAGGGATAATGGGCAACATGTCTGTCACTCTCAAATGGTACAGGAAAAAAACAGTATTATTTATATATTTAGAGAGGAAGAAAAAGAAGCAAGCAAGTGTGGTAAAATATCAACATCTGGGAAATATGGGTTAAAGGTATTTGTAAATACTTTGTACTACTATTGCAACCTTTAAGTCTGAATTTGTCAAAATTCAAAGTTAAAAGAAAAAAATAATACAGTATGCAAAATATGGATTAAGAACATCCCTCATCAAACTCTTAGAGGAAAACATAGGCAGAACACTCTATGACATAAATCACAGCAGGATCTTTCTTGACCCATCTCCTAGAGTAATGGAGATAAAAACAAAAATAAACAAATGGGACCTAATGAAACTTCAAAGCTTTTGCACAGCAAAGGAAACCATAAACAAGACCAAAAGACAACCCTCAGAATGGGAGAAAATATTTGCAAATGAATCAACTGACAAAGGATTAATCTCTAAAATTTACAGGCAGCTCATGCAGCTCAATAACAAAAAAATAAACAACCCAATCCAAAAATGGGCAGAAGACCTAAATAGACATTTCTCCAAAGAAGATATACAGACTGCCAACAAACACATGAAAGAATGCTCAACATCATTAATCATTAGAGAAATGCAAATCAAAACTACAATGAGATATCATCTCACACCAGTCAGAATGGCCATCATCAAAAAATCTAGAAACAATAAATGCTGGAGAGGGTGTGGAGAAAAGGGAACACTCTTGCACTGCTGGTGGGAATGTGAATTGGTTCAGCCACTATGGAGAACAGTATGGAGGTTCCTTAAAAAACTACAAATAGAACTACCATATGACCCAGCAATCCCACTACTAGGTATATACCCTGAGGAAACCAGAATTCAGAAAGAGTCATGTACCAAAATGTTCATTGCAGCTCTATTTACAATAGCCCGGAGATGGAAACAACCTAAGTGCCCGTCGTCGGATGAATGGATAAAGAAGATGTGGCACATATATACAATGGAATATTACTCAGCCATAAAAAGAAACGAAATTGAGCTATTTGTAATGAGGTGGATAGATCTAGAGTCTGTCATACAGAGTGAAGTAAGTCAGAAAGAGAAGGACAAATACCGTATGCTAACACATATATATGGAATTTAAGAAAAAAAAATGTTATGAAGAACCTAGGGGTAAAACAGGAATAAAGACAGAGACCTACTGGAGAACAGACTTGAGGATATGGGGAGGGGGAAGGGTGAGGTGTGTTAGGGCGAGAGAGAGACATGGACATATATATACTAACAAACGTAAGGTAGATAGCCAGTGGGAAGCAGCCGCATGGCACAGGGAAACCGGCTCGGTTCTTTGTGGCTGCCTGGAGGGGTGGGATAGGGAGGGTGGGAGGGAGGGAGACAAAGAGGGAAGAGATATGGGAACATATGTATATGTATAACTGATTCACTCTGTTACAAAGCAGAAACTAACACACCATTGTAAAGCAATTATACCCCAATAAAGATGTTAAAAAAAATAAAAATAAAAATAACCCAACAAGGACTAACTAAAGTTTTTTCAAATGAGGTTTTTCAGAAGCCTTAAGAGACTCACAGACTTTGAAGATGATTTAATTCACTCATGTTAAGACACTGAATCTTAGGACTAGAGGGGTTCACTGGCTTTAGTTACACAGGGAATGAGAGCCAAGTGATAAAAAGTAAAACCTACAGCTCCTGGGTCTCAATTGAGTATTCAACACATTGACCCAAGAGAAACCACACAAGTGCTTAAAAAGGAAAAAAAGGATGTGCAAACACACTGCGTATTCAATCAGATCTTGCTTGCTTGAAACAATCTGCAATGAAAGTTGACACAAAGATTCTAAAAGAAAGCTACTGTGTTCCAAAGACTGTTTATCCAACTCTAGCACCGGTCCTTTATTTACTATTTTTCTGATAACAGAAAAGAATTCTAATAAACCAGGTATGTAAATCATCAATATAGTTTATTTTTAATGAGGTTTTTTTTCATACCTTAACTGCTATTTAGCTACCGATATCAAATATTTACAATGTACCAGGGACAGCTAAGTATTTTACATGTACAAACTCATGTACTCATTTTTGGAGTCTAGAGTAGATGTCTCAATGACAGACAATTCTTTTCTGTGAGTTAGGTTATAGGGACAAAAACCTTTAAGTCACAACATTAACAGTCAAGTCAAATCATATCACAAGGTATTTATAAATACAAGCCCTTACTTGAAAGAAAATAACAGAACTCCCAAAACATATTTCAACTTTACATACGAAGAAATTAAGGGCTAGAAAGGTTAAGTAACTTGACGAAGATTATAGGAGCTAATTAATAAGTGGAGCAGCCAGGACTAGAAACCAAGTCAGGCTTCTAAGCCCATGTTCCTAAACCCTAAGTTTTATTCCCTACATTTTTACAGTAAAATAACATTTAAAAGCTAAAATCTGTTGGTCCCCAATACAAGTGCTGCACACGAAGAATAAAAAAATTCTTACATTATAATTGGAAGCTCATTTACTTAACTATTTCTCCATATATTTTTTAGACCACATAAGATCACTATATATTAAGACTATACTCTAAATTATGAGTTCTTAAAAGTAATATACAGGGACCTCCCTGGTGGTCCAGTGGTTAAGACTCCACGCTCCCAAAGCAGGGGGCCTCGGTTCGATCCCTGGTCAAGGAACTAGATCCCTCATGCCGCAACTAAGACCCAGCATAGCCAAATAAATTAAAAAAAATTTTTTAAGTAATATACATTTTTAAAGTACTTAAAAACAACTCACGGAAGTGCCTATTAGAGGATTAAGATTAAACTTTCAGACGAATTGTTCATTCTATTAAAGTCAGGGTAAATATGAGTCAACATAAATAAAATGTCCTCTTATTCCTGAGGTTGACCTGGTCTACACATCCACATTCCAACACAGCATGAATTTTGTTTCTTTCCCACTACTTATTTAAACTTTTCAGTATGTAATCACTGGCTGATTTTCTCCACAGGTGACTCGTTGCTTCTTATCCAATAATAGATCACGGCAGAATTTTACTTTTTGTTTTCTCATTTAAGCTTTTAAGAATATATTTTTCCCTGGGTGCTTCTATAACAAATCAGAACCAAGAATGCCTTTTCTTTACTGAATTTCAAAAGGACATTCGTATCTTTCCGTAAATGGGATTTCAATATTTATTTTCTAAAAAGTACCATTAAGCATTGCTTTGTGCTTATGACCATGAAATATGGAATTCATGGACCACAGTAATAACAGAAGTGAACAAATTATTTTCAAAGTATTTTTCCCACTATAAACCAGATGAATTAGGATGATTAAAGCTCAGCAAGCATGGGTTGTTAACCAATTTTGTACTCTAAACAGGCCTTGCGATAGTAGCTCTCAAATGATAGTCATTCTCAGTGTGATTTTATAGTTTAGTTTCCTGATTAATTTGTTTAAATTTCCTTCCTAATACTTCAAATTCCCACTGGTATAGTCTAAAAATGCAAGTCTTACCTGTCAAGATTGTCTGAAAAGCAGCTTCTACATTTGTAGAGTCTAGAGCAGATGTCTCAATGAATGACAAACCATTCTTTTCTGTGGGGAGACACAAAAACTTCAGTCTTGTCAAATTTTAACACAAGGGATGTATTAAGGCTTTCAAAAGGAAAGTAACAGACCTTTTTTAAAGCCCAAGCCCTCCCCAACTTCTTGAGGAATAAGAGCACGTTACTTCCACTTTAGTAGATTAAAAATGACAGCAAGAAATTTTCACTGACTTCTTAATTAAAATAAATACTCGTTGCATCTAAATACTACCACTAGCAATGAACAACACTAGGCATAATGTAGTAAACTTATCAAATACTCAGCTAATTTCATCCCTTACTGGGCTTCTCCCCATCAACCACATAGCTATGGTATGAACGTGGGTGGTATATGTCATTCACTCAGAATTCTGTGACTGTATTATCTGAAATAAAGCTTCTCTCTAGAAAACTGAAAAACTGTGATAGAAAATTTTATTCACAGCATAATCAATAGTGGAAGGTCACAATTTTCACTAGTCAAGAATGTACAATGTTGCCTTCTAGTAGGCTGCCCCTACCAATAAGAGTCAATAGATAGGCACATCCTCTATAAAGCCAAAAAAGTTACAACTCCTAAGCAGCTACATCCCTGTTGGTCCTTGACCACTCCCTGGGCCACTACTTTTCGGACACACATAGAACAAGCCTTAGTAAAACACAGACATAATGGAAAAACGCAGAAGCACAGAATAAACATAGATTTCATCTACCCATTCCAGGGAGAGAAAAGAAGACAGTATTCATATTCAATTTTTGGCAGCAAAAATACTACAGTTTTAATAACTCAAAGTTAAGCAAAAGAGTCGTACAGTCATCACACACTTTCAAAACAACAATACTTGTTAAGCATTCATGTTTACCTTTCCAAAACTACTGTAACCGATTACCCTCATGGGAGGGTTATCAAAACTGCAAGAAATACAGAATCACTGTAATATCACAGAATTCATATCACTAACCTGCAAAAGCTCTTGCTTCATCTGTAGGAACCGCCCTGAGATGGCGCAAATCACTCTTATTGCCCACAAGCATGATAACAATGTTACTATCAGCATGATCTCTCAGTTCTTTGAGCCATCGCTCTACATTTTCATATGTGAGATGTTTAGCAATGTCATAAACCAATAAGGCACCTACAGCTCCACGATAGTATCTGAAAACAGAAACATGTATTTAACTATTAGAAAACAACCACAAGATGGAAGAGAACACCAGAAAAGACTAAGTATATGGTGTGTATATATATATATATCTATATATATATATCTATATATATATAGATATATATATACATACACATATATATAGTTTTAAACACACTTATAAATTTTAGAATCCTAATACCGGAATTATTTAAAGGAAACAAAACAGTACCTTTTTCCAATACCAAAAGTCAGCTAATTCACTTTGGTAGCCTATTTCACAGAACTTAAAAAACTATGAGACTTACGCTGATGTTATAGCTCGGTATCGCTCTTGCCCTGCCGTGTCCCATATCTGTGCTTTTATTGTTTTCCCATCAACCTGGATGCTTCTTGTTGCAAACTCTACTCCAATGGTGCTCTTGCTTTCAAGATTAAACTCATTTCGAGTAAATCGAGACAGGAGATTACTCTTTCCAACACCAGAATCTCCGATAAGGACAACTAAAAAGACAAAGAACTTAATGTCAGATGAATGAGGCACACACATTCACAATGCCATCATGTTTTAAAGCAAAAAAAGACAAGGCATCTGATATTTAAGAAGGGATGAGGGTGGGGGTGGAGCTGAGTGCCCATGTTATCAATCGATAAAACCAATTTATTCTTTTTAACATGTTTCTACCTGCATAGTGACTTCCACACATCATCTTCCACACATCATCTGCTTAGCACAGATAAAGTATCCTGTCTCACACATGCAAATTTTAATCATAGGTCTACTAGGCACTGATGACAGGCTAATGCATTCATTTAACAATCAACGCTATACCAACCTTACTACCTTAGAAGGTAATAACTTGAAAGATAAATCCTAAACCAAATGAACAATTTGTGATATGAAAATGTATTAGACATGAAAGCAACAAAGGATGTTAGTACCCTAAGTATGTTCTACTTAGTCTCATCAAAGCCTGGATGACCTCAGGACTCATACCTAGGCAAAATGAAACACACGTAACACAGAAGGCATCATGTTTATAAACTTTGCCACCCAGATCACAGAAACTACAATGGCCCTTTCATAGTTACATTTACCAGACTGGCAGGAGACTAGAGACCCCTCCAAAAACAAACACCCCACTAAGTTTAACAGGGGCCCTAGAAAGCTGACTAAAAACTCTGACTTACTGAGTCAAAGCCAAAGCAAGGCGGGCCTACACTTTTACTTACGACTTAATGACTTTAAAAAAAAAAAAGGTTTGATTAGATGAATTTATTTCCTATGATTACTACAGGAGGCAGTTTATTTACTAGCTAAATACAGTGGATTCTTTTTCCCCTAAGGTGATATTACACTTCAAAAACAATGGGGAAATAGGCAGTCAACTTGTTTTAAAGCATTTCTATCTGAATTTAAAGAACAAATGAGTTCACAGGTTTACAGAATCTGAGCTTGATAACATTTTTTTCCTTGGTAAAAAATTTTATCAAGATTTCAGAAAATATTATACTTATTCCTACTGTTGACTACTAATGCTGCTTCTTAGTTCTTATTAGGTAATTGACTTAGATACCAGGACTAGATAATCAAACATGCAAGAATAACACCAGGAATAAGACCATGCCTTACTAAAGAGACTGGTATCTGGTAGAGGGTGGCAAGGGCAGTGAAAACTGTGAGAGCTCACTGCACTCAGGTGAGAGGGCAGAGTCCATTACGCATTCCTTCCTTGCCACAAGAGCGGATATAAGCTGGCCTCTGGACAGTCTCGGAGAGAGTACAATTATTAGCAAATGCATATCTTTCTGGCCTCCCCTATCAGCTGATTCAGCAAGAAATCATCCCGGCAGCAGTGACCCCATGCAGCAAAATGCATAGTTATTTCTAGTTATATAGTCAATTAGAGGTGTCAGAGGTACTGCAGCAAACACAGATAATACAGTAAATGCTTTAATTTGGATACCAGGGAAGAAGATGCTAAGGTCATGAAAGTAACGTACAAAAACAATGCACTTCCAATTTTATAGGATAGTTGGTTGATTTGTTAGTTCTCAAGGTCTCCCATTCTAGATGTGAAATGAAATCCCAGTTTCAGCAACCAAGTCCACCCTATTAGCAGGGTGTACTCGCTGCTGCCTCTTAGCGTAAGAGGCTGGATGTTCTGCTGAGGAAAACTCCTTTGAATCTTTTCTGGCCCCATGCTAGCACTGAGGTATAAAAGCCTCACTTGAAGTGGGAATAGCAAAGAAGGGAAAAACCAAAAAGCTGAACGTTTCTACTGCATAGGCACTCAGATAGATCAGATATATCGATTTAGAAGCCAGTCATTTAGTTTAAAGCCAAAGAGCAAGACATCTAGAATGATAATGCCTTTGGAAAATAAATAAATAACTGAAAGAACACTCTCCATCCCACAAAAACTATAGTACTCTCAAATTTTGGTCTCTTGCCTTTCAACCTCCGCTTTAATGATTATGTTCATTATCTCCCCATCCTCAAATCTTTACACCATCATAAAAATATTTAGTGAGGGCATGTTTTCCCCTTGATATAACCAATTATTTTAACATAAAATTAGTACCCTTATCTGAAAATAATTCAAGATTCATGAATACTTTATATAGTATAAAATAGTAATCTCAACTAGACATGGAAAAGGCTGACAGAATTATGACTAGCAACTTCTTAAAGGACTGTATCTTAAATGACAACAGAAGGTATTGGTTCTTTAAGAATAGCGCTGCCAAGATGATGCTGAGAAATGACATACTAAGGAAAGCTGCTTCTATTCAGTTGCCAAAAGAGAAACCACACCAAGAAAGGTTATATTTAGGCTCACTAAAAAATAAACAAACTAGAATGGATTAAATTACCTAAACAACAGAAGAGAATTTACTGGCTATAATTTAAAAAAACAAACCAAAAGCCTGAAATTTCATGGACTCAGACTTAATTTCTAATCAAAACAGTTTCTCTCATTAAGATGGCAATACTTAATTGATTTTTTTTAATGAGACAAACTATATGATCACATCCTATAGTTCAAGAAAGGAATCTGAAGTTTTTCCTATACTTTCCATAACTAGTATCTTAGGTTAAAAGTACTTCCACTGGGCTTCCCTGGTGGCGCAGTGGCGGAGAATCTGCCTGCCAATGCAGGGGACACGGGTTCGAGCCCTGGTCTGGGAAGATCCCACGTGCCGCGGAACAACTGGGCCCGTGAGCCACAATTACTGAGCCTGCGCGTCTGGAGCCTGTGCTCCGCAACAAGAGAGGCCGCAATAGTGAGAAGCCCGCGCACCGCGATGAAGAGCGGCCCCCGCTTGCCACAACTAGAGAAAGCCCTCGCACGGAAACGAAGACCCAACACAGCCATAAATAAATAAATAAATAAAGCAAAAAAAAAAAAAAAAAAAAAAAAAAAAAAAAAAAAAAAAAAGTACTTCCACTTTAAACATTTTATAACTATAGCCATCTATATAACATATATATACGTGTATGTAAGCATAAATTAAATAACAGCATCTGTATATGAAACATGTATCACATTTCTAAAATAACCTGATAATATTCATTACTACTTGGTTAACCTCATCTGCTGAATTTTACGTATCATCTCTAATATCTAATGCTAAATTTGGCTCATTATATATCAAATACTAGGCTGCTAAATGCCATAAAAACAGAATATACATATTAACTGACCATTATTTAACAAAAATTTCCAACTCTTCAACCACATTTAGTTTTACACACTCTCTTGCAAACTAACGTACTGGGCTAAAATTTAATTCAACAAATCAACCATAGTATCTCAGACCTAAAAGTTATCACCTGAAGGAGTAACTGATCATTTTCATACTGGCTTTTATAAATAAACTTGGAGATCTTTCTACTCTTTCAACTATTCATAGTCCAACCTCATCAAGAGTCTTTAAAATTCAATAAGGCTGAAGTCTAGACAAGTTTTTCTAGATTCAGCAGAACCCAAATTGCTCAACCAAAAGTTGTGAAAGAAAACCTATCAAGATGCAAGACAGCAAAGTTCCTATGATCGGTCCCACTGGCAATCAGCTGATGGTTAATTACTACTGACCTTCAATGAGACTGAAAAGAAAATGGTGTAGACTATGTATCCAGGTATTTTTAGAAAACGTGACTCTGACTGAATTGGTGTCTACCACAATATTTGTAAATAGGAACTATGATTGATTCATACTTCATTTACGTGTCCCAAAGGGCCTTAACCACATTGTGTGTAAATATTTGTGGAATTAAAGTTTTTAAAATAAAAAGTCAAGTTTTAAAAAATAAAATTAATTCCCCACCTCCACCAAAAGTCTCACTGTTGAACTTAACTAAAGATTAAAGTTCAAGAACAAATACATAGTTTAGAATAATGCTCCTGCTCTCCCCACATTACATTCCCACTTGGACCACTCCATCCTACACCAATCAAAATATTCCTTCATTTTCAACTGGTTAGAGTTACAAACTAATTTACAATTCCCTCAACTCTTAAGTTTGCTAGGTAAGCATTCTTCCAGCTAGACAGCTGCAGCTCATCTCAGGGAATAAATCTATGTAAGAATGAAACCATTTAAAATGAAATTATTGTTGCTTCACTTTAAATTATAATTGTATAAATAAGAAATTGGCTATATAATCATCACAGAAGTTAAAAAGTGACTCATATCCTGTAAGAGCTTTAAAAAAAAGTGGAAATCTTTCTCAGTAGAATTTTGTAAACACCTTATCAAACAGCAAAATGTACAACACATGAAACCATAACCCATGGAAATATAAAACACTTTAAGGAGGTCCTAGTTTTAAGTTTCTTTACTAATACTTAAATGCTCTTACAGTTACAGATTCAGGTTTAAAATAAAACCCAATGAGAACCATAGTAACTTCTTTCACATTATTACCATTTATTGAGTCCTCACAGAAGCTAAAATTTTACAATCAGTCTCATTTAATTCTCACAACAGCCCTGAGAGGTTTTTTTTTTAATAGATGAGAGAACTGAAGCTCAAAAAAAGTCATCTTTCCAAAGGTCACAAAGCAAATGTAAAACCTGAGTCAGTATTTCAACCCAGGCCTGTGTGATTCCAAAGCCCTGTGCTCTCTCAATCATTGTTAGTAGGATGGTCTAAACCCAAGGCTAAGTTAAAATTTCTTAAGCCAATCCAGGATACTGAGTATTCTTTGTGAGAAAATAACTGGCTTTTATAACCAACATTCAAGTTCTAAAACAAACAGGAGATACTCTGATAGTCTATCTCGTCCTAAATTAATTACTTCAAAAGTACCTAGCTGCCCACTGCCCTTGCACCTTGTTTAAAAAAACAAATCTCTCTTTAATGACTAAACCCCAGTCTCCAGGGTCTCACTTAAGTAACTGCACCAGACCTCAGATGCCTTCAGTCAAGAGTGCACAAACTAATCCATGTTTCTTTTTTCTATTTGTAAAATGCATTAAGTACCCTTTTCTCCATAAATGCCTTTCCACTAACAGTGGGGGTGGGAGTGGATACTGAAGGTACTCACCCTATATAACAATTTCTGGCCCAGAAGAATAAGTGGTGATAAGGGCATATCATCTGCTAGTGTGCCAAGATTTGCAAAGTATTGGTAAAGCAATGTTTCCTGCTTGTTTAGTCAACCATTCTTAGCACCCAGTGGCAAAGTTAGAAACAGTCACCAAGCTTAACATTCTTTTTAAACTCCACCCTCCAATGTAAAGCGTTAATAGCAATGGCTTCTTCCTCCTTGGTAATGATCTTTGTTCAGCATACTACTGATGGCTGCCCTCCTAATTCAGGAGCAGAGAGACAGCGCATTCATCCAACAAAAAAAGCATTTAGTGTACTCTTCTCTCAATGAAAACTGTATCCGTTATTTTTGTTGATTAAAAAAAAACTATTTGGATTCTTTCTGGACTAACCAATAAGCAATTCTTTTTTTTCACTCCCCACCCTCCAATATGTTTTGTCCAAGTGCACTACATGTTTCCCTACCTTATGAAAAATATTTAATTTGACCAAAGAGCACGCAACTTCCCCATGCCGCTCCCCCCTCCACCTCTGGGAAAAGGTATGCAGCCAACGAGGACTCTTCCCTTCCTGTTCTAAAAACACCAAAGGTTCCCTACCTTATGAAAAATATTTAATTTGACCAAAGAGCACGCAACTTCCCCATGCCGCTCCCCCCTCCACCTCTGGGAAAAGGTATGCGGCCAACGAGGACTCTTCCCTTCCTGTTCTAAAAACACCAAAAGGTTGGATCCTCCCAGTGTTGCAGCAGGAAGCAACCAGTCCACAGCGATAAAGAAATCTAGTATTTGTGCAGCGCACAACCTTTCCTGCTCAGGAACTGGGCCTTCAGGTCTGGCAAGGATAACAGCCACCACCCATCCGCAACCCCTTCTCTCGAGCAGAGTCAAGAGCTATCCCAGGCTGTCTGCCGCTGGGAAGGGAGGGTAGAAGAAAAAAGGCTAGGTGACAAGTCACATCGGTCTGCCGGGTCACTGCGACAAGTGCGCGCGTGGGTGCTGGGACGATCCCTCCTGCCCTACCCCCCCAGCGTCGGGGTCGCACACGAGACGTGGGAGAGCTCTTCAACTATCTGGGGAGGAAAGGCAGAGAAAGAGCTACCAGTGCTGGGGGCAGTGCGAGAAGGTTACTGACCGAGAGAACTGTGGGGCGGGTGGGGGTGGGGCCGCCGGCCCGTGCGGCTTTTAACCAGGGCCCGGTCCCGGTGATGGAAGAAAAATGCTAGGAGAAGCGTCTGTCCGAGGGGAGGGGAAGGGGCCCTCCCGAGAGGAAAGGGTGGCGGATAAGAAAAAGACCTGTACTGGGAGCGTGCGTCGAGGGAAAGGTGAAGA
Organism: Lipotes vexillifer; assembly: GCF_000442215.2. NCBI lineage: Eukaryota > Metazoa > Chordata > Mammalia > Artiodactyla > Lipotidae > Lipotes > Lipotes vexillifer. Next base: position 588,678 of record NW_006773157.1, on the reverse strand, counting down.
GCGGAGGGAAGGGCCTGTCAGAGGGGCTCAGGGACGGTGTATACTGAGGGGGAGGAGGCGCTCAACCCGAAAAGATGGACGGTGGGAGGGGCGCCCCTTTGAAGGGGCCCTGGAACCCGGGAGGAAGGAAGGCGATTTGGGAGACAGCAGCCGGCCGCGAGAAGGGCGCAGGGTAGGGGCTCTGAAGCGTCCTCAGGCCTCTGGGGAGGTCGCTAAGAGACCGCTGTGTGGTGAGGATCCCCTCTGTGACGGGAGGGAAAGGAGCTGAGCTGGGAGACCGGAGGACGAACCGCACACAGAGGAAGGGTTGAGGAAGGCCGATCTCAGGGCAGGGGCAGCCCGCGGGCGGGTCCCCCGGGAGTGTCCCGGGCCCCCGAACCGGGACTCGGTGGAGAGTTCGAGAGCCCATGGCCTCACCTTTGAAGAGGTAGTCGTACTCGTCGTCGCGGGTGCCCATTGCGCGGCCGAGAAGCGAAGGGGCGGGAGCAGCAGTGATAGCGGTGGGACCAGGGGGCGTCGCTGCAGGAGTAAACCGAACGCCGAGCTTCAGCGGCCGGACCCGGTAAAGAACCCCTCCCTGCCTCTACGCCACTTCCGGCAGGCCCCGCCCCTAAGGGGAAGTACTTCCAGGGAGGCGGTGCTCCGCCCCTGAGCCTAAGAAGGGCGGTGCTCTCGGGTTTCGCTTACGTTTTCAAATTCTCGTCCCGTCCCGCCCCGCCCCCCACCCCGGAAGGCTCAGAGAGGATGCTGAGCCCTGGACTCCCGGCTGACCTTCCTAGCGGCTGCTCTCCGCACTTAATGGTCTCTCCCTTATTCCACGCGCCGCCATGCCGCGAAGCGAGGCGCTGGGGAGCGCTTCAGCACTGCCTCTGGCGGTTGGTTTGTGGATGGGGGCAGGGTTCTTTAAGGATTAGAGAGCCGAAGGCGACCTCGGGAGCGTGGCGGTTCCATGGTGTAATGGTTAGCACTCTGGACTCTGAATCCAGCGATCCGAGTTCAAATCTCGGTGGAACCTACACCGCTGGGTTTTTGTTTGTTTTTTATCCTGGCCACGCTTTTATAATTCATTTACTTATTCACTAGGTGACTGTACACCTACGGTATATGTGTCCTTGAACTAAGGAGGGAGAGAATGTCACAAAATATTATCTTTGCCCAGGAAAACCACATACCTTTCCCTCTTCGATTCTGTACTCTCTGTCACCTAGGTATCTCCTAAGTAGCCTCTGCTCTTCGCCCCTTTTTTTTTTTTTTTTTAACCTGGGCCCTCTTCAAAAGCTTCCATGAAAGTTGATTCCTTTTGCTAGAATTTTCAACCTCCAACTTCATTCAAGGGCAGGCACTTCTCACTCCTTTTCTCCCGAAATCTCTCAAACCTCCAGACGTCATTCAGAGAACCTCGCCCACCCTCCTCATCAAGATTCATCAAGAACTTCTTGAAACCTATTTGTCATCCTCTAAGCTAAACCTGGTTACATAATTATTTCATTTAACATGCAGAGCAAAGGATGGCAATTTCCATTTTAGCAGAGGATGTGGATGGGGAGACTCAAGTGATTTGCCAAAGATCATGCAGCAGGGCCTCCCTGTATTTGAAGAGAGTTTTTGTAATGCCAAAAAGCTTTTCCCATTTATTGTCAAACCCCACTACCACCTATATGCAATTTAAACTTTTGGGCAAGAGTGCCCGTAGTAAGCAGAGTAATGGCTCCCCAAAGATGTCCACTTCCCAATTCTTGGGCACTGTGAATATGCTAGGTTACATGGCAAAGGGGAATTAGGTTGCAGATGGAATTAAGGTTGCAAATCAACTGACTTTAAAATAGGATGATTATCCTGGATTTTCCAGGTGGGCCTAACGTCCTCTCAAGTGTCCTTAAAAGTGGCAAAGGGAGACAGAGTAGGTCAGAGTGCTGTTGTGTGAGAAGGCCTCAACCAGCCCTTGTGGCTTTGAACATGGAGAAAGGGGGCCAGGAGCCTAGGAATGCAGAGGCTTGTAGAAGGTGGAAAAGGCCCCCCCCCAAAAAAAAAAGAAAAAGAAGAAGATGGAAAAAGCAAGGAAATAGAGTCTCCCCTAAGGCTCCCAGAAAGAACACAGCCCTGCTGACATCCTGATTTTAGCCCAGTGAGACCCATGTCAGACTTCTGACCTATAGAACTATAAAATAATAAATTTCTGTTGTTTTAAGTCACCAAGTTTGTGGTAATTTGCTACAGCAGCAATAGAAAACTAATACAGTGCCATTTTCAGTGCTTTCCATGACAGTATAAACCAACAGGTTTACCTAAGGCCTAGATACTGCCTTGTGCAGGGCTGGCCATTATCCACACTGGGGGAGATGCACAATATTACTCAAGCAGCTAAATATTATGTTTACTACAGAGTATTTATAAGACACAGTCCCAGCACTATTCAGGTGGGTAGACAAGGTAGACCCAAGAAAGGTGGAATATCAATAACAGTTCTGAAGGAGCAACTAATGAGAGTTCTGGCAACAAATGCCAGAGTTCAGAGGGACTGAGATGACTAGGAAGAACTCCCCAGAGGAAGAGGAGGCAGCATTGACTCCTGAGGGAAGAAGCAAGTAAGGAAACTCATTTTGGGAAGTGGAGGAAATTAGATGATAAGAGCATGTTAAGCAAGGCCATTAATGCCAGAGGAATAATTATGAACTTTTTCCCTTAAGTCATTGTTTCTCAACATGTGTCCTGAGAAGGTCAATAAATAGCATTCCTCAAAAGAAGGACTGCATGCTCAAATAAATTGAGAAGCACTATACACTCTCTCCCCGCCTTTGAAGTTCCCCTAGCACTGGTGTTTTAAAGTCTAAATATTCCACTCTGAAGAAAAAAGTTTTAACTGTATTGAACACAGCATTTCCCAGATTCACCTGTGAACAAAAAAAGAACAGAGTATCATTCATCGTCCAGTTATACAAGGGTTAAGTCACAACCCATTGCAGTCACCCACAGTGCAACAGTGCACCCTGAGGAGAATTCGGGATGAAAAAAACTGGATGAGGCATTCTGTGCTTTGACTAAACAGCCCCTAGATAATTAAGATGCTTATCTCAGGAAGAATTTTAATGACCCCATATTCTTGCATCTTCACATGCATAGAAAAGCACTAAAATCACTAACTTGAGATCTGTTCTTTGTGATCAGCAGTAATCCTTAGCCAAGATCTGTGCTTTGCTATATGTATTTCCTAGCCAAAAAATTCATATGTATACTGGCTCCTCCCCTACCTCTTTTTTTTGTGGTACGCGGACCTCTCACTGTTGTGGCCTCTTCCGTTGCAGAGCACAGGCTCCGGACACGCAGGCTCAGCAGCCATGGCTCACGGGCCCAGCCACTCTGCGGCATGTGGGATCTTCCCAGACTAGGGCATGAACCCATGTCCCCTGCACCGGAAGGCGGACTCTCAACCACTGCACCACCAGGGAAGCCCTCCCCTACCTCTTAAGTGCAGTTTCTCAAAGCTACTGAGAGTCTGTCTCCCTGGCTATAGTCCTTAATAAGACCCTGAATAAAACTTAACCTCACAACTCTCACGTTGTGCATTTTTCTTTAAGTTGACACACCAAACCACAGAACTCTTTTCCCATGGGACACCTGTTAGCATCCCTCTGAACACTTTGGGGGAGCCATAAAAGATTTGTGGACAGAGGGGTGATTGAAGTAAACCTAGTCTTAGGAAGAGTAAGCTGTCTGTGGACTGCAGGACTGGGGTGAAGAAAGACTGGAGGTGTGAGTATCAGTTAGAAGGCTATTGAGGTTAACCAGACACAAACTGGTGTAGAAGTAGAAATGAGGTGTAGCTATAGGAATAGAGAAGAAAGAAAAATCAAAGGCTGTTGTGGGAAAATTGGTGAATGGATTCCATGGACGTAGAAGAGAATTAGGACTTTACTTGCCTGTTTTGGGGAAGAGGGCTAGTAATTGCTTGATGTATCTTCTTTTAATCTCTCAAGAAATATAGGAACCTAAAGTAAATGACTTAACCATACAGAAATGTAGATTAAATCTTTAAAGTCCTCCTCCACTTCAATTCCTCCTTCAAACCCAGAGGTAACTGCTACATTTTCTTTTAATATATATATAACATCAGGTTATGTGATAAATTCCTCATCTTAAAAAATCTTTCCACACTAGTCCATATAGATTTAACTCATTTGGTGCATAGATTTCCTTAGCAAGGATATACCATAGTTTGTACAACCATTCCCATTCCCTAACCCATGGATATGGCAGATACTGAGGATTCACTAAATTAAAACCTATTCCTAAACTGTTTCTTCCTTGCCCACTTCCTCCTTAGAGGCTAGAAAAGTAAATATTCATTTTCCCAGCTACCCTACAATATTTTATATACTAGTATAAAAATATACTAGCAATATCTTGGATTTCCCTGGTGGAGGAGTGGTTAGGATACCCAATGCAGGGCACACGGGAAGATCCCACATGCCACGGAGCAACTAAGTCCATGCCCTGCAACTACTGAGCCTGCGCTCTAGAGCCCACAAGCCACAACTACTGAGCCAGCATACTGCAACTACTGAAGAGCCCACGCAGCAACAAAGACCCAACACAGCCAAAACATATATAATGTATATATATATATATATATAATATATATATATATATATATATATATATATATATATATATATATATATATATATATATATATACTAGCAATATTTTTAATTTTTGCCCATCTGGTTTGCCCAATAATTTCCACTTCTCCGATAACCAGTGAGTTGTAAACATTTTCTCCTATGTTTAATAGCCATTTATATCTCTTCTGTGAATTGCCTGTCAATATCCTTGGCCATTTTCTTTTTGGGTTGTTTATCTTTTCTTGTTGATGTGAAGGATCTCTTTATATAATCTACCTTTTAATCCTTTGCCTGTTATATATATATGGCACAAATATTTTCTCCAAATCTATCACCTGATTTTTAATTTTATTAATGATGCTTTTTTCCCATACAGAAGTTTTAAATTTTTATTTAATCAAATCTCTCTCAGTCATTTCTCTTGTGCTTTCTGAGTATTGCATTTTACGTAGGAAGGCTTCCTCTCCCTTTGAAAAACAGCAAGGTTTTCAAAAAATTTTTTTCTTCAAATATTATTTATAACTTTTTTCTCCATCTGAATTTTATGTATATTGAGGATCTAAATTAGTAGATCTAAATTAATTACTAGTAGGGATCTAAATTAATTCTTTCCAAATGGATAGCCAATTGTTTCAACATCATTTATTTTAAAAGTCTATCTTTTTTCCCCACTGTTTGAAATGTCTAACTTATTATAAATAAATTTCATACAAATAAATGTCTATTCTTCAATCTTCACACAATACCTCTGACAGCCAGAGAGGAACACTGCTCAGATGTCACTTCAAGAGAGTCTGCGGGCTTCCCCTGGTGGCGCAGTGGTTGAGAGTCCGCCTGCCGATGCAGGGGACAC
>NW_006773157.1:573741-582940 GCF_000442215.2 Lipotes vexillifer | reverse complement strand
CATGGCTGCTGAGCCTGCGCGTCCGGAGCCTGTGCTCTGCAACGGGAGAGGCCACAACCGTGAGGGGCCTGCATACCAAAAAAAAAAAAAAAAGAAAGAAAGAGTCTGTTGCAAGAAGTGTAGTTGGCTGACAGTCTCCAGTTGCCACACCTCCAAGACCCACTACAACATTCACCCTGAAGCCACACTCCCTCTGGACTTTTCTCAAACACCTGTTCTGTCCAAAATGGGGCTCTTCTAATGAGCAATCTTTCTCTGGAGCTCTCCATTGGCCTGGCTGAGATTTTTCTCAGAATTGCATTGTAGTCCGAGGCTTTTCCTATCCAATCCTCCTTCCTTCCATCTCTCCTTGCATAGGTATTGGACCTAAATTGTGGTCTGAAGGCCCTACTTCTCCCTTTTGTCCTTCACATGTATTTTCCCCTAGTGAATCTCTTACGCTTCTAATTCATCTGGTATCAGCTTCCAGAGGACCTGACCCCCATACAGTCCCATTGATCAAGTTTTCTATTCCTATGCCAATATCATACTGCTTTAGTACGGCTTTGTAGTCTATTTTGATGTCTCAATGTGGTATTAAACGAGTAAATATTTGTATAGGGCTTAGAATAGTGCCTGACGCATAGAAGGAACCATACGTATTTGATAAACAAAAATAAATATGGCAACTTCCTCTCACTGTTTTTTCTTTCTAAACTTTGACTATTTTTAGAGACTTTCTTTTTCAGATGACACTCAGAGTAAACTTCTTAAGTTCCAAAAAGTTCATACTGGGGTTTTGATTAGGGTTTCATTACTCATCATTAAAAATACCTTTTTCAGGGCTTCCCTGGTGGTGCAGTGATTGAGAGTCCGCCTGCCGATGCAGGGGACACAGGTTCGTGCCCCAGTCCGGGAAGATCCCACATGCCACAGAGCGGCTGGGCCCGTGAGCCATGGCCGCTGAGCCTGTGCGTCCGGAGCCTGTGCTCCGCAATGGGAGAGGCCACAACAGTGAGAGGCCCGGGTACTGCACAAAAAAAAAAAAAAAAAAAAAAAAACCTTTTTCAGGGATTTCCCCGGTGGTGCAGAAGATCCCACATGTTGTGCAGCAACTAAGCCCACGTGCCACAGCTACTGAGCCTGCACTCGAGAGCTCGTGAGCCACAACCACTGAGCCTGCGTGCCACAACTACTGAAGCCCACGTGCCTAGAACCCGAGCTCCGCAACAAGAGAAGCCACCGCAATGAGAAGCCCACGCACCGCAGCAAAGAGTAGCCCCTGCTCTCCGCAACTAGAGAAAGCCCGTGCACAGCAACGAAGACTCAACACGGCCAAAAATAAGTAAATAAAATGAATTAATTTAAAAAATAATACCTTTTTCAGAAATGAAAGATAGAATTTGGACAGGAGGTACAAAAATATGAGATTCTGCCTATGAAGATACAAAAAGAGAGAGATCTGAGGTTTAATAGCTATTTGGAGGAATGATCAATAGAAAAGGGGAAGGATAAAACACAGAAAAAGAGCAAAAATGTTGACATTAGTTTCAGGCATGTCTAATTTTAACAGTTGGTAGGAAAACCAAGAGGAAGTACCCAGTAAGAAGCCTGGAAATACAGATTTAGAAATGTCTTAGGCCTAGAATATGTGGAAGAAGCAAGATCTGGAATATATCTCATCTTCTGCAGCTTGGGAGGCAACTCTAAATGCTTGTTGAAAACAAAGTGGGGACTGATGGGTCTATGTTTAAACTCCAGCTCAGCCATTCACGGGGTGCTGTATCACTTTTAATAATTTACCTAATCCTGCTAAAGCTTGGTTCCTTAGCAGCAAAATGTGGACAAACGTGACTGAAATAATATATGTATAGCTTGCACCATGCCTGGCACATAGCAAATGTTCATTAATGCACTGGGTCTCAACAGGGGTCAGTTTTGACCCCAGGAAATTAGATAATATCTGGAGACCTTTTTAGTGTACCACTGGGAGACACCACTGGCGTCTCGTGGGCAGAAACATCCTACAATACACAGGACAGCTCCCACACAACAAAGAATTATCTGAGCCAGAATATCAATAGTGCCAAGGTTGAGAACCATGAGTTAATTGTAAGGATTATCTGGAGGCCAGGCCTAGACCTATGATGGGAAAAGGGCAGGATGCAGTGAACATCACCTCTCCATTCTAACTCATTTTCCAAAGGTTGAACTTATTCCCCAGACCTCAGGAAGGATGCCCAAGAGAGACATACCTCTCTCCAGTATCCCGTAAACAGAGCCCAGGGACCCTCCAGCCTGACACAAAATACTTCCATATGTGGTTCTTATTTGTTAAGTAAACAGACCTCAGTTTTCTATTTCTTGACCCAAAAGGATTTTTATAGTGTCATTCACTTTATAACTATTTGTTAAACTCTACATATCAGTTTCATGCACTTTTTTGTAGTGACATTAGGTTTATTTCACAATAAAAAGAATTTTTTTGAGAGAGAGAAGGAAACAGACCTAATGAAGTGGTGATATTTGTCTTCTGTGCTTTTTAACTTTTCTATGCGTATACTATAAGGTAATAAATTGTGCACAAGATCAGGAAATTCTCAATTTTGATTAACTGATTATAGTCACTAGAGCACCAACTAGTCTTAAAGAAAGAAATGGTTAAAAAATATTTATATATAAATATATTTAAGTTATATATTCATATATAAATGTACAAAATACATGTATATTACAAACAGCTTATTATTTCTAACCAAATGCTATGTAGCTCAATCATAGATTTTTTTTTTCCATATCATGAAATCTGAATCAGACTAACTTCTAACTTTTATTTTAACAGTTTACTCTCCACATGTTCTTGCGTTTTAGGTTTGGTACTCATAGATCATAAGTCATATGGCACAGTCATCTTTCAAAAATTAAAAGGAAGGACATCAAGAGAGTGAAAAGATAGAAAACAAACTTGTGGTTACCAAGGGGGAAAGGGGGGAGGTATAAATTGGGAAATTGGGATTGACATATACCCACTACTGTACATATAATAGATAACTAATAAGAACCTACTGTATAGCACAGGGAACTCTACTCAATACTCTGTAATGACCTATACGAGAATAGAATCTAAAAAAGAGTAGATATATGTATATGTACAACTGATTCACTTTGCTGTACAGCAGAAACTAACACAACATTGTAAATCAACTACACTCCAATAAAAATTATTACTCCAATAAAAAAAGAGTGAGAAGATACCCACAGAATGGAGAAAATACTTACAAATCACATATATGATAAATGATTAATATCCAGAATTTATAAAGAACTCTTACAACTCAACAATAACAAAGAAACAACCAAATTCAAAAATGGGCAAAGGACTTGGATAGACATTTTTCCAAAGAACATTTACAAATGGCCAATAGCACATGAGAAGATGCTGAACATCATTAGTCACTAGGGAAATGCAAATCAAAACCACATGAGAGGGCTTCCCTGGTGGCACAGTGGTTGAGAATCTGCCTGCTAATGCAGGGGACACGAGTTCGAGCCCTGGTCTGGGAAGATCCCACATGCCGCGGAGTAACTGGGCCCGTGAGCCACAACTACTGAGCCTGCACGTCTGGAGCCTGTGCTCCACAACAAGAGAGGCCCCAATAGTGAGAGGCCCGTGCACCGCGATAAAGAGTGGCCCCCGCTTGCCACAGCTAGAGAAAGCCCTCGCACAGAAACGAAGACCCAACACAGCCCAAAATAAATAAATAAATAAATAAATTTTAAAATAAATTTAAAAATTAAAAAAAAACAACACACAAGATACCACTTCACACTCATTAGGACAGCTTTTACTAAAACAAAACAAAACAAAACAAAACAGAAAATAAGAAGTGTTGGAGAGGATGTGAAGCAATTTGAAACCTGTACATTGCTGGTGAGAATGTAAAATGGTATAGTTGCTGTGTTAAACAGTTTAGTGGTTCTTTTAAAAGTTACACTTACAATTACTATATGATACAGCAATTCTACTCTAAAGAAGAAAAGCAGAGACTTAGATAAATGTACACCAACCTTCATAGCAGCACTATTCACAACACAAGGTGGAAGGTAGAAACAACACAAGCTCTATCACAGATGAATGAATAAACAGAATGTGTTATATACTAACAATTGAATATTATTCAGCCTTAATAAGGAATGAAATTCTGATACACGATACAACAGGAATGAATCTTGAAAACATTATGCTGTGAAATAAGGCAGGAACAAAAGGACAAATACTGTATGATTCCACTTATATGAGATACCTAAAGTGTGTAAATTCTTACAGAGAGTAGAGTAGAAAGGGAATAGGAAGCTATTGTTTACTAGGTACAGAGTTTCCATTTGGGATGATGAAAAAGTCCTGGAAATGGATAGTGGTGAGGGCTGCACAACATCATAAATGTATTTAATGCCACTGAACCACTTTAAATGGTTAAAATTGTAAGTTCTATGTTATGTATATTTTAACACACACATAAAATTAAAAGGAGCCAGATCTCAGTTTTTAAAAAATGGACAGAAACAGGAAACAGAAGGTCAGGATAAAAGCGCAGATAGTTGCGGAAGACTGGGGTGGGCTACTATGAGTTCCTCAGTGTTCCCAGGATTCCTGTCATTCTGGGGCTGTTCGCCTTTTTCCTGACAGCCTCCCAGAATTCCTGTGAGCTAGCTGGCTTTCTAGACCAAAGTTAACTTGTTCATCCTCATCTACACCTAGACCAGAAATGACAGCCCCTATGGCCTCTGAAATTCCACCATTACAGAGTAAGTTCTTTGGATAAGTACCAACTACCAGCCCCCTTCCATCCCCACACTCCTACCCTGTGCTTGCTGTGTCTACTACTGCCTCCCAGAAGAGTGAATTGGCTTTGGCATTGTGGGACTCCACCAAGCCCAGGCAATCTCCCATGTGAATAAGAGCTATGCTCACTCAAAAGAAAAGAAAAACCTAGCTGACCACCAGAGTCTCATTTTTGTTTCTCAATCATTTATTTGGGAAAAAAAAAAACTAGACCTTTTAGTAATTTAAAAATAACAATACTACAACACTAAATTGGGTCAGAGTGAGCAAAAAAGAAGATAAAGGTGACCCTAGAACAGAGGAATAATTACTATATGACCTAGTCAATCCACTCCTAGGTTTTTATCTAAAAGATGTGAAAACATGTACACATATAAAAAGTTGTACATGAATGTTTATAGCAGACTTATTTGTAATAGCAAAAACTGGAAAGAGCCCAAATTTCCATCAACAGCTGAATGGATAAGCAAATTTTGGTATATCCACACAATGGAATATTACTCAGCAATAGAAACGGAACAAACTACTGATACACACAACAAAGTGGATGAATCTCAAAATGATCGTGCTGAGCGAAAGGAGCCAGAGAAAAGGAGAGTACATAATATATGATTCCATTTATATAAAATTCTATAAATTGCAAACCAACCAAAGAGTAGAGAAGGGAGAGAGTGATTAAAAGGTAAGAGGACATTTGAGGGGATGCCGAACATGTTTGTCATTTTGATTGTGGTGATGGTTTCACAGGTGTACACATATAAAAAAATTCATCAGATTTCACACTTTAAACATGCAGTTTATTGTATTGTAAAAAGAAATAGCAGGGGAGAAAACACAAAAGCAGACAAAAGGTTCTCCCTCATCTCCAATATTCTTGAATGCAAGGTTGGAATACACAGATGCCACACACACACACACACACACACACACACACACATGCACACACACAATCATTGCTGTTCTCACAAACACACTAATCACTAGTTACCAGCCTGTTTCCCTTTCAATATCTCTGAGGTGTGTCCATTTCTATTCTTAGCCACTGGCCCAGTCTGAGCCCTCCATCCCACTGTTAGGTTACAACCTAGCCTTACCCTCCATCCAACATGCAGGTGGCTGCCAGAATAATCTTGACAAAGGACACCTCCAGCCACGTGACTCCTATTATTCAGAACCATCATAGAAAAGCTATGGACGTACACCCATGCCTGAAAACAAAAGAGTATAAAACAAAATGTTAGCAGTGTTTATCCCTGGGAAGAAGGTGATTTTTATTCTTTTGCTCTTTTTCTATATTTTACAGTAGTTTTTTAAGTAAAAATATCCTTATTGGCTTTGCCTGTTACAAAAAGAATGAATACTCACTGTAAAATACTCAAATAACATGAACAATATCAGAGTATAGTAAAATTGGAAAATGAAATTTGTTTCCTCCTGATCATCAACACTGCGGTTGCCTCTCCAATATCCACTCCGCTCCTCCCATCCAGGAAGCAGCCACGCAGTTTGGGTGGGATTATCTCTACCCACAGCTCCAGGAGTAGCTTCTGGAATGGTCTAAACCAGCAGTGCCCAACCCTAACATCCAAATTCTGATATTGTAGCAAACACTTCATAACACTGCTGTACCATCCTGACTTGTAAAATCAATAGATCATATATTATGATATACCTTGTATTATGACATAATGCCATGACTATAATATAAAGCAGAAATAGTAGGAAAATAATTCACTATGAAATGATATGCATTTCAATATGGAAATGCTTGGGTACAACTATAATAGAAGAGACAATGAAGTTAGACGCTTGCACCTAACGGGAGAATCACCATTCATTCAACAGTTTTTTGAGTACTATGTGTCAAGCACTGTCCTAAGTTTACTGGGCATACAGACAGAAATCGCTTTTCATGGAGCTTACATTCTAAAAGGGTAATGGGATACAGACAACAAATAATCAGCATAATACAACAGAATACATAAGTAAATTATATATTACATCGGAAGGTGATAAGTATTATTGGGGTAAAAAGTAGAACAGGATAAGGAAAAACCAGCATTCAGAGCAGTAGGGAAGTAGGTAGTGAGTTGCAGTTTAAACTATTGGTCAAGGCAGGCCTCATCAGACGCAGGCCTCACCAGATGGTAACATTCAATTTGAAGGAGTTAGGGGAATGAATCATGCAGCTTATCTAGGGGTAAGTATCTGGGCAGAGGGAATAGCCATGCAAATGACCTAAGGCGGAAGCCTGCATGGTGAGTATATGGGCTGTAAGTGGCCAGTGAGATGGTCTGGAGTGAGGAGTATGAGAAAAAGCAGAACTAGGAGATGGGTCAGAGAGGAAACAGAGCCAGATCTCACAGGGCCTCAAAGGCTTGTACTCTGATTAAAAAGGTGCAACATTAGAAGGTTTTGAGGCAAGGAGTGACATGATCCGACCCACATTTTAAAAGGAAAAATCTGGCTACTCTGTTGAGAATAGATTGGGAGACCAGCTTGGGAGGTTGTCATAAGAATCCAGGTGAGAAGTGAATGCAACAGCTACAAATGCAGACTAATATTCAGTACCATATTTCATCTAAGATGCCATTGACGGTAGGATTCATCTTGGTTTCAGAGATAAAATATGCAATGTGAGTTGCATTATGCAGTGTGAATTGCAATATTCAGAAGCAGTGTCGGTTGTTGAAAACATGATTTTCTGAAGTAGTGAACAACTCTTGGTAAGGTTCCAAGTGAAACAAAGTACTATTTTCTCTCAATTTACCCATAATTCTCGCATTTTTTAAAATTAATTAATTTATTTTTGGCTGCATTGGGTTTTCCTTGCTGTGCCTGGGCTTTCTCCAGTTGCCGCGAGCGGGGGCTACTCTTTTCGTTGCGGTGCACCTACTTCTCATTGCAGTGGCTTCTCTTGTTGCAGAGCACGGGCTGTAGGCGCGCTGCCTTCAGTAGTTGTGGCTGGCGGGCTGCAGAGCGCAGGCTCAGTAGTTGTGGTGTACGGGCTTAGTTGCTCCGCGGCATGTGGGATCTTCCCGGACCAGGGCTCGAACCTGTGTTCCCTGCATTGGCAGGTGGATTCTCAACCACTATGCCACCAGGGAAGTCCAATTCTCACATCTTGAGGTTCAGTTTATATTAAGACCATGCAAAAACAGTTCATGTTTATGTATAGAATGGAGTTAGGGTCTAGGTTCAGCTTATTATAAACAGGTTTTTAAAATCTACATTAATGTCAAATGGGACATTAAAAGTCATGCAAGATGTGGGGACAAGCTGTAATGTATCGGGCTATCCTGTACATTATGAGAAATCTATCTCTGGCCCATACTCTAAAGGCTCGATCACTGTGACAACCAAAATTACTTACAAAGAGGTCCTTAGAATGTGATGCTAGCATAGTGCAGGATTCAGTAACAGACACATGACCATACTATCATGGTCCAATCAGAGGGAAGCCCAGGGCTGCTGTCTGACAAAGTAGAGAGCTACCGGGTACACCGGCAGGGCCTGAACTAAGAAGCCACAGGCCTGAATGTGCCATCAACCCTTCCACCACCAGGGGGAGCCAGGCTTGCGATGAGGCTTTTACTTTTTTAATGTAATTTTTTTAAATTGTGGTAAAATATACATAAAATATAACATGTTAACCATTTTAAAGTCTACATTCACATTATTGTGCAACAAGTCTCCAGAACTCTTTTCATCTCGCAAAAAAACCCCCAAAACAAACTATACTCATTAAACCACAACTCCCCTTTCCCCTCCTCCCCCAAGTCCCTGCCAACCACCATTCTACTTTCTGTCTTCAAAAGAGTTTGACAGTTCTAGGTTCCTTTTATAAGTGGAATCATACAGTATTTGTCCTTTTCTGTCTGGCTTATTTCACTTAGCATAATGTCCTCAAGAAGCTTTTACCTTTGAAGGCAAAGCGCAAGACAGAGAAAAGCTGGCAGCTGAATGACATTGTTGAACTTCTGCATCAACCCTTCACCAAAGCTCACTTCACCTCTGAGCATTTTGGTTACTTGGTCAATATATTCCATTTATTATTTAAGCATATTTGTGTCTATATTTTCTATTATTTGCAAGTGAAAACACAGTAATTGATACCCTCCCTTTTTTTCCTCAAATAGAATTAACAGTTTGGTATAGATTCTTTCAGACCCTCTAATATACAAATAAAGATGTGCATTTTATTTTTATATACGTGAAATCCTATAATACGGTTAAGCAACCCGATTATTTTCGCTGACTTCTTTCAACATTAATAATTATAGATCTAGTTTAAATTCTTTTTTAGGTCCATTGTGTGAATGAACCATAGTTTATTTAACCAACTGGTAAACATTTAGGATCTTCCTTTTTTTTTTT
>NW_006773157.1:565681-573473 GCF_000442215.2 Lipotes vexillifer | reverse complement strand
GCAGTACGCGGGCCTCTCACTGCTGTGACCTCTCCCGTTGCGGAGCACAGGCTCCGGACGCGCAGGCTCAGCGGCCATGGCTCACGGGCCCAGCCGCTCCGCGGCACGTGGGATCCTCCCGGACCGGGGCACGAACCCGCGTCTCCTGCATCGGCAGGCGGACTCTCAACCACTGCGCCACCAGGGAAGCCCCTTCCTAGTGTTTTGATACTATAAACATGTTGTAGTGAACATCCTTCTGCAGATTTATTTCCTTTGAATACATTTCTAGAAGAAATGCCTTCCCAATGCTCATGCCAATTTCTATTCCTATTATTTCATGAGAGTTCCTGATTATCTATATTCTTTAACACATGGACTATTGCCCATCATTTTCATCTTTCCTAATATAATATATAAAAATAATATATAACTTTTATTGCAATTAGGAGTTCTCTTTTGCAAATGAAGAATTTTTTTAATGTTTACTGGCCATTTCAATTTCCTTTTTTGTGAATTGCTAGTTCAAATCCTTTGTACATTTGTCTACTAGGGTATTTATCGTTTGCCTAATGATTCATAAAAGCTCTTTACAGAATTAAGGATATTAAATCCTTGGCAATCAAATGTGCTGCATATGTTTCCTCCAGTTTATTACTTGTATTTTAACTTTTTTTTAAATGGAAACTTTTCCAAATAGAAGTTTTACTTTTTAGCATTTTTCCTTATATAAATATGCAGTTGTCGCAACATCATTTATTGAATAATCCATCTTTCCCCACTGCTTTGAAATGCCATCTTTATATTTTAAATCCTCACACTAAAACTCCATAGTTGACTAATCTGCTTTGGGGCTTTCTATTTTGTTCTATTGATTTTTTTTCTGCCCATGTGCCAGCTGCTTCTTATATTTCTTTTCTTTCTTTCAAAATTGTCTCAGTTTATCTCAAAATTATGTTTTCCAGATGAACTTTAGAAACAATTTGAGAAATTCCAAAGAATCTATTGTGATCCTGTTTGGAATTGCATTGTAATTACAGATTAATTTGTAGTCTCCAAAGTGCCTAGCACAGCTTTTTGCCCATAACAGGACCTCATTAAATATGTGTAGAATAAATCAGTAAATACCTACCCATTAATTTCAGGATCTTTAGATAAGTCTGGGCAGGAAAGTATACAACATAGTCCTTACCAGTTTTGTGCTAGTTAATTTTTAACAACTGGTTCTTGGGAGTACTGATTTCTAGTGTTTGCTGATTTCCAAGGTATAAATATTCCCACCATGGTTGATTTCCCACCATGGTTGATTTCAATGGTTGGTTTCAATGTTAACCACAATGCAAAATTCCTAAAAATTTAGCAACCAGCCCTCTCAGTCTTTTTTTTTTTTTTTTTTTTTTTTGATGTGGACCATTTTTAAAGTCTTTATTGAATTTGTTACAATATTGCTTCTGTTTCATGTTTTATCTTTTTGGCTGTGAGGCATGTGGGATCTTAGCTCCCCCACCAGGGATTGAACCCGCACTGCCTGCATTGGAAGGTGAAGTCTTAACCACTGGATCGTGAGGGAAGTCCCTGCCTTCTCAATCTCACACAAGCCATTTCCAGCACACCACTGTTTTTACCTTCAAAGAGGTTTTTTGTATGTGCGTTTATTCTTTCCGTTGGATATTTACTTATTGAAAGATAAAATTGGAAAAATATTAAATGAAAATTTAAAAAATAATTCTCCCATAATTAACGACCCTAACATAACAGCTAACATAACTCTTCATTTTTTTGTGTTCTCTCCCAGTCTTTTCTTTATGCATACATACTTTAACTAATAGTTGTAATCATTCCATTTTTAAAATTCTTTTTAGTGTAGCAAATTTTAAACATATACAAAGTAGGCAGAATAAAATAGTGAACCCAGGCACCATAACCGAGCCCCCCAAAACATTAACCTGAAGGCAACCCTGTTCCATCTACTTTGCAACCTATTTGCCCTCATCCACATTTTTTTGAACAAATCCCAGACATCATATCCTTACATCACTAAATATTTCAGTAGTAACCATTCAATTTTTCATTCAACTTTTTTCACTTGTAGTCTAAGGAAGACAAAGGCATAAATAATTCAACTAAAAAAAATTTAAGTATTCTGATGTTGGCAGTAACGACTGATTTGAGGTACAAGGGAGCAGTGTCTAAAAGCTACTGCATCTGAAGAACTTTATTAATGAATCTTTTCATTTTTTCCCCATCCTTCTCTTTGTGGTAAAGTACAATACAACCCAATTAAAATTCCACATGTTGTCATCTACACAACAAATCACATACAACATGGGCCAAATTACATTATCTCTACACATGAAAAATACCCATCAAAACAGAGTTTATTTAATACAACTAAATCCCAAAACAGTTATTAGTTATCTTCTCCAATATTAGCAATTTTTAAGGATCTCACTATAAACCCAGAGTAATTCACAGTGTAAACTTGGGGGGAGGGGTGTTAAGAGTGTCTTTATTAGTTTTATAACCCTTTTAGACTACTAGTTACAATTTTGAGTCAAGACACTATCCCTTACCCTGGCTCTACCCTGCAGGGTAGATTTTATTGTACTCAAACTGCAGATGAGAAAACCAAGACTCAAGAGACATCCTCAAGATCACACACTGGTATGTGGTGAAGTCAGGATCCGAACCCTAGCACATCAGTTGGGATTATTCGGTTGCAAGCAAAAGAAATTGGCTAAGTTCAACCCAAAAAGGGGGCATTAATTAGAGGGATATTGAATGAATGAATGGGAATTGAAAGAATGAATGGGAAGCTGAAGGAGACAAGCTGGAACCAGGGCAACAGGGATGACCCCATCCCCTAGTCTGGAAAGTGTGAACGTCAACCTTTTTTTCATCCTCTGTCATTTTGCACAAGATTCAAAGTTCATGAAAAGAGACCTCAATTGATTTTTAACTTCAGAAGGAGGGCAGGACATATAATTTACTATCCCATGAAGAAGCCCATGCTGTAGAAAAAGTAATTCTTCTAAAGGAATTCAGGGTGCACTTTTGAAGGGGTGAAATAGATGCTGGGTAGCAAAATATAAATAAATAAATAATTTTGTGGTGACATCTTGAGTGTATTGTACAGATCTCCCTTCAAAGAAGGACTTGTTGCCCTTGTTTGTAGACTGCCTTTCAGGAATTGCCTTTGCCATAGAGAGCCACCTCATCCATGGTTACACCCTTCCAGGGACAGCTCACTTTACTGAAGTTGGGGTAGAAAGGCCTGGCCATTTCACCTTAGTTCTGGGACAACTCTGTAGGGCCATTTTTAATCCAGAGCTCCCCAAAGGGCTGATTGAGGCTGGTGTAGAGCCTGCAGAACAGCCCTGCTTTTCCCTGTACCCACTGCTGCTTCCTTCCTCTCCCTTCCATAGGTGTTGATTCCAAGAGAATTTTGGAAAATAAATATCCTGTATGCTAAACTCAGTCTCAGAGTTTGCTGTTGAAGAACCCAACCTGTGACATTTCTATTCACCTGTGCAACCTCATCATAGCTTTCTATGAACGTTTAGAGTCATAGATCCACAGAATATTAGAACTGGAGAGATCTTTATGTACTAAAGTATGCAAATTCATCTATCAAAACTCGGCAAACATAAAGAGAAAGAAGCTGAGAAAGATTGATGGGAGATGAGAGAGAGAAATAAAGCAGGTATTTATCACATGCAAGCAAGAATTGTAAATCTGCTCCTCCCACATGGACCCCAGTTCCCTCCGACTTCTCCTAGGCGGGCATCTCTCCATGCTGAGAGTGAGTGTGGATTTAAGATTCATATTTCACTATAACATGGCACCAAACACAAACCAACTATTTCATCTGGTCTCAGTAAAAAAAAAAGCAGGGATCTGCCCTCATACTAGACAAAAAATTATCTAGATGGGACTTAATAAAAGATAGTGTGTCAGGGACAGCTTGAGGCCTTCCTAAGGGATTTTCAAGGGTAAGTTTGACTATATCCAATTTTTACCTTATATGCTAACCTTATAACCTCACCCAGGTGAGATGCAACCCCCTTTACGTTAACCTGCATTGTGGTAGTAGAGCATTAACTCATACCAAAAATCATGATATTGCAAAACAAAAAAATAATTTTTCAAGGTAAATGGAAGTACAGGGTGAAAATAAACTGAAATAAGTTCTTATTAGATTACTTATGGGTTATGGGTTTCCCTATTTGTAAGATTCTACAGCAGCTAGCAGTGTTGTCCGATAGAAATACAATGCTAGCCACCTAAGTCACCTAAGTAATTAAAGTTTCGACTTAACCAAATTTTTTTCTTCTTTTTTTTTTTTTTTTTTTTGCCACACTGTGCGGCTTAGTTCCCAGACCAGGGATCGAACCCATGCCCCCTGCAGTGGAAGCGTGGAGTCCTAACCACTGGACCACCAGGGAATTCCCAGCCACATATTTTAAAAAGTAAAAGAACAGGTAAAATGAATGACATAATTCATTTAACCCAATATGCATCAAAAATACTGTCATTTCAACATGTAATCAATATAACAATTATTAATGACATATTTCACTTTCTCATACTGTGTATTTTGCACTTACAATGCATCTCAACTTGAACTGACCACATTTCAAGTGTTCAGGGGTTATATGTGGCTAGTAATTTCCTTATTGGACAATGCAGGTGTCAAACATATTCTCTGATAACAGAGAAATCTCTTATTTCTCTGTTTGGTCTAATTGGGTAACATTTGAGGGAAAGATGTGGAAATATATGTGGCTCTGTATCAAAACATTACCTGCGTGCATCGTAGATTTAAAAGTGGGCAACAGTCTGACTGTTGGCAGAGTGAAAACCCAAACCCAACTCTATAATACACCCTTAACAGAAAGAAGCAACATCTCCCGGGGCAGAACATGAATCAATAATTTCCAATTCCCCAACTAGCAGTGAATCATTAAAGTTTCACAAGGATAATGCACGGTGCATTCCAATCAATTCTGTAAATTATAGACAAGAAGTCTATTCTTCAAGCCTCACTGCCTTCCATCCCGGAGGAGGAAACAGCAATAGCTAATAAAGAAGGCATGAAAAAATCACCCAAGTATTGAACTATGATTTAATTTAAAACAACAAACTCTACTCTTTACAACAACATAAACGAATGAAAGTAAAAGCTCAACTTTTACTGCCTTGAAACAAAATTGAAATATGGAACTGAAAATAGCTTTAAGAAAAATGAGATGGATTTTATAACCTTTTACTCCATTCTGCTAATTCTGTGCCTACAGAATACTAAACTAAAAAAAGGACTAGTTTATTCATATACCCTTAGACAGGCAACACACATACACACACACGCACACACACACATACAATTTGGCATCTGATGCAGAAATCTTGAACTAAATATTCAACATAAAAACTCTTCTATAATTAGTGAAACCTGCAGGGTCTTGGCAGCAGCAAACTGTGAAGCTGACCTGTTAGAAACACCTTCAAATCCATAGCACACAGAACCCCATGGGAAACCCTGCTGCAGATAAAATCAAAAAATTACAAATCACATAAATCACTAAGAGGAAGATTAAAAGAGGGAGAGGCAGAAACAGCAAACAAGAAAAAGTGTACCCCCAAAACTCAAGATAATCGAGCAATCTAAAGACATTTTTAAATGTTTCTTTTAAAAAGTTTGTTTACAGAAGTTATTTTTTGTTAATGAAGTCCCCTACTATGAATGTGTTACTCTCGATTTCCCCTTTTATGGCTGTTAGCATTTGCCTTATGTATTGAGGCATTCCTATGTTGGGTGCATAAATATTTACAATTGTTATATCTTCTTCTTGGATTGATCCCTTGATATTTATGTAGTGTCCTTCTTTGTCTCTTCTAATAGTCTTTGTTTTAAAGTCTATTTTGTCTGATATGAGAATTGCTACTCCAGCTTTCTTTTGATTTCCATTTGCATGGAATATCTTTTTCCATCCCCTCACTTTCAGTCTGTGTGTGTCCCTAGGTCTGAAGTGAGTCTCTTGTAGACAGCATATATACGGGTCTTGTTTTTGTATCCATTCAGCCAGTCTATGTCTTTTGGTTGGAGCATTTAATCCATTTACATTTAAAGTAATTATCGATATGTATGTTCCTATTACCACTTTCTTAATTGTTCTGGGTTTGTTATTGTACGTCTTTTCCTTCTCTTGTGCTTCCTGCCTAGTGAAGTTCCTTTAGCATTTGTTGTAAAGATGGTTTGGTGGTGCTGAATTCTCTTAGCTTTTGCTTGTCTGTAAAGGTTTTAATTTCTCTGTTGAATCTGAATGAGATCCTTGCAGGGTATAATAATCTTGGTTGTAGGTTTTTCCCTTTCATCACTTTAAATATGTCCTGCCACTCCCTTCTGGCTTGCAGAGTTTCTGCTGAAAGATCAGCTGTTAACCTTATGGGGATTCCCTTGTATGTTATTTGTTGTTTTTCCTTGCTGCTTTTAATATTTGTTCTTTGTATTTAATTTTTGATAGTTTGATTAATATGTGCCTTGGTGTGTTTCTCCTTGGATTTATCCTGTATGGGACTCTCTGTACTTCCTGTACTTGATTAATTATTTCCTATTCCATATTAGGGAAGTTTTCAACGATAATCTCTTCAAATATTTTCTCAGTCCCTTTCTTTTTCTCTTCTTCTTCTGGGACCCCTATAATTCGAATATTGGTGCATTTAATGCTGTCGCAGAGGTCTCTGAGACTTTCCTCAATCTTTTCATTCTTTTTTCTTGATTCTGCTCTGCAGTAGTTATTTCCACTATTCTATCTTCCAGATCACTTATCCGTTCTTCTGCCTCAGTTATTCTGCTATTGATCCCTTCTAGAGAATTTTTAATTTCATTTATTGTGTTGTTCATCACTGTTTGTTTGCTCTTTAGTTCTTCTAGGTCCTTGTTAAACGTTTCTTGTGTTTTCTTCATTCTATTTCCAAGATTTTGCATCATCTTTACTATAATTACTCTGAATTCTTTTTCAGATAGACTGCCTATTTCCTCTTCATTTGTTTGGTCTGGTGGGTTTTTACCTTGCTCTTTCATTTGCTGTGTGTTTCTCTGTCTTCTCATTTTGCTTAACTTACTGTGTTTGGGGTCTCCTTTTCACAGGCTGCAGGTTCGTAGCTCCCGTTGCTTTTGGTGTCTGCCCCCAGTGGCTAAGTTTTGTTCAGTGGGTTGTGTAGGCTTCCTGGTGGAGGGGACTCTTGCCTGTGTTCTGGTGGATGAGGCTGGATCTTGTCTTTCTGGTGGGCAGGACCACGTCTTGTGGTGTGTTTTGGGGTGTCTGTGACCTTATTATGATTTTAGGCAGCCTCTCTGCTAATGGGTGGGGTTGTGTTCCTGTTTTGCTAGTTATTTGGCATAGAGTGTCCAGCACTGTAGTTTGCTGGTCATTGAGTGGAGCTGGGTCTTAGTGTTGAGATGGAGATCTCTGGGAGAGCTTTCACCGTTTGATATTACGTGGAGCCAGGAGGTCTCTGGTAGACCAATGTCCTGAACTTGGCTCTCCCACCTCAGAGACACAGGTCTGACACCTGGCCAAGACCCTGTCGGCCACACAGCTCAGAAGAAAAGGGAGAAAAAAAAAAAAAGAAAGAAAAATAAAATAAAATAAAGTTTTTAAAATAAAAACTAATTATTAATTTTTTTAATATAAGTAATTAAAAGTAATTAAGTAAGTCGGGCTTCCCTGGTGGCGCAGTGGTTGAGAGTCCGCCTGCCGATGCAGGGGACTCGGGTTCGTGCCCCGGTCCGGGAGGATCCCACATGCCG
>NW_006773157.1:556520-565612 GCF_000442215.2 Lipotes vexillifer | reverse complement strand
AATTAAGTAATATAAGTAATTAAAAAAGAAAAAAAAAGAAAGAAAGAAGAGAGCAACCAAACCAAAAAACAAATCCACCAGTGATAACAAGAACTAAAAACTATACTAAAAAAAAACAAAAAAAAAAACAAAAAAACAATGGACAGATAGAACCCTAGGGCAAATGGTAAAAGCAAAGCTATACAGACAAAATCACACACAGAAGCATACACATACACACTCACAAAAAGAGAAAAAGGAAAAAAAAATATATATATATATCATTGCTCCTAAAGTCCACCACCTCAATTTGGGATGATTCGTTGTCTATTCAGGTATTCCACAGATGCAGGGTACATCAAGTTGATTGTGGAGATTTAATCCGCTGCTCCTGAGGCTGCTGGGAAAGATTTCCCTTTTTCTTCTTTGTTCGCACATTTCCTGGGGTTCAGCTTTGGGTTTGGCCCCGCCTCTGCATGTAGGTCGCCTCAGGGCGTCCGTTCCCCACCCAGACAGGATGGGGTTAAAGGAGCAGCTGATTACGGGGCTCTGGCTCACTCAGGCCAGGGAGAGGGAGGCGTACGGAGTGTGGAGCGAGCCTGCGGCAGCAGAGGCTGACATGACGTTGCAACAGCCTGAGGCACGCTGTGTGTTCTCCCGGGGAAGTTGTCCCTGGATCACGGGACCCTGGCAGTGGCGGGCTGCACTGCCTCCCGGGAGGGGAGGTGTGGACAATGACCTGTGCTTGCACACAGGTTTCTTGGTGGCTGCAGTAGCAGCCTTAGCATTTCATGCCTGTCTCTGGTGTCCGCACTGGTAGCCGTGGCTCGCAACCGTCTCTGGAGCTTGTTTAGGCGGTGTTCTAAATCCTCTCTCCTCGCGCACCCCGAAACAATGGTCTCTTGCCTCTTCTGCAGCTCCAGGCTTTTTCCGGGACTCCCTCCAGGCTAGCTGCGGTGCACTAGCCCCTTCAGGCTGTGTTCACGCAGCCAACCCCAGTCCTCTCCCTGGGATCTGACCTCCAAAGCCCAAGCCTCAGCTCCCATCCCCACCCGCCCCGGTGGGTGAGCAGATGAGCCTTTCAGGCTGGTGAGTGCTGGTTGGCCCCGATCCTCTGTGTTGGAATCTCTCTGCTTTGCCCTCTGCACCCCTGTTGCTACGCTCTCCTCCTTAGCTCCAAAGCTCCCCCTCTGCCACCCCCATCTCTGCCAGTGAAGGGGCTTCCTAGTGTGTGGAAACTTTTCCTCCTTCACAGCTCCCTCCCAGAGGTGCAGGTCCCGTCCCTATTCTTTTGTCTCTGTTTTCACTTTATTCTTTTTCCCTACCCAGGTACATGGGGAATTTCTTGCCTTTTGGGAAGTCTGAGGTCTTCTTCCAGCGTTCAGTAGGTGTTCTGTAGGAGTTGTTCCACATGTAGATGTATTTCTGATGTATTTGTGGGGAGGAAGGAGATCACCATGTCTTACTCTTCCACCATCTTGAAAGTCTCCCTAAGAATTTTTTTTTTAATTAAAGAAGCCCACTAGCCAAGCAGGAAAAATAACACACCCTTACCTAGACACATTGCAGTGAAACTATGGAACATCAAAGTCAAAGAGAAAAATCTTAAAACTACCACAGAGACGATAAAGCTTATCTTCAAAGTCATGACTATTTATTAGACTTACAGCAGATTTCTCATGAGCAAAAATAGGTGTCCAAATATTGGAATATCATTTCCAAAGTGATGAGGGACAATATCTGACTTCTATATCCTCACTCAAGACATTTCCAGACATACAAACACTGGGAGTTTACTTTTTTATAGGTTCTTGCCGAAAAAGCTATTAAAGGATATACTCAGGAAGAAAGAAACTGAACTATGAGGGCAGGAATGGGTGCCAGAAGCAATTGTGAGCAAAGAAACTGGTAAACATATTGGTAAACCTGCAAAGAGCTTGAAGAAAATAAAAATAACTAGCTGATCACATAGGATGAATTAAAATGAAAAGAAGCAAATATTCTGACAGATGCACACAGTTATAAAAATCACCCCATGGTGCAAAAAGTTACAAAGACATAAACAAATGAGAAGATATAATTTTCATTAATTCCTCATTTTAACAAAATTATTTCCTACCAAATTGGTTTTTAGCATGTCTTTAGCCAAACCACTAGGTATTCCCTATCTCCAAAGATCTTTAGTTATAAAGGAACAAAAGAAATCAACAGTCTCATTTCAAAAGCCTAAATTTTAAACATCATGCTAGGTATTGCATAAAGCACATTATCTAGCTACAATCCCAACATTTTAGGAAAGGGAAGAAGAATTCCTTTCCACTCTCATGCCAGATTTGGCTCTTATCTTAATTCCATCTAACACACAGCACAAATATCAGACCAGATATCCTGACTAAAAATCTTAATAATAGCATCTGGTTTTGAAAGTTTTTATTAGCGATATTCTAAGGGCCCTCAAGATAGGAATGATTTTCTGGGACCATTTTCTCCTATGAAATGTGGCATTCTCTATTTTCCAAGGACAGTAGAGATTTTTCTAAGCAAAATTCTTGAAGATATGATTTCAAAACCATCTGTACTTCCCAACTTGACATAGAAATAAAAATATTTTAACTGATGATTTTAGTTATGTTTACCTTTGGGATTACTAACTCAAAGGTCTGCATTTTTTGTTCATTGCAGCTCTATTTACAATAGCCAGGACATGGAAGCAACCTAAGTGTCCATCAACAGATGAATGGATAAAGAAGATGTGGCACATATATACAATGGAATATTACTCAGCCATAAAAAGGAACGAAACTGAGTTATTTGTAGTGAGGTGGATGGACCTAGAGTCTGTCATACAGAGTGAAGTAAGTCAGAAGGAGAAAAACAAATACTATATGCTAACACATATATATGGAATCTAAAAAAAAAAAGAAAAGAAAATGGTCAGAAGAACCTTGGGGCAAGATGGGAATAAAGAGGCAGACCTATTAGAGAATGGACTTGAGGATACAGGGAGGGGGAAGGGTAAGCTGGGACAAAGTGAGAGAGTGGCATGGACATATATACATTACCAAGCGTAAAATAGATAGCTAGTGGGAAGCAGCCGCATAGCACAGGGAGATCAGCTCGGTGCTTTGTGACCACCTAGAGGGGTGGGATAGGGAGGGTGGGAGGGAGGGAGATGCAAGAGGGAAGAGATATGGGGACATATGTATATGTATAACTGATTCACTTTGTTATAAAGCAGAAACTGACACACCATTGTAAAGCAATTATACTCTAATAAAGATTTTTTTTTTAAAAAAAGGTCTGCATTTTAAAATGAGGGATATGTCTGTGCAAACATCAGTCAGCTTCTGTGTATCTGTCTCTGTGTGCAAAACTCTAAGAATTGTGTTTGACTTTTTAAAAAATACATATCTATCTCTATGCCTTTCTTTCTTTGTACAGCTCCGTGTCGCTATCTTAAAACAAACCAACCCAGGCTTTCTCTCTTGGTTCTTCTGTCTGCCTTTCCCTTTCTTGCTCTATTTCTGTCCCTTTCTTCTCTCATTTTCTTTTCTTATCTTATTTTCCCTCTATTTCTTTCCCTTAGCTTTCCAATATGGAAAAACATTTTAAAATAATTTGAGAAGTAATATAGAGGATAGAGCACAGGCTTCAGATCAGATAGACAGGGATTCAAATTCTAGTTCCTCAATTCCAAGGACTGTGGATCTTAAGCAAATTATTATCCCCTCTAAACTTTACTTTCCTTAACTGTGAAGTGGGGAAATGATGTCTACCCCAGAGTTGTTGTCAGGATTACTGGAGATAAAGTATGTGAAAGAGCCAACATAGAGCAAATATCCAAGAAATACTGGTTCACCTTCTCACTCAAATCGAGTTTTATGATCTTTGTTCTTAATTCTGAAAGCAAATAAATGAAATGTTTTATATTTCTCTCCAAAAATTGCTTTATGCTTAGCAGACCTGGTCTTACTTACTTCCATTAATAATTAGTGGGTGATTTGATGGGAAACCATTGCCCACCCAGCAGTGTTTCTTAAATTGTGTTCCACAGAACACTAGTATCCTATTAGACATTAATAGAGGTCAAATCAGTTTGCATATGATATCTTCATCTTGTAGATTCATTGTTCACACTAGCCTATTAAAAGCAACTCTCCAAGCAGTTTCCATGAACAACTGTAACTCAGTGTTTTCCATCATTAGTTGACCATATTCATTTTTTTGTGTAACACCTAAGTAACATCCTGCACAACATCCAATCAACCCCTTTTAGAAAATGCTTATTTAGAGAGATGGATGGACTTTTTACACACTTCAAGCAATTTTTCCCAAATATAACTTCTTTCAACAGAGAGATAAGAGCTAAATAGCCTCCAATTAAAATTATATTCTTTGGCAAGGACCTAAAATAATTTTAATTTGGTGTTCTGGATTATCTTGGTTTGATTGTTTTATTCTTTTATTTTTTTAATGTGGCTATCAAGGCACATTAGCTGAGCGCATCCACAGAGTACCAATCACAAAGACAAATGCTTTCTTCAAACCTCATGCTTTCTTTAAACCTCAGTTTTCTTGTCACTAATGTGGGAGATTAGAGGCTTTTCTACAGGCTTGCTGTGAGGACCCAATGAGATTACCCACGTGAAAGTACAGTCTATACCAGCACAGCTTGGATTGGTTAAAAAAATAATGCTTTTGGGATACTGTCGACTGTCAGGGTGGGAGGAGGGAGGGACATTTAATGGTTCTAAACAGAAATAATCATCGCTGCCCAATTGGGCAGGAGGAGCTATTTGAGCTCAGGCCCAACCAGCGTGTGATTTTTCTTTCCAAGGGAATTTTAAGAGTATACAAACCCGCAGATTAGATGACCCAGGCCTGGAGATATAGGCAAGTTGGAGGAAGGAAAGAACACACAACATCACCTACCTCATAGGGTTGTTATGTGGGCACAGTAAACACACAATAAATGTTAGCTATTTTTAGAGAGCAGTAAATACCGTACTGTTTGAGAAATGTGTATCTAGGTATATAATGAAAGGCACAAATGTCCATTTACAGAATTAAAAGCAAGCAAAATTACTCTCAAAATTACCAGAAAGGGCTTCCCTGGTGGCGTAGTGGTTAACAATCTGCCTGCCAGTGCAGGGGACATGGGTTCGAGCCCTGGTCCGGGAAGTTCCCACATACCACGGAGCAACTAAGCCCATGTGCCACAACTACTGAAGCCTGCACTCCTAGAGCCGGTGGTCTGCAACAAGAGAAGCCACCACAATGAGAAGCCCAAGCACCGCAACAAAGAGTAACCCCCGCTCGCCACAACTAGAGAAAGCCAGTGTGCAGCAACAAAGACCCAACGTAGCCAAAAATAAATAAATAAATTAAATAAATTAAAAAGAAAAAACTTACCAGAAAGACAACAGAGAATCTACTGAAAAGTAGAAAAATAAAGATATGCCAAAGAAGCATAAAAACAGAAAACAAAATAAGATTACAGAACTATATATAATAATTACAATAATAAATGTGAATGAGATTAACTTATCAAAAGAAAATACTCAAATTGATCAAACAAACGGAATCAGTCTACAAAAGCCACATTTAACACCAGAAATGGATAAAACCCAATGTTGGTGACAGTGGGGCAAAGATGTTTTAAATTCAGTGTCTGTGGGAAAATAAATTGGTATAACATTTCTGGTAGAAAGTTAGCCTAATTGTATCAAAATGTAAAATGTACACGCCATTGTATTAAGCTAGTCCACTTCTAGAAATTAGCCTGAGGAGAAAATTGAACAAAAACCAAAAGCTGAACACAAGATGATTATCACTGTGTAATATATGGTATCAGAAAATGCAAACAACCTAACGGCTCAACAATAGGACACTGGGTGAGTAAATCATGGTTTATAAATATCCTGAATGGTTGGCGAGCATTAACAATCATGGTGTTAGTCTATAGTTATTGATTTGGAAATCTACCCATTGCATATTCTGACTGAAAATAGAAACAACAAAATAACATGTAAATTATGATCCCATGTATGTGAAACTGTATATACACTTCTTTGTGTATATACGGTATAGAGATGTATAAAGGATACTCACCAAAATTGCTATGGCTATTGCTCTGGGTGGTGAGATTTGGGGGGTGATTTTTATTTCCTGCTTTGTACTTTGTCTTGGGTAAAAACACTGGTCATGAAAACCCCATTTTTTTGTATGTGTCTACAAACCTATAGGCCTTAATAGCTGCAAATCAGCTTCACAAGATTCCAGATGCCTATATTCTTCATTCTTCACATTTTCCTAATGATAAGCTTTAGAAAGAGGAAAACAACAGGTGGCTATTAGGAAAGCCAGGCATAGAAGGGCTTCTTACCTGGAGAGAGCAACAGGGGCTGGTCATGCAGACTCAGCCACCATGTCACCTCTAAGGCAGTATTGAAAGCAACTCTTAAGACCAAAGTTCAAGAGTCACTAAATGCACTCCCTTCTCTTTTTGTTTATTTGTTTGTGTGCTTGTTTATAAACATTTCTTAGCTTCTCTGGTGTCTATAATAGAGCAAGTAAGGGATTTTCCCCAAGTTAGAAGTCTACAGTGGCTAATTTCTGGGACTTCCTGAGGCTACTCTGTGCACTGAGCAGCTGAACAGGGATTCTTACAGCTCTGGCTGCAGCAGTGAGACAGGGCAAGCCTAGGAGGAGCCTCCTGATGCTTTTTTTTTTTTTTTTTTTTGAGAAGATTGTTGGCTGTACAAAACTCAGGTTTGAATCCAGCATACTCTTTATTTATAACTGATTACTATGAGGTTAAGAGAAAGGCATCGTGCATAATACTTCTTTCGGCACAGGAAAATATATTCATGAGGAAGAGCCAAATAGCCAGTGAATTTGTTCAACTAATTGCTCTTGGATATTTTCTTACCATATAGTGTAACTTTATTAAAGGATAAAGTATTTTACTATTATGGTGACTTTTTTGGTAAAGTTGATCCTATTTTAAGTTTATAAAGATCTGGGGACTCTTTTTGGTAATAAAGGGCAGAAAATTGTTTCCCAAAGATCAGTCATTGATTTGGAGAAGAGGCAGGAAAAGAGGGATGAGGGGGAAGGGGGCAATAATAAAATGTGATCGATTATGAACGATAGATTACTTTTGCTAGAAAACTCCTCCTCAACATGTCATTTAAAGACAACATGTCCCTATATACGCTACCAAACGTAAGGTAGCTAGCTAGTGGGAAGCAGCCGCATAGCACAGGGAGATCAGCTCGGTGCTTTGTGACCGCCTGGAGGGGTGGGAGAGGGAGGGTGGGAGGGAGGGAGACGCAAGAGGGAAGAGATATGGGAACATACGTATATGTATATCTGATTCACTTTGTTATAAAGCAGAAACTAACACACCATTGTAAAGCGATTATACTCCAATAAAGATGTAAAAAATAAAGACAACATGTCCCAAATCACTTTGGTTAGAACAAATCTTTAGGTGATTCAAATGCACAGCTGTTCGTTTGTCTTACAAAAATAGAACAAAATACCAATTCAATCCAAGAAGAAACTTGACTGACAGACAAGGCCAAATGTCCATAGGTCATTAAAGATACTTGTGTTTAACAAAATATAGGTATCCAGAGGTTGATGGCTGAGGTAGCCAGAGGCCTCCAGATGGTTACAATAAGACAATTTATCAACCACAACTCAGGGCCTGAGTGTCTTAAAATAAGGAGCTTTGGAGTCCTAATCTTATGTGGTAGCCTCTACAAGGCATAGACATCTTACTTTATTACTGGATGGCCTTTTCTCAATTGTGGTTTCAGTTGATTTGTGATCATTTAATTCACTGTGAGCTTGAGGATGTATTCATCAGATAACCAGGGAGAGAGTCTTAGAAGGGTTTGTATGTATTTGCCGCTAATATCTGCTTAACCAACCATACATGCCTCAGCAACCTTCACACTGGTTGGTACTTGAATAAAATGAATCTTGCATTAAAACAGATTAAGAAAAAGTTTTAAACCCCACACCATCTGTGATAGTGACAGAGTAGGACCCATCTTCATTTTAGGCTGAGTGTGTATTATCAGTTTCGGTCAGGATATCTCGCATGCATTTTATGGACTCTGGGATCAGGGAACAGAATGGTATTAATGGCACCATTAAGGTAAAATGAGCATGTTGAAGTTCAAGCTTCACCCCTAATAAAGTAGCTGAGAGGATTCCTTCCCTTGGTTGCCACTGAGAATCAACAGCAAGTGATGGTCTTAAGTTAACAAGCTGATATTTCATCCATGGATACCAGAGCCTTAATGGCTAAATATGCCAGTTGTGGGAAGAAGCACACGTGCAGCTATTTGCCCGACACAACTTCTGCTGTCATGGCCTATTAAAACCAGTTTACATGTGCATGTCGAATTTGATGAATATGTATGTGACCCTTTTCAGAGCCATCAGTCATTGGGCTACAGCCCCTATGGCAGGAAAAACAGCACCTCTCATTAAACACAGCATGAGTTACAGGCATGTTATGTTAATATTTCTTCAGAACTTTAGGGGGTTTTCTTCTTCTAATAAATCCTGTGAAGAAAATAATTTACAAGTATAATTGATTAAAAAAAAAAAACAAAATAAAAAACCCTTTTTCTCATTTTATTTGGTGTGGGAGTTTTGGAAGGCTCTTTCCTCAGGAAGTTGTAGGACAAGCTTATGAATCGTGCTTTGTATCACTCACTTGGGACTCCCGAGGCAAGCCCCCTCCTCAGCTGGAAGTTCAGCAAGGCTAAATGAGAGACCTCCCTGCGTGGAACTCGAAAACTCCTGAAAGACAGGGCTGTCTCTGAACTTTTGGAATATAATGAATCATCTGTTAACTCACAGTTCTTACCAATGGGTCTGACACATTGTCAGTGTTCAACCAATGATTGTTATTATTATTACTATTATATTTAAGTCATGAAGTTTAAACAATCTTTGTACTAGGGAGTTTAAGAGGCTTTTAAAAAAATTTTATTGAAGTGTAGTTGATTCACAATGTTGTGCTAATTTCCACTATACAGCAAAGTGATTCAGCTATACATTATATATATATATATATATATATATATATA
>NW_006773157.1:539751-555486 GCF_000442215.2 Lipotes vexillifer | reverse complement strand
GCACAGGCTCCGGACGCGAAGGCTCAGCGGCCATGGCTCACGGGCCCAGCCGCTCCGCGGCACGCGGGATCCTCCCGAAACGGGGCACGAACCCGCGTCCCCTGCATCGGCAGGCGGACTCTCAAGCACCGCGCCACCAGGGAAGCCCCATCAGTTACTTTTTAAAAGCAACCAAACAAAGGACAGAGTGGTCAGTGGTGTCAGAGTATGATAAGGACTGAGACGGGTTCACAGGATGTAGCAACAGGGAGGTTAGTGAGTGACCTGGCCAAGAACAGTGTCTGTGTGGTCATGGGGAGGGGTGGCTTTGAGAGAGAGGAGGGAGTGAGGAAGTGGAGAGAGTGAATTTGGACAACTATTTCTGGAAGTCTGGCCACGAACAAGAAAGCAGGAGAGAGAGCAATGAGTGACTGAAGGAAGGAATGGGAAGGAGTTAGGAAGAGGTGTTTAATTTTTTGTTTTTGTTTGTTTTTAAGATTGAAAAGGAGCCTATTGATAAGAAGTGGATGATTCAGCAGAGAAAGGGGCCTTAAACAGCATGAGGAATGTTGTAACTGTGGGGAAGGAGGAAAAGCCACAGAGAGGTCAAACGGAGAGCTGCCTCTCCAATGATAACAGAGAGTGAAATGAAGATGGCCCTTCAGGGCCAGCTCCACTATTTTGAAGAGGAAGGTCTTGCTTTTACCAGTTAGTTCTGAGCTGGGAGCACTCACCCTGTTTGACCCTAAAATGGAAAAGCTAGGATGTAACTGTTCATTATCTTGACTGTGGTGGTTTCACAGGCATGTACACATGTTAAAACTCATCGAAGTGTGCAGTTTAAATAGTGCAATTTATGGTATATCAATTTTCCCTCAATCAAGCTGCAGAGAAATTTTTTTGTAGTTTTAAAGTGGCATGCCTCGGTCAACAGGGGGCGTGGTTGTGCACAACAAGATGGGAAGAGGTTTTCTGAGTTTTAGTTCTATGGTTCTGTTTTTTCTGATCTTTTCTTAGATGACAGAGCTCCTATTTATAGGCATTAAAAGAAAACAAATAATTATAGGCATGAAGATATAGGCAAATGTTTGTGCAAAGGTTAGATTAAAACCTGGAGTTGCTCTTGAGTGCCTGAGTAGCAGGTATTTACAGACTCAGCCAGAGAAAGGATGAGATAGCAGGACAAAACATTTCTTCTCAGTCACGTGGAAGCCGTGTATGGGATTCTCAGGTGGCAGAGATTACAGTTGTTGCCTTCCAGAGAACAGAATTTTGTTACCTGTTTTTGTGAATAGGTCAACGCCAGCACAAATATAACACTATTGGCTCACTGGAGAGGTGATGGGAACAGAACTCAGAATAAAAGTGTAAGACTCCAGTGAAAACACTGAAAAAGTAAAAGGAGCTGTGAATGTGAGATCTTAATGCAACTGCAACAATTTGGCAACACAGGTGTTAATCCATACCCTGGTTTGTGAAAAGGGTACACATCCACTGGGCCTCCTCTGCCTCTCCCAGATAACTTGGGGCCAGTTTTGTTGATTGAGTACACTGGTAAATGACTCTTTCCTCCCACCCAAGGCCCCATCCATCTTACCTATCACAACACCATAAAGTGGACATTATTAGCCCCACCTTACAGCTGTGTAAAAAGAGGTACAGAGGATAAATAACAAGGTCGTACTGTATAGCACAGGGAACTATATTCAATATCTTGTGATAAAGCATAATGGAAAAGAATACAAAAAAGATGTATATATACACAGCAGAAATTAACACAACATTGTAAATCAACTATACCTTAATTGAAAAAAATAAAAGAGGTACAGAGAGGTTAAGTGTCTTTCCTTGGGTTACAAAGCTAATGACATAGGAGAGCTCGGTTTTGAACCCAGGACTCAAACACCAATGTCTGGCCTCCTACTTTTTCTCTGCTATCTTTTATTTATTGTTTTTTTATTTTATTTTTTTTCAGTACACGGGCCTCTCACTGTTGTGGCCTCTCCCACTGCGGAACACAGGCTCCGGACGCGCAGGCTCAGCGGCGCTGGCTCACGGGCCCAGCTGCTCCGCGGCATGTGGGATCTTCCCGAACCGGGGCACGAACCCGTGTCCCCTGCATCGGCAGGTGGACTCTCAACCACTGCGCCACCAGGGAAGCCCTCTCTGCTATCTTTTAAAACACCAGTATCTCTAGGTCAATAGTCATTAGTTATATATGACTATTTAGATTAATTAAACTCAATAAAAACTTCAATTCCTCACTAGCCACACATCAACTGCTCAATAGCCATGTTTCGTTGCCATATTGGACAGCACAGATGTAGAAGGTTTCCATTATCACAGAAAGTTCTAATGGACAGTGCTGTTAGCACATTACTGTCATGCATCAGGAAGATACAGTTAGACACATGAAATACTTACCTTTACCTGATTCTGCCCCTCTTTTATCTTTATTGTATAATTCTGAATAGTCTCTCTAGGCCCCCTTCAGTCTTCTGCCTAAGCACACAGAGGGCATACCTGGGGCTGGCCTGCTGGCTCTGCAAGGCACTCAGCACACAGAGCAGACGCCAGGATTGTGATGACAAAGAAGGATGCCCGACACTTTGTCCAAGCACAGGACACAGCAGCTCTGAAGCAATCTGCAGTGACAGCACCAGGGTGGGAAGTGAACAGCCTGTTTCTGCAAATCTTCTGTATTTTTGCCAGATCTGTCAGAAGGAGACAGAAGCAGAAAGGATAAAGGGAGAAAGTCAGAAGTGAAGTGAGGGGAAAGACAATAGTGGGGCTGAAGATACCAAAAACTTGGTAATCAAATGGTCTTCTTCTAGTTCTTCCAGGCACAGAAGTTGATCCTCCAAAACCATGAAGGAGAGAGACTTCATGTGCCATTCCTATAGTGGGAGGAATTTAATAGTCACTCTCTTAAAACACCCACCAAACATGAATTTATACAATTATACAATCCTGGATCAACTTATGTGTTAAAACTATATCCTCCTGATGATTAAGACTCTAGAATAAATCTTGAAATAAGGTGTTACTTTAAAAAAAAAAAAAAGAAACAGATAAAGGCCATGAGTGACCTTTCTCCACACCTGTTCCTATCAACCCCTACTCTTTGGTGCTCAGGCTGTACTAGATATTCAGAAGCCCCCACTTTGGTACTCACCCTTCCCCAGCAGTTCTATATACTCATGGGAGAGTTATTTGAGGACCAGTAAAGCTTTTGGCACTTTCTGACATCATACCATCTAAGCTATAAATTGTCCACCCCATCTAAATGTAACAAGTTTTACCCTCGTTGCTTTTCTGGCTGTGTTTCTCCAGCTCTTTGTGTAATTTAGGAAGTAGCATCTTCAGAACATTATAAAACACCCCTTAAGTAATCTGGAGGTACTCTTTTGCAAGACCCTGCCTCACTCGTGTGACTATTATTTTAAAATACTGCCTCTGGATTCTTGGTCTTTAATTTGAAACTTTTATAGCTGCTTCAGCACTTCCTTCCCAGAGAGAGCCTGTGGCCTTGCTCCAAACAATACTACATGTCTTCCTCTAAGTATCTGGGTTTGTTTTGGTTTCCTGCAACCGAGCTGTCACTCTGAACAGCTAGAGTCAAAGCCTGTTGTGGAGGAAAACAGGAATAGGCCTATGCAGCAGCATACACAGAGCCAAGGAGCTTGGAAACCACTTGGAGGAGCAGCTGGGTGAAAAGAGGCAGGCTTCCCTGGGATTCCAGGTCCCACCCTACTGGGACACAAATGACACTGGAGACCTGTGCTTAAAGTTTCTCAAGGGCCTGGCACTTAGCTCTGCTGTCCCAGTGACTCACATGATAATTTTCCAGGCCTTCAAACTGGGTCAACAAGCTTTGTTTGTCCAAAAAGCTCCCCTGGGAGGACACTAGAAGAAAAGCAGGCTGAATGGGGATGTTTGGCCAGGTGATTCTTTTTGCTGGCTTTTAGCCTGAGGAAATATTACCAGTATTCAGGCCAAGAGTTTGGAGAATTAAAAGCTGCCAAGCATCTGGGCTGGATCAACATACACCAGAGTTATTGGTTAAGGGTTAACCATACTGCTAGTGGTGGCTCTTGCCATTCAAGAACAAAACTGATAACTTGGGAAGGCCCTAAATCAAGATGTCCACTTCTCATAGATAAGAAAGACAGCAAGCTTGTGCTATGAATCATAGAAGCTTCCATTAACTCTGTGTGACCTGATCAACTTCTTTATTTATTAAGCAATGGAGTCATCCTGCAGCAGTATTTCTCAAAGTTGAGAAATCACAGACCCCAAGAACATATCTGAAGACTTACAGACCCAAATTTTTATAACTTAGAATTAAAAGTTTCTCATAGTGAAACAGGAGGGAAGGGGGCAGGGCACAAACTTTAAAAGAATGACATAGACATAGGGTATGACAAAAACTGGTTAGAACAAACTAGATCCAAGATGGCAGAAGATTTGACTTCCAGTGGACCTTGAGCCTCATTACACCCTCATTGTAATACATTAGCATAAGCTAAGTGACACACCCACCAGTGCCTTGACAGTTCTGAGGCCAACCATCAAAGGTCAAAAAGTGGGTGGTGGCCCAATTCCTGGAAATCTCCACCCCTTTCCCAAAATATTTAGAATAATCCTCCCCCTCATTAGCCTATGAAATTACCCACCCCTATAAAAACTGACAACTTCATACCCTGGTACTGTATTGCCTTCTGAGATGGCCCAAACTCTGTCTAGGGAATGTGTTGTCTCTAAATAAATCCACTACTTACTTATCACTGTCTCTCACTGAATTCTTTCTGCGATGAGACATCAAGAACCTCAGCTTTATTAAGCCCTAAGATCAGGTATGTGATCTCAGTTAAAAGACTGTGGGTTCAAGTCCCAATCTGGGTTTTGGCTGGGTTCGAGTCCCAGCGCATGGGTTCAAGTCCCAATCAGAGTTACATAGTTTCAGCAGCAGCATTACTCACAATGGCCAGAAAGTGGAAACAAACAAAGTGAACAGGACCCTGTGGGGCCCTCCCATGTACAAATCCTTTCCATATCCCCTGTTTTTTGTTTGTAGGAAATAGGCTTCTTTCAGCCTCCTAGACCTTGCATGAGTTCCAAAGGGCAGATTCAAACAGTTGTTAATCAGGAAAGGGAGGGAATGCAGAAACAGGGGAGGAGCAGTCAATAAACAATAGTGCAGGGACCAGGTCCTGGTTCCTTATGAAAGAATATACCTAACAAAATTTTTGAGTTCTTCTGCAGGAACCCAAGCAGAGGATGGTAACTTAAGGTTGAGCACAAGATTCCTGAAACACCACCCTGTTAACTCACCACCAATCAACTGGAAGAAAGCCACACACCCTGTAGCCCTCATCCCAAATTTTGCCCATAGGGGAGTTCAGGTTTTTTGAGCACAAGCCACGCATTCTCTTGCTTGGCCCTGCAATAAACCTTTCTCTGCTCTATACCCCGAAGTTTTGGTTTGTTTGGCCTCACTGTGTGTCAGGCACATGACCTTGCATTCCGTAACAAAATGGGATACAACGGGAAAATATTCAGCCATTAAAAAAGAAATAAAGTGCTGATACATGCTACAACATGAATGAACCTTGGAAACATCCTAAATGAAAGAAGCCAGACTCAAAAGCCACATATTGTATGATTTCATTTATATAAAATGTCCAGAATAGGCAAATCCAAAGAGACAGAGAGTAGATTAGCGGTTGTCGGGGGTTGGGGAGGAGAGGCAGCAGGGACGGAGACATTTTCCTCTACCCTTCCAGGTTCTTCTGGCTCGTCTAAGAATTAAATTTACATCAGACTGATTAACAGGAGAAAATCAAACAGTTTAATTACATGCATATGTGGGAGAGACCCAGGAAAACTGAGTAACTCACCAAAATGGCCTCACCTTAAATACCATCGTCAGCTAAAGGCAAAAGGTGTTTAGAGTGGGGAGAGTCAGTTTTGGGAGGTAACCTGGAAAAGCACAGTAAACAAAGATGATGGTGATGCAGATTTAAGTTGCCTTCCCACTGATGTTTATAGAGATTTGGTCAGCTTCTTCCAGGTAGAAGGGGGAAATTTCCCTTACAAATATAAATGTTTCTTATGAAAAGGCAACTCCTACTTGGTTTTCAGAGCCCTTCCCTGTCTGCTGTTTACCAGAAAATAACCAGCTTAAAACAATCAATATGCCAAAGAGACATAGTTCAGGGTGGCAAATTCTGCTCCCCTAAAAGAGGAATAGGTAATGCCTGCCAATGGTCATTAAAGGGATTTTTTTAGGGGTAATGAAAACGTTCTGGAATTATATAGTAATAGTTGTGAATCATTAACCTTGTGAACATACTGAAAACCACTGAATTGTACACTTTTAAAGGATGGATTTTATGGTATGTGAATTATATCTACATTTTCTTTTAAAGTTACGTGATATTATTTTAGTTGATAACTGGGTGCCAAGATAAGTACTTTGTGTGGAACAGTAAATCCTTGTTTCCAGACTCACTTATAAGGTGGCTAGCCAGGTGATCTAGAAGGCATTTATGTTAACTTTGGAATGTGATAGAAGGATATCTAAAATTTTAAATATTCATAGATAACTTCTAGACTCCAAGAACTCATCAGTGGAACTCCCAAGGGTCCATGAAACCAGGTTTGAGAAACATTGGCCCAGATTACCTTCCAGGACTTTTTACCCTTTTACATGCTATGTGATCAGGATTTTCAGTAAGTTGCTTTCCAAAGACAAAGTCTGGTCAGGGACACCTTAGAATTTACAAGTCCCTTGGCTAAGTCTTGGTAACATAAGCAAATTACTCTAGCTGCACTCCAGGTAATTGATTAAACATGTGATCTACGAAGTTGGAAATGCATAAACCCCATATGATGAAGAAGGAATTTGATACTGAAACCAAGCAGGACCCTGTAGGGCTCCTAGGCACAGAAGCCTTTCTGTGTCCCCCATTTCTTGTTTGTAGGGAATAGATTCCAGCCTCCTTGATCTTCCCTAAGTTGCAAAGGGCAGATTCAAACAGCTGCTAATCAGGAAAGAAAGGGGATGCAGAGACAAGGGAGGAGCAGTCAAGAAACAATAGTACAGACTTGGGGCAGGGTCCTGGTTCCACCTCAAGGGATACACATAACAATATCTTTGAGCACTTCTACAGAACTAAAACCCTCAACAAATGGAAGATGTTAACTACTTGATGAAGCATTTTTTTTTTTGGTTGCGCTGCACAGCATGCAGGCTCTTAGTTCCCCAACCAGGGATTGAACCTGTGCCCCCTGCAGTGGAAGCGTGGAGTCTTAACCACTGGACCACCAGGAAAGTCCTGATGAAGCACTCTTAATTCCAGAGAAGGTCACAGTTTGATAACCTCGAGAACCAGAGAAGCTCATCAGGAGACCACCTGAGGCCAGATTAAGTGAACCAAAGGGGAGTTCCCTGGTGGTCTAGTGGTTAGGATTCTGAGCTTTCACTAGCATGGTCCAGGTTGAATCCCTGGTTGGGGAACTGAGATCTCACAAGCTGTGTGGTGAGGGAGGGTTGCGGGAGAAGGAACCAGAGAACCTCATCAGGAGACCACCTGAGGTCACATTAAAGGAGTGCAGGCCCTGCACACACTCTGATCCTTAACAACCCCGCCCTTGAACCATTGCTATAAAACTCCTCACCAAATCCCCACAGGTTGGGACACACAGTTTTTGAGGCACAAGCCCACTGTGTCCCCCTTTGTCTGGCAAAGGAATAAAGCTATTTTTCTCTACTTCACCCAAAACTTTGTCTCCAAGATTCAATTTGCCACTGGTGCACAGAGGCTGAGCTTTTGGCATAAATACCAGTTAATCTAACATGGAAAATCCTCTGAGAAGGTATCCCACTGAGGCCTCACTTGGGTCATGGATTGTTTAAACCCGATTTAAACACTATGACCTTCCAAAAGTGTCCACAGCAATGGAATAAAGATGGATGTTGCTAACTCAAGTCAGAGGGGAAGGGCAATGGGAGTTTATGTAAGCAAGGGGGCTTTCCCACATGCTCAGTTTGGGCAGGGGCAAAAGTCAAGGAGTACAGGATGTGGTTCACAGCTGGCTCTTCTATTTATTTAACTGGAGGGCAACTGTCTCTACTCTCTGATCTTTTGTTTTCCTCATCTAGCAAAATAATCAGAAACTATCCCACCTCTTGGGGTGGTTGTTCAGATGAGTTCAGTTTGTCAAACTTTTACTGAGCATCTGATTTTTATGTATTAGACACTGAGCTAGTGCTTGGAGGAAACCAGAGTGGCCCCTACCTTCAGGGAGCCCACAGCCTGGTGGGGGAGACTACTGTCCTGAGTGTTATGGAAAGAAACTTTATGTTTAAAGGACTCAAACTACTAAATTGCTATAAAATATATGGTAATAATATATCTTTATTATCCAATATGAGTCAATAGTTTGTCTGATTCCTGGCTCTGGTTAGTTCTCTAATAAAAATACTTTTGTAGGAACTTCCCCAGTGGTCCAGTGGTTAAGAATCCTCGCTTCCACTGCAGGGGGCATGGGTTTGATCCCTGGTTGGCAAACTAAGATCCCACTTGTTGCTCAGTGCAGCCAAAAAAAAATAAGAATACTTTCGTAGAATTAAGTTTTGAGGGACTTTTTGAATATTATTTACCTGGGTATTGACTGAACTCACCATTTTCCATAAAGACATTTTCATGTTGTGCCCACTGGGTGTCTCAATATTTTGCAAGAAAATAGAAAAGCACAATGTTTCTTTTTTTTAATATTCATTTTATTTATTTATTTGGTTGCGCTGGGTCTTGGTTGTGGCAGGTGTGCTCCTTAGTTGTGGCACATGTGCTCCTTAGTTGCAGCATGTGTGCTCCTTAGTTGCAGCTCACCAGCTCCTCAGTTGTGGCAGGTGGGCTCCTTAGCTGCAGCATGCAAACTCTTAGAAGTCCTGAAAAGCACAATGTTTCCACCTGTGCCTTGAGCCAGCTGTAATATAAACATCACTTGGGGGAACTTCCCTGGTTGTCCAGTGGCTAAGACTCCATTCTCCCAATACAGGGGGCCCAGGTTCAATCCCTGGTCAAGGAACTAGATCCCATGTGCTGCAAATAAAGATCCCCCATGCCACAACAAAGATCCCAAGTGCCACAACTAAGAGCCGGTGCAGCCAAACAAACAAACACCACTTGTCTAAAATCTCAACTACTTTCTAGCAACCATTGTGTAAAATGCCAATAAGTGTAGCTGCCTCTGTTTAAGAAGGGAAGAAGATTTCTTTGTGGATTCTTTCTTCTTCTCATAATCCATGTACCTGCAAACTGCTCTTCTAAGAAAGCCAGGACTAGGAAGACCAGAAGAAATTCTTCCACCAAGTGAATACTAAGACCCTACAGGCAAGAACAAGATAAGGAAAATAATTTTTTTAACAAGACCCTATAGGCAGCA
Source organism: Lipotes vexillifer (assembly GCF_000442215.2). Lineage (NCBI taxonomy): Eukaryota > Metazoa > Chordata > Mammalia > Artiodactyla > Lipotidae > Lipotes > Lipotes vexillifer. Next base: position 546,054 of record NW_006773157.1, on the reverse strand, counting down.
GCACTGCATCCCCACTGGTTTTGTGGCTAATGTTTAGTTGTCATCTGCATATGAGCCGACATCCTAAACTACACCGTAGTATCCGTGTGCCCAGGCAGAATGTGTTCTTCCCTATTTACAGTTGTCAGTCAAAAGAGTCATTTTCACAATACAATCCAGGGTCCCTTGCATTGTGAATTTCAGGGTTGTAAATGACACACAACTGCTTATCCCAATATTTTTACCTTTGTCGTGCATGACTTTTCTTTAGATAGCCTTTGGCAGAACTCTTTGCCTCTGAGTGACATCAGCGAGGAAGATACCAGATAACAAACAGGAGACTGAATGCCTTGAAAAATCTCCTGCAACTTTAAAAGCTCATCTCATCAGGCTTTCGCATGCTACTAATGGAAGTATAAATGGATATAACCTTTCTGCAATGCAATTTGGCAATATCTAGTCAAGAATATATTTTAAAAGTGTGTGTCTGTCAGGATCCTAGAAGGAAAGGGATTTCATCCAGGATGGTTCAAATGGAGACTTTAATAAAAGGACTACTTACAGATGGGTAGACCACGTTAAGGGAGTAAACAAGGGATGTTGGGGTCCCCAAAGAAGAGCAACATCCCTAGAGATAAAGGGACAAAGAAAGGAAATAATCTTATGGAACTCAGTAAGATCAGGAACGGTGGAGGAGGAACCACAAAGAAAGAGGGGCAGGGCTGAAGGTGGGAAGAGGCATTCAGCCACTGCCTCACAGCAGGAAGGAGTGAGAAACCTCGACTTCCTTCTCTTCTTGCTTCTTGACCTCCTCCTGGAGCCACCCACTGAATGAATCTCAAGGAAGCCGAAGGGCAAGAGACCCTGGACATGAGATCTATAAAGACACAGAGCAGAATGAAGAAAGGCAGAAAAGAGGTGGGAGTAGGAATGGAAAATAACCAGCACAAACCTATAATTCCATTTCCAAGAATACATCCTAGGGACGTAATCAAAGATGGAAACAAGGAATCATATGATAGTATGCTCTTCCATAGTTGAGTATAATAGTGAAAAAATAGAAAACAAGGTAAATCTCCTATAATGGGAGAATAGATAGATATATGACAGTATATCCACACTTCAGAATAGATGGTGCCACTATAAGTATTTTTGAAGAATCTGTGATGATATGCAGAAATGCTTACAATAAAATGTTTATTTAAAAAAAGGGGACAGAACTGTATGCACAGTATAAACTCAGTCCCATGAACACCTATATGCAAAGGGAAAAACTCTTAACAATGTTTTTGTTTTTGTTTTTTTGGGATTTTAAACATATAAATTTTAATACAAAAAATAAATGCTATTTTTTTTTTTTTTTTTTTTTTTTTTGGGATTTTAAAAAAAAAAATTTTAAAAAAAAAAAAAAATTTTTTTTTTTTTTTTTTTTGGGATTTTAAAAAAAAAAATTTTAAAAAAAAAAAAAAATTTTTTTTTTTTTTTTTTTTGGGATTTTAAAAAAAAAAATTTTAAAAAAAAAAAAAAATTTTTTTTTTTTTTTTTTTTGGGATTTTAAAAAAAAAAATTTTAAAAAAAAAAAAAAATTTTTTTTTTTTTTTTTTTTGGCGGTATGCGGGCCTCTCACTGTTGTGGCCTCTCCCGTTGCGGAGCACGGGCTCCGGACGCGCAGGCTCAGCGGCCATGGCTCACGGGCCCAGCCGCTCCGCGGCATGTGGGATCTTCCCGGACCGGGGCACGAACCCGTGTCCCCTGCGTCGGCAGGCGGACTCTCAACCACTGCGCCACCAGGGAAGCCCAATAAATGCTATTTTTAAAAAATTTTTATTTAATTATTTATTTGGCTGTGCCGGGTCTTAGTTGTGGCACTTGGGATCTTCGTTGCTGTATGAGGGCTCTTTTTAGTTGCGGCATGTGGCCTCTTAGTTGCAGCATGCAGGATCTAGTTCCCTGACCAGGGATCAAACCCAGGCCCCCTGCATTGGGAGTTCAGAGTCTTAGACACTGGACCACCAGGGAAGTCCCAATAAATGCTATTTTTAAAATATAAAATTAAATTTTAAATATGATTTTAATAAATTAACTGCTATAATAAAATTTAAAATTATACTTGAAGATGTATAAAAAAATATATTACTCCCCTCTTCTCCTCCCTGCCCAGAACTCCTGACAATGTTAATAATTTTCTTTTTGATAATGGGAATTTTAATTTTCTTCACAACTTCCGATATTTTTCCTTTTTCCTTTTCACAATAAGCATATGATACTTTTGTGATCAGAGAAAAGTCAATGCCAGAAAAAGAGAGTCGATCTCACTGAAATGTACTCTACTCAGTTTAAAATATTGATAAGGGACACAGCAAGTTTAAGTAAATTGAAAGCAGTGACATGAAGGGTGAATCTCCATCTGTGACTACTTGATATCTGAACAAAAGTGAAAGAAAAATAATCAATTTCTACATGATATCAAATATCCAGATATATTAGATGATTTTGATTTTTGACTACATTTTTAACTCTTCACTTGAATGACAGGCATCATATTAATTCAGCTTTAGTTGGACTCATTCTTATCTTGCAACTCTGGAAATTCCAAGAAATTTCTATAACCTGAAAGTTGTTCCTCATATTGAAATAATAATGTTCTCTCTTTTAATTTTTTCTTTTTTTGTTTTTGTTTTTTGGCCATGGCATGCAGGGATCAAACCTGTGCCCCCTGCATTGAGAACGTGGAGTCTTAACCACTGGACTGCCAGGGAAGTCCCTCTCTTTTAAATTTTATCATTTACTCTTCAGTATCATTTTTAACTATATTTTATATTTTATCAATTATTAAGTAACACAAAAATACATTCTTGTTTTAAAGTTCCAAAGAATACAAGTGTGCTTTGGCCACCTGCTCACACTTGGTCTCCTTCCCCTAGGTAACCTGTTTTCAGTTTGTCATGTAACTCTCAAGACACTTGCTTATTATTTACATGCATATATATGCATATAGAATGTATAGTTTTATTTTCATTTTCTAAGTAAATGATGTTTTATTGTACACATTATTCTGCAACTCACTTTTTTCTCCTGTTGAAGCTCCACTTCATTTTTTTACACTGGTTACACAGTTTCCCACGGTTTGATTATTCCAATTTATCTGACTACTACTGGTTGATGGCTATGTGGGTTGTTTTTAGTTATCTGCTATTTCAGACAATGCTGTAGTGAAAAACCTTGTGCGTGTCTCTATGTGTCTATATGCGAGCACTATTTCTCTAAGGGAGCTAATGAAAAATGGAATTTCTGGTTTGAAAGGTATGTGCCCTTAAATTTTTACTTGGTACTCTCGAGCAGTCTTCCATACAGGTTTATCGATTTACACTTCCAATAAGAAGATGAAAAGATGCCAAGCCTCACTAATAACCAGGAAAATGCAAATTCAAATAAAATAAGATACCATTTTTACAATTTGGGGCTCACAAATTTAAAAGGATTGATAATGCCAAGTGTAGAGGAGGAAAGAGTCATGTATCCCCACATAAAGTTGTTTTTACAGCCAGCATCCACATATCAGGGAAGGTTCAGTGGAGACTTACTATTAAAAGTGATTATGCTAAACTGTTGTGATAAGTAAACAAAGGACATTTCTGTTACAGGATCATTGGTTTTTATATGCGCTAATAGCAACCCTGCTGTTAACATATATTCACTCGGAGCATTTTTATCAGGTATTCTTGTTTTGTAATTACTAATTCCTTTTTTTTTTTTGGCTGCACCATGGAGCTTGCAGTATCTTAATTCCTCGACCAGGGATTGAACTCCCTATGGATGGCCAGGGAATTCCCTGAAATACCAATTCCTTAATTTACCAAGTAGATAAAAATTTCTCCACTTTAATAACCACATTTGGTTTAAAATTTATAAAGTACTTTCACATTCTCATAGGTTCCTTAAATTGATTTCTGCCTCAGTGACAGTGTGAGGTGCTATTTCAGATGAGGAAACTGAGGCTCAGAGAAGTTAAATGATTTTCCAAGGTCACAGTTATAAGTGGAAGGGCTCAGGTCTTCTGACTCCCAGTTCCATTAGCTTCTCACTTTCTTAGCTGCTTCTAAAACAAAGTACAGTTGAAGTCCCTTCTGCCTCTTCCGTGGAGCTCAAGGCATTCAAAAGGAACCACAGGGGGCAGCCTGGTGCAGCAGAAGATAGAATAGGCTCAAAGCCTGCGAACTGGCTTTTTGTTTCTATTCTGTGCTTCCCCCAGCTGTGTGACCTTAAATAAGTCATTTAGCCTCACTGGGCCTCAGCTGCCCCTTTCAAAAAATAGACATGATGCTCACTTAGTAGTATTGAAAGATATGATGCCATGCAGTTCCTTCTAGTTGTGAGATTTTATTTAAGCCAGACGTAAACTAGGGTTCTTTCTTTGCTCATACATTTTATGAAATACCATTTTCTACAATGGATTTATTTGAAAATATGAACCCACAATGGAAAAATTTACAATACAATGCTTTCTTTGATTGAAGTCTAAAATTTTCCCTTATCTTTTTTCTTTCTTTCTTTATAAAAAAAATCATTATTTGGTAAACCCCTTGCCAAGGCTAGGGAAATCCCCAAGGAACAGCAGCAAACGGTTTCAGGTAGCTGGCTGTGTCTGAAAAGATGTTTTCTGCCTGTATCTCTTACTAGGTTGGCATGATTCCAGTTCCACTTACATTTTTTGTTACCTATTATTACAGATTTTTAAAGTGATTTATTTTCCCATCCTACTTCCAATAACGTGAAAGCTTTAACCCGAGTTGGTCTTTATAGTTCCAACTTCCATAAGCCAAAGATTTTAAGAGCTGGAAGGAGTCTTAAGAGATCACTTGATCCTGTCCCCTATCTTTGAACAGAAAACATATTTTTTTCCATTTAACAGAGGAAGCATCCAATGTCCAGAAAACCTGTGACTTACTCAAGGTTTCACAGCCAGCAAGTCTCCTCGTGCGGTACTTATTCCATTCTTAGTGTGTGACAATTTATTGGTGATCCTGGCTCTTCCAGAAAAACCACAATGAAAGTCAAAATGAGTAAACCATATAATCATTGATTTCTTTCATTTTATCACACATCACAAATTCTTCTATTTCTAACCATATTTTGATGCATTATTTATGAGGACCATCTGGTCACAGGTTTGCCAAGAAAACTCTAGAATTTTAAAAGTGTGCTTCATTTTTCCAGGAAACACACTGCATAGCTTGAATTTATCCTTAACCTGATCATTGGTGACTAATGGGGCAAACAGATTTGTTAACTGCAATCTGTTTTTTTAAAAAAATTGACCTATAACTAACATATAATAAAGTGCACAAATCTTACATATAAACTAAAAATATTCTTACATGTGCATACACTGTATATAGAATTATCAGCACCTCTGAACACCCCCTGTGCCCCGTACTAGTCACCACCCTCCAAGGGCAACCACTATTTTAACTTCTATCATCAGAAATTAGTTTTGAAGTTTGAAAAATTCTGGATTTGAACTTCATGGAATCATACAGTATGGACTGTTTTTGTGTTTGCTTTCTCTCATTCAACATTATGTCTGTGAGATTTTTAACTACATTCTAAAAATGCAATCTACTTTCTGGCTCAGTTCTTCAGGGAATCTCTCAAAATTAGGTACATAATATACGAGCTGTACACAGGTATACGTATAAAAAATTCAGTTAAGAACTTTTAAAATGACTAGACTAGAATAATCTATACTGCTCGTGTCACTTTCTACTCTTGAATCATCAATTTCCCTATTCTTTTAAATGGGCTCTCTCTGCTTTTAAATGGGCTCTGATCTATCCAAGTATTCTCTTTTCTTCTCCCATTAATGGATAAATAACATACACAATTTTCTTTTCTTTTTTTCTTTTTTTTTTTTTTGCGGTACGTGGGCCTCTCACTGTTGTGGCCTCTCCCGTTGTGGAGCACAGGCTCTGGACGCACAGGCTCAGCAGCCATGGCTCACGGCACTAGCCGCTCCGCAGCATGTAGGATCTTCCCGGACCGGAGAACAAACCCGTGTCTCCTGCACTGGCAGGCGGACTCTCAACCACTGCGCCACCAGGGAAGCCCCACAATTTTCTTTACTTATTCATATCCAGCATTCCCCATCAGTGCTCCACAATCATTGGTCTAAAAGTTGCAAATGGCCTCAAGCTATCATCTGACACAGACGTCCCTCATTAGCAAGAAAAGCATTATCATTTTCTATTTTCAGATTTAGCAGACAGTAACTGAGTACATATATACTTCAACGTAGTTTTCTAGGTTTTACGGGGGGACTACAAA